>NC_090442.1:32565089-32874296 GCF_031143425.1 Pleurodeles waltl
AGGTTCAACCACTCCTAGGTCAAGCATTTTCTGAACTTCTTGCTTTATGCAGTCCCTGACATGGTCAGGCTGCCTACAGATTTTACTTTTGACAGGCATGCTGTCTCCAGTATCAATTGTGTGTTCACACCAAGATGTGGTGCCTGGCACAGTTGAAAAGAGTTCAGAAAACTGTCCAAGGGGATTTATGCAGTTGTCCTTCTGTTCTGCAGTAAGACAGTCTGCCAAAACCACTCCTTCCACTAGAGCATCCTCTTCTATGGAGGAGAAGAGATCAGGGACAGGGTCACTCTCTTCTTCCTGTCCCTCATCTGTAGCCATGAGCAGGGTGAGATCAGCCCTGTCATAGTAGGGTTTTAGGCGGTTGACATGAATCACCCTAAGGGGACTCCTGGAAGTGCCCAGGTCAACCAAGTAGGTGACCTCACCCTTCTTTTCAACAATTAGATGGGGTCTGTAGGAGGCTGGCCTGGCTTGTAGTGGGTACCAGAGGTACTTACACCTTGTGCCAGGTCCTTTTATCCCTTATTAGTGTAGAAGAGGTGTTTCTAGCAGCTTAGGCTGATAGAAGGCAGCTATGGCAAAGCAGCTTAGGATGAACTAGGAGACATGTAAAGCTCCTACCATACCACTGGTGTCATATGTGCAATATCATAAGAAAACACAATACACAGATATACTAAAAATAAAGGTACTTTATTTTTATGACAATATGATAAAAGCATCTCAGTGAGTACCCTCAGTATGAGGATGCCAAATATACACAAATATACACAAGATATATGTACACAATACCAAAAATATGCAGTAATAGCAAAAGGAAGTAATGCAAGCAATGTAAAGTTACAGTAGATTGCAATAGGAACACATAGGTATAGGGGCAACACAAACCATATACTCCAAAAGTGGAATGCGAACCACGAATGGACCCCAAACCTATGTGACCTTGTAGAGGGTCGCTGGGGCTGTAAGAAAACAGTGAGGGTTAGAAAAATAGCCCACCCCAAGACCCTGAAAAGTAGGTGTAAAGTGCACCTATATTCCCCAGAGAGCACAGAAGTCGTGAAAGGGGAATTCTGCAAGGAAGACCAACATTAGCAAAGCAACCAAAGTGGATTTCCGGACGAGAATACCTGTGGAACAAGGGGACCAAGTCCAAGAGTCGCGACAAAGCCGAGAGTGGGCAGATGCCCAGGAAATGCCAGCTGAGGGTGCAAAGAAGCTGCCACCAGATGGTAGAAGCTGTGGATTCTGCAAGAACAAAGAGGGCTAGAAACTTCCCCTTTGGAGGATGGATGTCCCACGTCGTGTAGAAGCTAGCAGAGGAGTTCCCACGCAGAAAGACCGCAAACAAGCCTTGCTAGCTGCAAAGGTTGCGGTTAGGGTTTTTGGATGCTGCTGTGGCCCAGGAGAGACCAGAATGTCGCCACTTGGATGAGGAGACAGAGGGGGCGCCCAGCAAGACAGGGAGCCCTCACAGAAGCAGGCAACACCCGCAGAAGTGCTGCAACAGGCACTATGAAGAAGAGTGAACCGGAGCTCACCCGAAGACACAAAAGGGAGTCCCACGACTCCGGAGGACAACTCAGGAGGTTGTGCACTGCAGGTTAGAGTGTCGGGGAACCAGGCTTGGCTGTGCATGAAGGAAATCCTGGAAGAGTGCACAGGAGCCGGAGCAGCTGCAAATCACGCAGTACCCACCAATGCAGTCCAGCGTGGGGAGGCAAGGACTTACCTCCACCAAACTTGGACTGAAGAGTCACTGGACTGTGGGAGTCACTTGGTCACTTGGCCCTGAACAATGTGGGGGCGCCTTGGCTAGAGGTGCTGCTGGCACACTGGACTGCTCTGAGTGGCCAGTGCCAGCAGGTGATGTCAGAGACTCCTTCTGATAGGCTCTTACCTGTGTTACTAGCCTATCCTCTCTCCTAGGTAGCCAAACCCTCTTTTCTGGCTATTTAGGGTCTCTGTCTCTGGGGATTCTTTACATAACGAATGCAAGAGCTCATCCGAGTTCCTCTGCATCTCTCTCTTCACCTTCTGCCAAGGAATCGACTGCTGACCGCGCTGGAAGCCTGCAAAACTGCAACATAGTAGCAAAGACGACTACTGCAACTCTGTAACGCTGATCCTGCCGCCTTCTCAACTGTTTTCCTGGTGGTGCATGCTGTGGGGGTAGTCTGCCTCCTCTCTGCACTAGAAGCTCCGAAGAAATCTCCCGTGGGTCGACGGAATCGTCCCCCTGCAACCGCAGGCACCAAAGAACTGCATTACCGGTCCCTTGGGTCTTCTCTCAGCACGACGAGCGAGGTCCCTCGAATCCAGCAACTGTGTCCAAGTGACCCCCACAGTCCAGTGACTCTTCAGTCCAGGTTTGGTGGAGGTAAGTCCTTGCCTCCCCACGCCAGACTGCATTGCTGGGAACTGCGACTTTTGCAGCTACTCCGGCCTCTGTGCACTTCCGGCGGAAATCCTTTGTGCACAGCCAAGCCTGGGTCCACGGCACTCTAACCTGCATTTCACGACTTTCTAAGTTGGTCTCCGGCGACGTGGGACTCCTTTGTGCAACTTCGGGTGAGCACCGTTTCACGCATCCTTGTAGTGCCTGTTTCTGGCACTTCTCTGGGTGCTGCCTGCTGCTGAGAGAGCTTTTTGTCTTGCTCGACGTCCTCTCTGTTCCCTGACGCAATTGGCGACATCCTGGTCCCTCCTGGGCCACAGCAGCATCCAAAAACACTAACCGCACGATTTGCAGCTAGCAAGGGTTGTTGGCGGTCCGTCGGCGGGAAAACACTTCTGCAAGACTCTCCACGGCGTGAGGGATCCGTCCTCCAAAGGGGAAGTCTCTAGCCCTTGTCGTTCCTGCAGAAACCTAAGCTTCTACTGTCCAGTAGCAGCTTCTTTGCACCCACAGCTGGCATTTCCTGGGCATCTGCCCATCTCCGACTTGCTTGTGACTTTTGGACTTGGTCCCCTTGTTCCATAGGTACCCTCGACTGGAAATCCATCATTGTTGCATTGCTGGTTTGTGTCTTTCCTGCAGAATTCCCCTACCACGACTTCAATGTCCTTTGGGGAACTTTAGTGCACTTTGCACTCACTTTTCAGGGTCTTGGGGTGGGCTATTTTTCTAACCCTCACTATTTTCTAATAGTCCCAGCGACCCTCTACAAGGTCACATAGGTTTGGGGTCCATTCGTGGTTCGCCTTCCACTTTTGAGGTATATGGTTTGTGTTGCCCCTATCCCTATGTGTCCCCATTGCATCCTATTGTAACTATACATTGTTTGCACTGTTTTCTAAGACTATACTGCATATTTTTGGTATTGTGTACATATATCTTGTGTATATTTGTTATCCTCTTACTGAGGGTATACTCTGAGATACTTTGGCATATTGTCATAAAAATAAAGTACCTTTATTTTTAGTATAACTGTGTATTGTGTTTTCTTATGATATTGTGCAAGTGACACTAGTGGTACTGTAGGAGCTTCACTCGTCTCCTAGTTCAGCCTAAGCTGCTCTGCTAAGCTACCATTATCTATCAGCCTATGCTGCTAGACACCCTATACACTAATAAGGGATAACTGGGCCTGGTGCAAGGTGCAAGTACCCCTTGGTACTCACTACAAGCCTGTCCAGCCTCCTACATTGGTTGTGCAGCGGTGGGATTAGTGCTTTGGGACTACTTACCACTCTTGTCACTGTACTTTTCATAAGCGAAAAATATACAAAACAAGTTCAGTGTGTGTACACATAACTAAAAAGGTTTGCATTTCCTCTTTTCACTCTTTTCTAAGTGCTGAAAAGTACTTCCAAACTTTCTAAAAAGTTCTTAAAAGTGAAAAAGTTTTTTTTCTGTCTTTCTAAAAGTTCTGAAAACTTTTTTCACTTTTTCTATCACTTTAACTCTCTCTAAAAATGTCTGGCACAGGCCAAAATGTTGATCTGTCCAAACTTGCATATAATCACCTTAGCTGGAAAGGAGAAAGGAGTCTCTGCATAGAGAGAGGTTTGAGTGTAGGGAAGAATCCTTGCTTGGAATTATTGCTTAACATGCTTAGAGAACAAAATAAGGCCAAAAGGGCCCCATCTGTTGAAAAAGTAGCTAATGGTTCCCAATCTGATCCAGGGACACCCCTAGGAAAAGATTCAGGAAAGAAACTTCAGAGCCTGCCCATTACTAGACAGTCTAGCATAGTTGGTACTGATGTAGAGTCACACCATACAGATAGTGTTGTCTCACATCATAGCAAAAGCATTCATTCTCACCACAGTAGAAGTGATGTTTCTGTTAACCAAGCTGTTAGGGTGCCTTCTGTAAGGGACAGGTCTCCTTCTGTCCATTCTCACCATACTTCTGTTTCAAGACATGTCCCTCCCACCCACCCTGATGACAGATTGTTAGAAAGGGAGCTCAATAGATTGAGAGTGGAACAAACCAGACTGAAGCTCAAGAAGCAACAGCTGGATTTGGAGAGACAGACCTTAGAAGTAGAGAAGGAGAGACAGAAACTGGGTTTAGAAACCCATGGTGGCAGCAGCAGTATTCCCCATAGTCATCCTGCAAAAGAGCATGATTCCAGGAATCTGCACAAGATAGTTCCCCCTTATAAGGAGGTGGGTGACATTAACAAGTGGTTTGCTGCACTTGAGAGGGCCTGTGCTGTACAGGATGTCCCTCAAAGACAGTGGGCTGCTATCCTATGGCTATCATTTAGTGGAAAAGGTAGGGATAGGCTCCTTACTGTGAAAGAAAGTGAAGCCAATGATTACAAAGTTCTTAAGAATGCACTCCTGGATGGTTATGGCTTAACCACTGAACAATACAGGATAAAGTTCAGAGAGACCAAAAAGGAGTCTTCACAAGACTGGGTTGATTTCATTGACCATTCGGTGAAGGCCTTGGAGGGGTGGTTACATGGCAGTAAAGTTACTGATTATGACAGCCTGTATAACTTGATCCTGAGAGAGCATATTCTTAATAATTGTGTGTCTGATTTGTTGCACCAGTACTTGGTGGACTCTGATCTGACCTCTCCCCAAGAATTGGGAAAGAAGGCAGACAAATGGGTCAGAACAAGGGTGAACAGAAAAGTTCATACAGGGGGTGACAAAGAGAACAATAAGAAGAAAGATGGTGAAAAATCTCAAGATAAGCATGGGGATAAGGGTAAAACCAAAGATCCCACTTCTAATCTTAAACACTCTTCAGGGGGTGGGGATAAAACAAATTCTTCCTCTTCTTCTCAACCTACACAGGTTAAAAAGCCTTGGTGCTTTGTGTGTAAAAATAGAGGCCAAAGGCCAGGGGATAAGTCCTGTCCAGGTAAACCCCCTGAGCCTACCACCACTAATACATCAAGCTCTAGTGCCCCTAGCAGTAGTGGTACTAGTGGTGGGACTGCTGGCAACAGTCAAGTTAAGGGTGTAGTTGGGTTCACTTATGGGTCCATAGTAGAAACTGGGGTAGTCAGTCCCAAGACAGTTTCTGTCACACCTAGTGGCATTGGCCTTGCCACACTGGCTGCTTGTCCCCTTACAATGGATAAGTACAGGCAGACAGTTTAAATAAATGGTGTTGAGGCCTTGGCCGACAGGGACACAGGTGCCAGTATCACTTTGGTGACTGAAAACCTAGTGCACCCTGATCAACACATCATTGGACAACAGTATAAGATTATTGATGTCCATAACTCCACTAAGTTTCTTCCCTTAGCTATAATTCAGTTTAGTTGGGGTGGAGTTACTGGCCCTAAGCAGGTGGTGGTGTCCCCTAGCTTACCTGTAGACTGTCTCTTAGGTAATGACCTAGAGGCCTCAGGTTGGGCTGATGTAAAGTTTTATGCCCATGCAGCCATGCTGGGCATCCCAGAGGAATTGTTCCCTCTCATTTCTACTGAAATGAAAAAGCAAAGGAGAGAAGGCCTGAAAACTCAGGATCCCTCTCCATCAACAGGTAAAAAGGGTACCCCAGAATCCCCTAACCACCCTGCCATTCAGGATACCATTCCTGTGGTGGGAGAAACCTCTCCTGGGGTGGCACCTGTTCCAAGGGAAGCATCCCTCGACTGGAAATCCATCATTGTTGCATTGCTGGTTTGTGTCTTTCCTGCAGAATTCCCCTACCATGACTTCTATGTCCTTTGGGGAACTTTAGTGCACTTTGCACTCACTTTTCAGGGTCTTGGGGTGGGCTATTTTACTAACCCTCACTATTTTCTAATAGTCCCAGCGACCCTCTACAAGGTCACATAGGTTTGGGGTCCATTCGTGGTTCGCATTCCACTTTTGGAGTATATGGTTTGTGTTGCCCCTATCCCTATGTGTCCCCATTGCATCCTATTGTAACTATACATTGTTTGCACTGTTTTCTAAGACTATACTGCATATTTGTGGTATTGTGTACATATATCTTGTGTATATTTGTTATCCGCTTACTGAGGGTATACTCTGAGATACTTTGGCATATTGTCATAAAAATAAAGTACCTTTATTTTTAGTGTAACTGTGTATTGTGTTTTCTTATGAAATTGTGCAAGTGACACTAGTGGTACTGTAGGAGCTTCACTCGTCTCCTACTTCAGCCTAAGCTGCTCTGCTAAGCTACCATTATCTATCAGCCTATGCTGCTAGACACCCTATACACTAATAAGGGATAACTGGGCCTGGTGCAAGGTGCAAGTACCCCTTGGTACTCACTACAAGCCAGTCCAGCCTCCTACAGGTTTTGTGTAGATTAGAGATGTCTCAACCAGGTAACAAAAACTGATGCTCCCCCTATACCCAGGGCAGATGAGCTAATAGATACACTGGCATCTGCCAAGTATCTAAGCACCTTTGATTTGACTGCAGGGTATTGGCAGATCAAGTTATCAGAGGATGATAAAGCAAAAACTGCATTTTTGACTATTGGAGGGCACTACCAATTCACAGTAATGCCCTTTGGTTTGACAAATGCACCTGCCACTTTTCAGAGGTTGGTGAATACAGTCCTGCAAGGGTTGGAGGCTTTTAGTGCAGCATATCTAGATGATATAGCTGTCTTTAGCTCCACCTGGGATGATCACCTGGCCCACCTGTGGAAAGTGTTGGAGGCCCTGCAAAAGGCAGGCCTCACTATCAAGGCTTCAAAGTGCCAGATAGGGCAGGGGAAAGTGGTTTATCTGGGACACCTTGTAGGTGGAGAACAGATTGCACCACTTCAAGGAAAAATCCAAACTATCATTGATTGGGTTCCCCCTACAACTCAGACCCAGGTGAGAGCCTTCTTAGGCCTCACTGGGTATTACAGGAGGTTCATCAAGAACTATGGCTCCATTGCAGCCCCTCTTAATGACCTCACTTCTAAGAAAATGCCTAAAAATTTATTGTGGACAGCAAGCTGTCAGAAAGCTTGTGAGGAGCTGAAACAGGCCATGTGCTCTGCACCTGTCCTAAAAAGCCCATGTTACTCCAAGAAATTCATTGTTCAAACTGATGCATCTGAATTAGGGGTAGGGGCAGTCTTATCACAACTCAATTCTGAGGGCCAGGAACAACCTGTTGCTTTTATCAGCTGGAGGTTGACCCCTAGAGAAAAGCGTTGGTCTGCCATAGAGAGGGAGGCCTTTGCTGTGGTCTGGGCACTGAAGAAGTTGAGGCCATACCTGTTTGGCACTCACTTCATTGTTCAGACAGACCACAATCCTCTACTTTGGCTAAAACAAATGAAAGGTGAAAACCCTAAATTGTTGAGGTGGTCCATATCTCTACAGGGAATGGACTATACAGAGGAACATAGACCTGGGAGTACCCACTCCAATGCAGATGGACTCTCCAGATATTTCCACTTAGACAATTAAGACTCATCAGGTCATGGCTAGTCTTATTGTCCTTCGTTTAGGGGGGGTTGTGTAGGAAAGTACCATCTTGCCTGGCATGTTACCCCCATATTTCACTGTATATATGTTGTTTTAGTGTATGTGTCACTTGGACCCTGCCAGCCAGGGCCCCAGTGCTCATAAGTGTGCCCTTTATGTGTTCCCTGTGTGATGACTAACTGTCTCACTGAGGCTCTGCTAACCAGAACCTCAGTGGTTATGCTCTCTCTTTACTTTCTAAATTGTCATTAACAGGCTAGTGACCAATTTCACCAATTCACATTGGCATACTGGAACACCCTTATAATTCCCTAGTATATGGTACTGAGGTCCCCAGGGTATTGGGGTTCCAGGAGATCCCTATGGGCTGCAGCATTTCTTTTGCCACCCATAGGGAGCTATGACAATTCTTACACAGGCCTGCCACTGCAGCCTGAGTGAAATAACGTCCACGTTATTTCACAGCCATTTACCACTGCACTTAAGTAACTTATAAGTCACCTATATGTCTAACCTTTACCTGGTAAAGGTTGGGTGCTAAGTTACTTAGTGTGTGGGCACCCTGGCCCTAGCCAAGGTACCCCCACATCGTTCAGGGCAAATTCCCCGGACTTTGTGAGTGCGGGGACACCATTACACGCGTGCACTGGACATAGGTCACTACCTGTGTACAGCGTCACAATGGTAACTCCGAACATGGCCATGTAACATGTCTAAGATCATGGAATTGTCACCCCAATGCCATTCTGGCATTGGGGAGACAATTCCATGATCCCCCGAGTCTCTAGCACAGACCCGGGTACTGCCAAACTGCCTTTCCGGGGGTTTCACTGCAGCTGCTGCTGCTGCCAACCCCTCAGACAGGTTTCTGCCCTCCTGGGGTCCAGCCAGGCTTGGCCCAGGAAGGCAGAACAAAGGACTTCCTCAGAGAGAGGGTGTTACACCCTCTCCCTTTGGAAAAAGGTGTCAGGGCTGGGGAGGAGTAGTCTCCCCTAGCCTCTGGAAATGCTTTGAAGGGCACAGATGGTGCCCATCTCTGCATAAGCCAGTCTACACCGGTTCAGGGATCCCCCAGCTCTGCTCTGGTGTGAAACTGGACAAAGGAAAGGGGAGTGATCACTCCCCTGACCTGCACCTCCCAGGGGAGGTGCCCAGAGCTCCTCCAGCATGCCCCAGACCTCTGCCATCTTGGATTCAGAGGTGTGCTGGCACACTGGACTGCTCTGAGTGGCCAGGGCCAGCAGGTGACGTCAGAGACTCCTTCTGATAGGCTCTTACCTTTCTTACTAGCCTATCCTCCTTCCTAGGTAGCCAAACCTCCTTTTCTGGCTATTTAGGGCCTCTGCTTTGGGGAATTCTTCAGATACTGAATGCAAGAGCTCACCAGAGTTCCTCTGCTTCTCCCTCTTCACCTTCGGCCAAAGGATCGGCCGCTGACTGCTCAGGACGCCTGCAAAACCCCAACAAAGTAGCAAAGACAACTACTGCAACCTTGTATCGCTTCATCCTGCCGGCTTTCTCGCCTGTTTCCTGGTGGTGCATGCTCTGGGGGTAGCCTGCCTCCTTCTTGCACCAGGAGCTCTGAAGAAATCTCCCGTGGGTCGACGGAATCTTCCCCCTGCAACCACAGGCAACAAAAGACTCCACTGGGTCCCCTCTCAGCACAACGAGCGTGGTCCCTGGAACTTAGCAACTCTGTCCAAGTGACTGCCACAGTCCAGTGACTCTTCAGTCCAAGTTTGGTGGAGGTAAGTCCTTGCCTCCCTACGCTAGACTGCATTGCTGGGTACCGTGTGATTTGCAGCTGCTCCGGCTCCTGTGCACTCTTCCAGGATTTCCTTTGTGCACAGCCAAGCCTGGGTCCCCGACACTCTAACCTGCAATGCACAACCTTCTGAGTTGTCCTCCGGCGTCGTGGGACTCCCTTTTGTGACTTTGGATGGGCTCCGGTTCACTCCTCTTCTAAGTGCCTGTTCCTGTACTTCTGCGGGTGCTGCCTGCTTCTGTGAGGGCTCCCTGACTTGCTGGGCGCCCCCTCTGTCTCCTCATCCAAGTGGCGACATCCGTTTCCCTCCTGGGCCACAGCAGCATCCAAAAACCCTAACCGCGACCCTTTCAGCTAGCAAGGCTTGTTTGCGATCTTCTGCATGGCAAAACCTCTGCAAGCTTCTTCATGACGTGGGATATCCATCCTCCAAAGGGGAAGTTCCTAATCCTCTTCGTTCTTGCAGAACACAAAGCTTCTTCCATCCGGTGGCAGCTTCCTTGCACCCTCAGCTGGCATTTCCTGGGCATCTGCCCACTCTCGACACTGTCGCGACTCTTGGACTTGGTCCCCTTGTCTTACAGGTACTCAGGTCCAGAAATCCACTGTTGTTGCATTGCTGGTGTTGTTCTTCCTTGCAGAATCCCCCTATCACGACTTCTGTGCTCTCTGGGGGTTGAAGGTGCACTTTACACCTACCTTACAGGGTCTTGGGGTGGGCTATTTTTCTAACCCTCACTGTTTTCTTACAGTCCCAGCGACCCTCTACAAGCTCACATAGATTTGTGGTCCATTCGTGGTTCGCATTCCACTTTTGGAGTATATGGTTTGTGTTGCCCCTATACCTATGTGCTCCTATTGCAATCTATTGTAACTACACTGCTTGCATTACTTCCTTTTGCTATTACTGCATATTTTTGGTATTGTGTACATATATCTTGTGTATATTTGGCATCCTCATACTGAGGGTACTCACTGAGATACTTTTGGCATATTGTCATAAAAATAAAGTACCTTTATTTTTAGTATATCTGTGTATTGTGTTTTCTTATGATATTGTGCATATGATACCAGTGGTATAGTAGGAGCTTTGCATGTCTCCTACTTCAGCCTAAGCTGCTCTGCTATAGCTACCTTCTATCAGCCTAAGCTGCTAGAAAAACCTCTTCTACACTCTCACGCCCCTCCACCTGTTGTCCCTATCCCTGCTCTCATGCTCTTTCATGTGTCCCTTCCCTGCTCTCACGCTCCTTCAGGTGTCCCTTTCCCACTATCACCTACTTGACGTGTCCCTTCCCAGCCCTCACAGCGCTTTAGATGTCCCTTCCCCAATCTCACACTCCATTTGTCCCTTCGACAATCTCATGCCCCTTCACCTGTCCCTTCCCCGCTCTCACGCTACTTCACGTGTCCCTTCCCTGCTCTCACGCTCCTTTGCGTGCCAATCTCCAATCTCACGCCACTCCACCTGTACCTTCCCCGCCCCCACGCCACTTCACGTGTCCTCTGCCTGCTCTCACGCTCCTTCACCTGTCCATTGCCCGCTCTCACGCTCCTTCAGGTGTCCCTTCGACAATCTCACACTCCATCACTTGTCCCTTCCCTGCTCTCATGCCCCTCCACCTGTTGTCCTTTCCCTGCTCTCACGCCCCTTGACGTGTCCCTACCCGGCTCTCATGCCCCTCCACCTGTTGTCCTTTCCCTGCTCTCACGCTACTTCACGTGACCCTTCCCTGCTTTCACACTCCTTCTAGTGTCCCTTTCCCACTCTCACCTACTTGATGTTTCCCTTCCCCGCTCTCACAGCGCTTTAGGTGTACCTTACCCGCTCTCACGCTCCATCATGTGTCCCTTCGACACTTTCACGCCCCTTCACCTGTCCCTTCCCCGCCCCCACCCTACTTGACGTGTCCCCTGCCTGGTCTCATGCTACTTCACGTGTCCTTTCCCCGCTCTCACGCTCCTTCACCTGTCCCTTGCCTGCTCTCACGCTCCTTCACCTGTCCGTTGCCCGCTCTGACGCTCCTTCTTGTGTCCCTTCAACACTCTCAGGCTCCTTCACCTGTCCCTTCCCCGCTCTCACGCCCCTCCACCTGTTGTCCTTTCCCTGCTCTCACACCCCTTCACATGTCCCTTCCCAGCTCTCATGCTCCTTTACGTGCCCAATCTCCACTCTCACACCCCTCCACCTGTCCCTTCCCCGCCCCCACGCTACTTCACATGTCCCCTGCCTGCTCTCACGCTACTTCATGTGTCCCTTCTCTGCTCTCACGCTCCTTCAGGTGTCCCTTTCCCACATTCGCCTACTTGACTTCTCCCATCCCCGATCCCACAGCGATTTAGGTGTCCCTTTCCCGCTCTCACGCTCCTTCATTTGTCCCTTCGACACCCTCACGCCCCTTCACCTGTCCCTTCCCTGCTCCCTCGCTACTTGACGTGTCCCTTGCCTGCTCTCACGCTACTTGACGTGTCCCTTGCCTGCACTAACGCTCCTTTACGTGCCCAATCTCCACTCTCACGCCCCTCCACCTGTTGTCCCTTCCCTGCTCTCATACTCCTTCACATGTCCCTTCCTTGCTCTCAAGCTTCTTCAGGTGTCCCTTTCCCACTCTCACCTATTTGACGTGTTCATCCCCGCTCTCACAGCACTTTAGCTGTCCCTTACCAGCTCTCACGCTCCATCATGTGTCCCTTCGACAATCTCACGCCCCTTAACCTGTCCCTTCCCCGCTCCCTCGCTACTTGACGTGTCTCTTCCCTGCTCTCACTCTACTTCACGTGTCCCTTCTCCGCTCTAACGCTCCTTTAGGTGTCCCTTTCCCACTCTCACTTACTCGACGTGTCCCTTCCCCGATCTCACAGTGCTAATAGGTGTCCCTTCCCCGCTCTCATGCTCCTTCATGTGTCCCTTCGACACTCTCACACCCCTTAACCTGTCCCTTCCCTGATCCCATGGTACTTGACGTGTCCCTTGCCTGCTCTCACGCTACTTCACGTGTCCCTCACCTGCTCTCAAGCTCCTTTACGTGCCCAATCTCCACTCTCACGCCCCTCCACCTATTGTCCTTTCCCTGCTCTCATGCTCCTTCATGTGTCTCTTCCCTGCTCTCACGCTCCTTCAGGTTTCCCTTTCCCACTCTCATCTACTTGACGTGACCCTTCCCCACTTTCACAACGCTTTAGGTGTCCCTACTCCACCCTCACGCTCCTTCATGTGTCCCTTCGACACTCTTACGCTCCTTCAGGTGTCCCTCGCCCTTTCTGATGCTCCTTCATCTGTCTCTTGCCCGCTCTCACGCTCCTTCAGGTGTCCCTTTGACACTCTCATGCTCCTTCACCGGTCCTTCCCTGCTCTCACGCCCCTCCTCCCGTTGTCCTTTTCCTGCTTTCACGCCCCTTCATGTGTCCCTTCCCAGCTCTCACGCCCCTCCACCTAGTGTCCTTTCCCTGCTCTCACGCTACTTCACGTGTCCCTTCCCTGCTCTTTTGTTCTTTCAAGTGCCCAATCTCCGCTCTCACGCCCCTCCACCTGTTGTCCCTTCCCTGCTCTCATGCTCCTTCACGTGTCTCTTCCCTGCTCTCACGCTCCTTCACGTGTCCCTTGCCCGCTATCACGCTCCTTCACCTGTCCCTTGCCTGCTCTCATGCTCCTTCACCTGTCCCTTGCCCGCTTTCACGCTCCTTCAGGTGTCCCTTTGACACTCTCAAGCTCCTTCACCTGTCCCTTCCTGCTCTCACGCCCCTCCACCTGTTGTCCTTTCCCTGCTGTCACGCCCCTCCACCTGTTGTCCTTTCCCTGCTGTCACGCCCCTTTACGTGTCCCTTCCCGGCTCTCACGCCCCTCCACCTGTTGTCCCTTCCCTGCTCTCACGCTGGTTCACGTGTCTCTTCCCTGCTCTCACGCTCTTTAGGGTGTCCCTTTCCCATTCTCACCTACTTGACGTGTCTCATCCCTGCACTCACAGCGCTTCAGGTGTCCCTTCCCCGCTCTCACGCTCCTTCACCTGACCCTTGCCCGCTCTCATGCTCCTTCACCTGACCATTGCCCGCTCTCACGCTTCTTCCGGTGTCCTTCGACACTCTCACGCCCCTTTACGTGTCCCTTCCCGGCTCTCACGTCCCTCCACCTGTTGTCTCTTCCCTGCTCTCACGCTGGTTCACGTGTCCCTTCCCTGCTCTCACACTCTTTAGGGTGTCCCTTTCCCATTCTCACCTACTTGACGTGTCTCATCCCTGCACTCACAGCGCTTCAGGTGTCCCTTCCACGCTCTCACGCTCCTTCACCTGACCCTTGCCGGCTCTCACGCTCCTTCACCTGACCCTTGCCCGCTCTCACGCTTCTTCCGGTGTCCTTCGTCACTCTCACACCCCTTCACGTGTCCCTTCCCGGCTGTAACGCCCCTCCACCTGTGGTCCTTTCCCTACCCTCACGCTACTTCACGTGTCCCTTCCCTGCTCTCACGCTCCTTCACCTGCCCAATCTCCACTCTCACGCCCCTCCACCTGTTGTCCCTTCCCTGCTCTCACGCTCCTTTACGTGTCCCTTCCCTGCTCTCACGCTCTTTCACTTGTCCCTTGCCTGCTTTCATGCTCCTTCTGGTGTCCCTTTCCCTCCCGCACCTACTTGACGTCTACCTTGCCCGCTCTTACAGCGCTTTAGGTGTCCCTTCCCCACTCACACGTTGTAGGAGGCTGGCCTGGCTTGTAGTGGGTACCAAGGGGTACTTACACTCTGTACCAGGACCAGTTATCCCTTATTAGTGTAGAAGAGGTGTTTCTAGCAGCTTAGGCTGAACTAGGAGACATGCAAAGCTCCTACTATACCACTGGTGTCATATGCACAATAACATAAGAAAACACAATACACAGATATACTAAAAATGAAGGTACTTTATTTTTATGACAATATGCCAAAGTATCTCAGTGAGTACCCTCAGTATGAGGATGCCAAATATACACAAGATATATGTACACAATACCAAAAATATGCAGTAATAGCAAAAGGAAGTAATGCAACCAATGTAGAATAACAGTAGATTGCAATAGGAGCACATAGGTATAGGGGCAACACAAACCATATCCTCTAGAAGTGGAATGCGAACCACAAATGGACCCCAAACCTATGTGAGCTTGTAGAGGGTCGCTGGGACTGTAAGAAAACAGTGAGGCCCATATTTATACTTTTTGACGCAAAACTGCGCTAAAGCAGTTTTGCGTCGAAAAAATTAGCGCCGGCTAACGCCATTCTGAAGCGCAATGCGGGCGCCGTATTTATTGAATGACGTTAGCCGGCGTTAGCCGCCGGCGCCGTCTGGTGTGCGTTAAAAAAAACGACGTACACCAGGCTGCGCCGGCGTAGGGGGATATGGGGCTTGGGCGTCAAGAAATGGGGCAAGTCAGGTTGAGGCAATTTTTTCGCCTCAACCCGATTTGCGCCATTTTTTTTCACTCCCAACCCCCATAGAAATGACTCCTGTCTTAGCAAAGACAGGAGTCATGCCCCCTTGCCCAATGGCCATGCCCAGGGGACTTCTGTCCCCTGGGCATGGTCATTGGGCATAGTGGCATGTAGGGGGGCACAAGTCAGGCCCCCCTATGCCACAATTTTTTTTTTTAAAAAGAACTTACCTGAACTTACCTTAATGTCCCTGGGATGGGTCCCTCCAGCCTTGGGTGTCCTCCTGGGGTGGGCAAGGGTGACAGGGGGTGTCCCTGGGGGCATGGGAGGGCACCTCTGGGCTCCTTCAGAGCCCACAGGTCCCTTAACGCCTGCCTTTTGCAGGCGCTAAAAAACGGCACAAAAGCGGCCGTACGTCATTTTTTTTGACCCGCCCACTCCCGGGCGTGAATTTTGCCCGGGAGTATAAATCCGACGCACATGCCTCGGAGTCGATTTTTTAGACGGGAACGCCTACCTTGCATATAATTAACACAAAGTAGGTGTCCACGCTAAAAAATGACGCTAACTCCATGGAATTTGGCGCTAGACGCGTCTAACGCCAAAGTATAAATATGGAGTTAGTTTTGCGTCGAAATTGCGTCAAAAAATACGCAATTCCGGCGCAAACGGAGTATAAATATGCCCCTGAGGGTTAGAAAAATAGCCCACCCCAAGACCCTGAAAAGTAGGTGTAAAGTGCACCTATGTTCCCCAGAGAGCACAGAAGTCGTGATGGGGGAATTCTGCAAGGAAGAGCAGCACCAGCAATGCAACAAAGGTGGATTTCCGGACGAGAGTGCCTGTGGAACAAGGGGACCAAGTGGATTCTGCAAGAACGAAGAGGACTAGGAACTTCCCCTTTGGAGGATGGATGTCCCACGTCGTGAAATAGCTTGCAGAGGTGTTCCCACGCAGAAAGACCGCAAACAAGCCTTGTTAGCTGCAAGGGTTGCGGTTAGGGTTTTTGGATGCTGCTGTGGCCCAGGAGGGACCAGGATGTCACCACTTGCGTGAGGAGACAGAGGGGGCGCCCAGCAAGATAGGGAGCCCTCACAGAAGCAGGCAGCACCCGCAGAAGTGCCAGAAAAGGCACTACGAAGAGGAGTGAACCGGAGCTCACCCGAAGTCACAAAAGGAGATCTCACGACGCCGGAGGACAACTTAGGAGGCTGTGCACTGTAGGTTAGAGTGTCAGGGACCAGGCTTGGCTGTGCACAAAGGAAATCCCGGAAGAGTGCACAGGAGCCGGAGCAGCTGCAAATCACGCGGTACCCAGCAATGCAGTCTAGCGTGGGGAGGCAAGGACTTACCTCCATCAAACTTGGACTGAAGAGTCACTGGACTGTGGGAGTCACTTGGACAGAGTTGCTGATTCAAGGGACCACGCTCGTCGTGCTGAGAGGGGACCCAGAGGACCGGTGATGCAGTTCTTTTGGTGCCTGCGGTTGCAGGGGGAGGATTCCATCGTCTCACAGGAGATTTCTTCGGAGCTTCTAGTGCATAGAGGAGGCAGAATACCCCCACAGCATGCACCACCAGGAAAACAGTCGAGAAGGCGGCAGGATCAGAGATACAAGGTTGCAGTAGTCGTCTTTACTACTTTCTTGCGGTTTTGCAGGCGTCCTGAGCACTCAGCGGTCGATTCCTTGGCAGAAGGTGAAGAGAGAGATGCAGAGGAACTCTGATGAGCTCTTGCATTCGTTATCTAAAGAATTCCCCAAAGCAGAGACCCTAACTAGCCAAAAAAGGAGGTTTGGCTACCTAGGAAGGAGGATAGGCTAGCAACACAGGTAAGAGCCTATCAATTTACATTGGCATACTGGAACACCCTTATAATTCCCTAGTATATGGTACTGAGGTACCCAGGGAATTGGGGTTCCAGGAGATCCCTATGGGCTGCAGCATTTCTTTTGCCACCCATATGGAGCTCTGACAATTCTTACACAGGCCTGCCCTTGCAGCCTGAGTGAAATAACGCCCACGTTATTTCACAGCAATTTACCACTGCACTTAAGTAACTTATAAGTCACCTATATGTCTAACCTTTACCTGGTAAAGGTTGGGTGCTAAGTTACTAAGTGTGTGGGCACCCTGGCACTAGCCAAGGTGCCCCCACATTGTTCAGGGCAAATTCCCCGGACTTTGTGAGTGCGGGACACCATTACACGCGTGCACTATACATATGTCACAACATATGTATAGCGTCACAATGGTAACTCCGAACATGGACATGTAACATGTCTAAGATCATGGAATTGTCACCCCAATGCCATTCTGGCATTGGGGAGACAATTCCATGATCCCCCGAGTCTCTAGCACAGACCTGGGTACTGCCAAACTACCTTTCCCGGGGTTTCACTGCAGCTGCTGCTGCTGCCAACCCCTCAGACATGTTTCTGCCCTCCTGGGGTCCAGCCAGGCTTGGCCCAGGAAGGCAGAACAAAGGACTTCCTCAGAGAGAGGGTGTTACACCCTCTCCCTTTGGAAAAAGGTGTCAGGGCTGGGGAGGAGTAGCCTCCCCCAGCCTCTGGAAATGCTTTGATGGGCATAGATGGTGCCCATCTCTGCATAAGCCAGTCTACACCGGTTCAGGGATCTCCCAGTCCTGCTCTGGCGCGAAACTGGGCAAAGGAAAGAGGAGTGACCACTCCCCTGACCTGCACTTCCCGTGGGAGGTGCCCAGAGCTCCTCCAGTGTGCTCCAGACCTCTGCCATCTTGGAAACAGAGGTGCTGCTGGCACACTGGACTGCTCTGAGTGGCCAGTGCCAGCAGGTGACGTCAGAGACTCCTTCTGATAGGCTCCTTCGGGTGTTGCTAGCCTATCCTCTCACCTAAGTAGCCAAACCTCCTTTTCTGGCTATTTAGGGTCTCTGCTTTGGGGAATTCCTTAGATAACGAATGGAAGAGCTCATCAGAGTTCCTCTGCATCTCTCTCTTCACCTTCTGCCAAGGAATCGACTGCTGACCGCGCTGGAAGCCTGCAAAACTGCAACAAAGTAGCAAAGACGACTACTGCGACCTTGTAATGCTGATCCTGCCGCCTTCTCGACTGTTTTCCTGGTGGTGCATGCTGTGGGGGTAGTCTGCCTCCTCTCTGCACTAGAAGCTCCGAAGAAATCTCCCATGGGTCGACGGAATCTTCCCCCTGCAACCGCAGGCACCAAAGAACTGCATCACCGGTCCTCTGGGTCTCCTCTCATCACAACGGGCGAGGTCCCTTGAACTCAGCAACTCTGTCCAAGTGACTCCCACAGTCTAGTGATTCTTCAGTCCAAGTTTGGTGGAGGTAAGTCATTGCCTCCCGACGCTAGACTGCATTGCTGGGAACCACGTGTTTTGCAGCTACTCCGGCTCCTGTGCACTCTTCCAGGATTTCCTTTGTGCACAGCCAAGCCTGGGTCCCCGGCACTCTAACCTGCAGTGCACGACCTCCTGAGTTGTCCTCCGGCGTCGTGGGACCCTCCTTTGTGACTTCGGGTGAGCTCCAGTTCACTCCACTTTGTAGTGCCTGTTCTGGCACTTCTGTGGGTGCTGCTTGCTTCTGAGTGGGCTCTTTGTCTTGCTGGACGCCCCCTCTGTCTCCTCACGCAATTGCCGATATCCTGGTCCCTCCTGGGCCACCACAACATCCAAAAACCCTAACCGCGACCCTTGCAGCTAGCAAGGCTTGTTTGCGATCTTTCTGCACGGAAACACCTCTGCACGACTCTTGACGACGTGGGACACCCATCCTCCAAAGGTGAAGTTTCTAGCCCTTGTCGTTCTTGCAGAATCCACAGCTTCTACCATCCAGTGGCAGCTTCTTTGCACCCACAGCTGGCATTTCCTGGGCATCTGCCCACTCACAACTTGATCGTGACTCTTGGACTTAGTCCCCTTGTTCCACAGGTACTCTCGTCAGGAAATCCATCGTTGTTGCATTGCTGGTGTTGGTCTTCCTTGTAGAATTCCCCTATCACGACTTCTGTGCTCTTTGGGGAACTTAGGTGCACTTTGCACCCACTTTTCAGGGTCTTGCGGTGGGCTATTTTTCTAACCCTCACTGTTTTCTTACAGTCCCAGCGACCCTCTACAAGGTCACATAGGTTTGGGGTCCATTCGTGGTTCGCATTCCACTTCTAGAGCATATGGTTTGTGTTGCCCCTATCCCTATGTGCCCCCATTGCATTCTATTGTGACTATACATTGTTTGCACTGTTTTCTATTGCTATTACTGCATATTTTGGTATTGTGTACATATAGCTTGTGTATATTTGCTATCCTCATACTGAGGGCACTCACTGAGATACTTTGGCATATTGTCATAAAAATAAAGTACCTTTATTTTTTGTATATCTGTGTATTGTGTTTTCTTATGATATTGTGCAGGTGACACTAGTGGTACTGTAGGAGCTTCACTCGTCTCCTAGTTCAGCCTAAGCTGCTCTGCTAAGCTGCCTTTTCTATCAGCCTAAGCTGCTAGACACCCTATACACTAATAAGGGATATCTGGGCCTGGTGCAAGGTGTAAGTACCCCTTGGTACTCACTACAAGCCAGTACAGCCTCCTACAGTTAAGCCATATCCATCCAAGAGTGCATTCTTTAAAACTGTAAAATTATTGGCATCACTTTCCTTAACAGTAAGGAGCCTATCCCTACCCTTTCCACTGAAAGATAGCCGTAGGATAGCAGCCCACTGCCTTTGAGGGACCCCCTGTACAACACAGGCCCTCTCAAGTGCAGCAAACCACTTTTAATGTCATCCCCCTCCTTGTAATGGGGAACTATCTTATGCAGATTCCTAGAATCATGCTCTTTTACAGGATTACTATCTGTAATACTGCTGCTGCCACCATGGGGTCCAAACCCCAACCTCTGCCTTTCTTTTTCTAAGTCTAAAGATTCCCTGTCTAGAGCCAGCTGTTGCTGTTTAAGCTTCAGCCTGGACTCTTCCACTCTCAATCTATTGAGCTCCCTTTCTAACATTCTGTCATCAGGGTGGGTGGTTTGGGCATGCTTTGACACAGAAGAATGGTGTGAATGAACAGAGGGAGACCTGTCCCTAACAGTTGACACCCTAACAACCTGGCCTGCAGGAATGACATCCCTACTGTGATGAGAGCTCACATTAGTACTAGTAATGCTAGGTTGTCTGCTAAGGGGCAAGTTGGAAAGAATACCATCTAACACTCTTGCTGGGGCTGCCCCAGAATCAGAGTGTGAACCATCTCCTAACTTCTCAATGGATGTGCCAGCTAAAGCCTTATCATTCTCAATAAGCATGTTAGATAACAATTCTCTAGAGGGATTCTTCCCTACCCCTAAACCTCTATTAATGCAGGGACTCCTCACACCTTTCCAGCTATGGTTGTCATAAGCAGTGCTGGCCAGATCAAGAGTAGGACCTGTACCAGACATGATAGAAAAAGGTTTAAGGGACAGAAAAAGAAAGAAAAAGTTTCAGAACTTTTTAAGGAACAGAAAAAAAACTTTTTCAACTTTTTAGAAACTTTTTTGAAATTTTAGAGGTACTTTTCAGCACTTAGCAAATAGAGTAAGAGAAGAAAAGCAAAACTTTTTGGTTAGGTGTACATACACTGAACTTGTTTTGTATAGTATTCTCTTATGAAAAGTACAAAATGACAAAGTGATAAGTAGTTACAAGTACTTATCCCACCGCTGCACAACCAATGTAGGAGGCTGGCCTGGCTTGTAGTGGTTACCAAGGGGTACTTACACTCTGTACCAGGACCAGTTATCCCTTATTAGTGTAGAAGAGGTGTTTCTAGCAGCTTAGGCTGATAGAAGGTAGCTATGGAAGAGCAGCTTAGGCTGAACTAGGAGACATGTAAAGCTCCTACTATACCACTGGTGTCATATGCACAATATCATAAGAAAACACAATACACAGATATACTAAAAATAAAGGTACTTTGGGGCATATTTATACTCCGTTTGCGCCAAATTTGCGTCGTTTTTTTCGACGCAAATTCGACGCAAAACTAACTCCATATTTATACTTTGGCGTTAGACGCGTCTAGCGCCAAAGTTCATGGAGTTAGCGTCATTTTTTGGCGTGAACACCTTCCTTGCGTTAATGATATGCAAGGTAGGCGTTCCCGTCTTAAAAAATGACTCCGATGCTAGTGCGTCGGATTTATACTCCCGGGCAAAAATGACGCCCGGGAGTGGGCGGGACTAAAAAACCCGCATTTGCGCCGGATTTTAGCGCCTGGGTCAGGGCAGGCGTTAAGGGACCTGTGGGCTCAGAATGAGCCCAGAGGTGCCCTCCCCTGCCCCCAGGGACACCCCCTGCCACCCTTGCCCACCCCAGGAGGACACCCAAGGATGGAGGGACCCACCCCAGGGAAGAAAAGGTAAGTTGTGGTAAGTATTTTTTTTTAATTTTTTTTGTGGCATAGGGGGGCCTGATTTGTGCCCCCCTACATGCCACTATGCCCAATGACCATGCCCAGGGGACAGAAGTCCCCTGGGCATGGCCATTGGGCAAGGGGGCATGACTCCTGTCTTTGCTAAGACAGGAGTCATGTTAATGGGGGTTGGGCGCCCAAAAAAAATGGCGCAAATCGGGTTAAGACGTTTTTTTTGCCTCTGTCTGACTTGCCCCATTTTAGGACGCCCAAACGCCATTTTTCCCTACGCCGGCGCTGCCTGGTGTACGTGTTTTTTTTTCACGCACACCAGGCAGCGCCGGTCGGCTAACGCCGGCTAACGCCATTCAATAAATACGGCGCCCGCATGGTGCTTCAGAATGGCGTTAGCCGGCGCTAATTCTTTTGGCGCTAAACTGCGTTAGCGCAGTTTTGCGTCAAAAAGTATAAATATGGCCCTTTATTTTTATGACAATATGCCAAAGTATCTCAGTGAGTACCCTCAGTATGAGGATGCCAAATATACACAACATATATGTACACAATACCAAAAATATGCAGTAATAGCAAAAGGAAGTAATGCAAGCAATGTAGAATTACAGTAGATTGCAATAGGAGCACATAGGTATAGGGGCAACACAAACCATATACTCTAGAAGTGGAATGCGAACCACGAATGGACCCCAAACCTATGTGAGCTTGTAGAGGGTCGCTGGGACTGTAAGAAAACAGTGAGGGTTAGAAAAATAGCCCACCCCAAGACCCTGAAAAGTAGGTGTAAAGTGCACCTATGTTCCCCAGAGAGCACAGAAGTCGTGATGGGGGAATTCTGCAAGGAAGACCAGCACCAGCAATGCAACAAAGGTGGATTTCCGGACGAGAGTACCTGTGAAACAAGGGGACCAAGTCCAAGAGTCGCGACAAAGTCGAGATTGGGCAGATGCCCAGGAAATGCCAGCTGAGGGTGCAAAGAAGCTGCCACCAGATGGTAGAAGCTGTTAATTCTGCAAGAACGAAGAGGACTAGGAACTTCCCCTTTGGAGGATGGATGTCCCACGTCGTGAAGAAGCTTGCAGATGTGTTCCCACGCAGAACGACCGCAAAAAAGCCTTGCTAGCTGCAAAGGTCGCGGTTATGGTTTTTGAATGCTGCTGTGGCCCAGAAGGGACCAGGATGTCACCACTTGTGTGAGGAGACAGAGGGGGCGCCCAGCAAGATAGGGAGCCCTCACAGAAGCAGGCAGCACCCGCAGAAGTGCTGGAAAAGGCACTACAAAGAGGAGTGAACCGGAGCTCACCCGAAGTCACAAAAGGAGATCTCACCACGCCGGAGGACAACTCAGGAGGTTGTGCACTGCAGGTTAGAGTGTCGGGGACCCAGGCTTGGCTGTGCACAAAGGAAATCCTGGAAGAGTGCACAGGAGCCGGAGCAGCTGCAAATCACGCAGTACCCAGCAATGCAGTCTAGAGTGGGGAGGCAAGGACTTACCTCCACCAAACTTGGAATGAAGAGTCACTGGACTGTGGGAGTCACTTGGACAGAGTTGCTGAGTTCCAGGGACCACGCTCGTCTTGCTGAGAGGGGACCCAGAGGACCGGTGATGCAGTCTTTTGTTGCCTGCGGTTGCAGGGGGAGGATTCCATCATCCCATGGGAGATTTCTTCCGAGCTCCTGTTGCAGAAAGGAGGCAGGCTACCCCCAGAGCATGCACCACCAGGAAACAGGCGAGAAAGCGGCAGGATCAGCGATACAAGGTTGCAGTAGTCGTCTTTGCTACTTTGTTGCGGTTTTGCAGGCATCCTGAGCAGTCAGCGGTTGATTCCTTGGCAGAAGGTGAAGAGAGAGATGCAGAGGAACTCTGATGAGCTCTTGCATTCGTTATCTAAAGAATTCCCCAAAGCAGAGACCCTAAATAGCCAGAAAAGGAGGTTTGGCTACCTAGGAAGGATGATAGGCTAGCAACACAGGTAAGAGCCTATCAGGAGGAGTCTCTGACGTCACCTGCTGGCACTGGCCACTCAGAGCTGTCCAGTGTGCCAGCACCACCTCTGTTTCCAAGATGGCAGAGGTCTGGAGCACACTGGAGGAGCTCTTAGCACCTCCCCTGGGAGGTGCAGGTCAGGGGAGTGGTCACTCCCCTTTCCTTTGTCCAGTTTCGCGCCAGAGCAGGGCTGGGGGATCCCTAAACCGGTGTAGTCTGGCTTGTGCAGAGATGGGCACCATCTGTGTCCATCAAAGCATTTCCAGAGGCTGGGGGAGGCTACTCCTCCCCAGCCCTGACACCTTTTTCCAAAGTGAGTGGGTGAACACCCTCTCTCTGAGGAAGTCCTTTGTTCTGCTTTCCTGGGCCAAGCCTGGCTGGACCCCAGGAGGGCAGAAACCTGTCTGAGGGGTTGGCAGCAGCAGCAGCTGCAGTGAAACCCCGGGAAAGGCAGTTTGGCAGTACCCAGGTCTGTGCTAGAGACTCGGAGGATCATGGAATTGTCTCCCCAATGCCAGGATGGCATTGGGGTGGCAATTCCATGATCTTAGACATGTTACATGGCCATGTTCGGAGTTACCATTGTGATGCTATACATAGGTAGTGACCTATGTATAGTGCACGCATGTAATGGTGTCCCCGCACTCACAAAGTCCGGGGAATTTGCCCTGAACGATGTGGGGGCACCTTGGCTAGTGCCAGGGTGCCCACACACTAAGTAACTTAGCACCCAACCTTTACCAGGTAAAGGTTAGACATATAGGTGACTTATAAGTTACTTATGTGCAGTGGTAAATGGCTGTGAAATAACGTGGACGTTATTTCACTCAGGCTGCAGTGGCAGGCCTGTGTAAGAATTGTCAGAGCTCCTTATGGGTGGCAAAAGAAATGCTGTAGCCCATAGGGATCTCCTGGAACCCCAATACCCTGGGTACCTCATTACCATATACTAGGGAATTATGAGGGTGTTCCAGTATGCCAATGTGAATTGGTTAAATTGGTCATTAGCCTGTTAGTGACAATTTGTACAGAGAGAGCATAACCACTGAGGTTCTGGTTAGCAGAGCACCAGTGAGACAGTTAGGCATCACACAGGGAACACATACATATAGGTCACAAACTTATGAGCACTGGGGTCCTGGCTAGCAGGGTCCCAGTGACACATAACAAACACACTGAAAACATAGGGTTTTCACTATGAGCACTGGGCCCTGGCTAGCAGGATCCCAGTGAGACAGTGAAAACACCCTGACATATACTCACAAACAGGCCAAAAGTGGGGGTAACAAGGCTAGAAAGAGGCTACTTTCTCACACACGCTTCATCATTTGTCCCTTTGACACTCTCACGCTCCTCCACCTGTTGTCCCTTCTCCGCTCCCACTGCTTGACGTGTCCCTTGCCTGCTCTCATGCTTCTTCAGGTGTCCCTTTCCCACTCTCACCTACTTGACGTGTCCCTTCCCCGCTCTCACAGCACTAATAGGTGTCCCTTCCCTGCTCTCACGCTCCTTTATGTGTCCCTTCGACACTCTCACACCCCGTCACCTGTCCCTTCCCTGATCCCACGCTACTTCACATGTCCCTTGCCTGCTCTCATGCTACTTCACGTTTCCCATCCCTGCTCTCAAGCTCCTTTACATGCCCAATCTCCACTCTAACGGAGTCCCTCCACCTGTTGTCCCTTTCCTGCTCTCATTCTCCTTCATGTGTCCCTTTCCTGCTCTCACGCTCCTTCAAGTGTCCCTTTCCCACTCTCACCTACTTGACCTGTCCCATCCCCGCTCTCACAGTGCTTTAGGTGTCCCTTCCCCGCTCTCACGCTCCTTCATGTGTCCCTTTGACACTCTCATGCTCCTTCAGGTGTCCCTCACCCTCTCTCACGCTCCTTCACCTGTCCCTTCCCTGCTCTCACGCTCCTTCAGGTATCCATTTCCCACTCTCACCTGCTTGTCCTGCCCCTTACCCGCTCTCACAGTGCTTAGGTGTCCCTTCCCCACTCTCACGCTCCTTCATGTGTCCCTTCGACACTCTCATGCTCCTTCAGGTGTCCCTCGCCCGCTCTCACGCTCCTTCAACTGTCCCTTGCCTGCTCTCAAGTTCCTTCACCTGTCCCTTGCCCCTCTCATGCTCCTTCAGGTGTCCCTTTGACACTCTCACGCTCCTTCACCTGTCCCTTCCCTGCTCTCACGCCCCTCCACCCGTTGTCCTTTCCCTGCTTTCATGCCCCTTCACGTGTCTCTTCCCGGCTCTCACGCCCCTCCACCTGTTGTCCTTTCCCTGCTCTCACGCTACTTCACGTGTCCCTTCCCTGCTCTTTCGTTCCTTCAAGTGCCCAATATCTGCTCTCACGCCCCTCCACCTGTTGTCCCTTCCCTGCTCCCAAGCTTCTTCACGTGTCTCTTCCCTCCTCTCACGCTCCTTCAGGTGTCCCTTGCCCACTCTCACGCTCCTTCACCTGTCCCTTGCCTGCTCTCATGCTCCTTCACCCGTCCCTTGCCCGCTCTCACGCTCCTTCAGGTGTCCCTTTGACACTCTCACGCCCCTTCACCTGTCCCTTCCCCGCCCCCACGCTACTTGACGTGTCCCCTGCCTGCTCTCACGCAACTTCAGGTGTCCCTTTCCCGCTATCACCTCCTTCAGGTGTCCCTTTACCACTCTCACCTGCTTGACGTGTCCCTTCCCCACTCTCAGAGCGGTTTAAGTGTCCCTTCCCCACTCTCATGCTCCTTCATTTGTCCCTTCGACACTCTCACGCCCCTTCACCTGTCCCGTTCCTGATCCCACGCTACTTGAAGTGTCCCTTTGCTGCTCTCACGCTACTTCACGTGTCCCTTCCTTGCTCTCACGCACCTTTACCTAACCAATCTCCACTCTCACGCCCCTCCACCTGTTGTTCCTTCCCTGCTCTCATGCTCCTTCACGTGTCCCTTCCTTGCTCTCACGCTTCTTCAGGTGTCCCTTTCCCACTCTCAGCTACTTGACGTGTCCCTTCCCCGCTCTCACAGCGCTTCAGGTGCCCCTTCCCCGCTCTCACGCTCCTTCGTGTGTCCCTTCGACACTCTCACGACCCCTCACCTGCCTCTTCCCCACTCCCATGCTACTTGATGTGTCCCTTGCGTGCTCTCACGCTACTTCACATGTCCCTTCCCTGCTCTCACAATCCTTTACATGCCCAATCTCCACTCTCACGCCACTCCACCTGTTGTCCGTTCCCTGCTCTCATGCTCGTTCACAAGCCTCTTCCCTGCTCTCACACTCTTTCAGGTGTCCCTTTCCCACTCTCACCTACTTGACATGTCCCTTCCCCGCTCTCACAGCGCTTTAGGTGTCCTTTCCCTGCTCTCACGCTCCTTCATGTGTCCCTTCGACACTCTAACACTCCTTCAGCTTGGCCTTCCCCACTCTCACGCTCCTTCACCTGTCCCTTGCCCGCTCTCACGCTACTTCACCTGTCCCTTGCCCGCTCTCATGCTACTTCACCTGTCCCTTGCCCGCTCTCACGATCCTTCAGATGTCCCTTCGACACTCTCACGCTCCTTCACCTGTCCCTTCCCCGCTCTCACCCCACTCCACCCGTTGTCCTTTCCCTGCTCTCACGCCCCTTCACGTGTCCCTTCCTGGCTCTCACAACACTCCACCTGTTGTACTTTCCCTGCTCTCATGCTCCTTCACCTGTCCCTTGCCCGCTCTCACGCTCCTTCACCTGTCCCTTGCCCACTCTCACGCTCCTTCCGGTCTCCTTCGACACTCTCACGTCCCTTCACGTGTCCCTTCCCGGCTCTCACGCCCCTCCACCTGTTGTCCTTTTCCTGCTCTCCTCTACTTCACATGTCCCTTCCCTGCTCTCACGAATCCTTCACGTGCCCAATCTCCACTCTCACGCCCCTCCACCTGTTGTCCCTTCCCTGCTCTCACGCTCCTTCACTTGTCTCTTACCTGCTTTCACGCTCCTTCTGGTATCCCTTTCCCTCTCGCACCTACTTTACGTCTACCTTCCCCGCTCTCACCGCGCTTTAGGTGTCCCTTCCCTGCTCTCACGCTCCATCATGTGTCCCTTCGACACTCTCACGCCCCCCCACCTGTTGTCCCTTCCCCGCTCTCACGCTACTTGACGTGTCCCTTGCCTACTCTCACGCTACTTCACGTGTCCCTTCCCTGCTATCACGCTCCTTCAGGTGTCCCTTTCCCACTCTCACCTACTTGACGTGTCCCTTCCCCACTCTCACAGCACTAATAGGTGTCCCTTTGCCGCTCTCACACTCCCTCATGTGTCCCTTCGACACTCTCACACTCTTCACCTGTCCCTTCCCTGATCCCACTCTACTTACCGTGTCCCTTGCCTGCTCTCACGCTACTTCACGTGTCCCTTTCCTGCTCTCAAGCTCCTGTGCGTGCCCAATCTCCACTCTCACGCACCTCCACTTGTTGTTCCTTTCCTGACCTCATGCTCCTTCATGTGTCCCTTCCCTGCTCTCACGCTCCTTCAGGTGTCCCTTTCCCACTCTCACCTACTTGAAGTGTCCCTTCCCTGCTCTCACAGCACTTTAGGTGTCCCTTCCCCGCTCTCACACTCCTTCATGAGTCCCTTCGACACTCTCATGCTCCTTCAGGTGTTGCTCGCCCGCTCTTACGCTCCTTCACCTGTCCCTTGCCTGCTCTAACGCACCTTCACCTGTCCCTTGCCCGCTTTCACGCTCCTTCAGGTGTCCCTTTGACACTCTCACGCTCCTTCACCTGTCCCTTCCCGGCTCTCACGCCCCTCCACCTGTTGTCCTTTCCCTGCTCTCACACTACTTCACGTGTCCCTTCCCTGCTCTTTCGTACCTTCACGTGCCCAATATCCGCTCTCACGCCCCTCCACCCGTTGTCCTTTCCCTGCTTTCACGCGCCCTCATGTGTCCCTTCACGGCTCTCACGCCCCTCCACCTGTTGTCCTTTCCCTGCTCTCACGCTACTTCACGTGTCCCTTCCCTGCTCTCACGCTCCGTCACGTGTCTCTTCCCTGCTCTCAAGCTCCTTCAGGTGTCCCTTGCTCGCTCTCACGCTTCTTCACCTGTCCCTTGCCTGCTCTCACGCTCCTTCACCTATCCCTTGCCCGCTCTCACGCTCTTTCAGGTGTCCCTTCGACACTCTCACACTCCTTCACCTGTCCCTTCCCCGCTCTCACGCCCCTCCACCTATTGTCCTTTTCCTGCTCTCACGCCCCTTCGCGTGTCCCTTCCTGGCTCTCACGCCCCTCCACCTGTTGTCCTTTTCCTGCTCTCATGCTACTTCACGTGTCCCTTCCCTGCTCTCACGCTCCCTCTGGTGTCCGTTTCCCACTCTCACCTATTTGATGTGTCCCTTCCACGCTCTCACAGCACTTTAGGTGTCCCTTACCCGCTCTCACGCTCCATCATGTGTCCCTTTGACACTCTCACGCCCCTTCACCTGCCCCTTCCCACGCCCCCACGCTACTTGACGTGTCCCCTGTCTGCTCTCACGCTACTTCACATGTCCCTTCCCCACTCTCACGCTCCTTCAGGTGTCCCTTTACCACTCTCACCTACTTGATGTGTCCCTTCTCTGCTCTCACACCGCTTTAGGTGTCCGTCCCCCGCTCTCGTGCTCCTTCATTTGTCCCGTCGACACTCTCACGCCCCTTCACCTGTCCCTTCCCTGCTCCCACATTACTTGACGTGTCCCTTGCCTGCTCTCACTCTACTTCACGTGTCCCTTCCTTGCTCTCACGCACCTTTACATGCCCAATCTCCACTCTCACGCCCCTCCACCTGTTGTCCCTTCCCTGCTCTCATGCTCCTTTACGTGTCCCTTCCTTGCACTTACGCTTCTTCAGGTGTCCCTTTCCCCTCTCACCTACTTGATGTGTCTCTTCCCCCCTTTCACAGCGCTTCAGGTGTCCCTTCCCTGCTGTCACGCTCCTTCATGTGTCCCTTCGGCACTCTCACGCTCCTTCATGTGTCCCTTTGACACTCTCATGCTCCTTCAGGTGTCGCTTGCCCGCTCTCACGCTCCTTCACCTGTCTCTTGCCCGCTCTCACGCTCCTTCAGGTGTCCCTTCGACACTCTCACGCTCCTTCACCTGTCCCTTCCCCGCTCTCACGCCCCTCCATCTGTTGGCATTTCCCTGCTCTCACGGCCTTTCACGTGTCCCTTCCTGGCTCTCATGCCCTCCACCTGTTGTCCTTTCCCTGCTCTCACGCTACTTCACGTGTCCCTTCCCTGCTGTTTCGTTCCTTCACGTGCCCAATCTCCGCTCTCACGCCCCTCCACCTGTTGTCCCTTCCCTGCTCTCACTCTCCTTCACGTGTCCCTTCCCTGCTCTCACTCTCCTTCAGGTTTCCCTTGCCTGCTCTCACGCTCCTTCACCTGTCCCTTGCCCGCTCTCACGCTCCTTCACCTGTCCCTTGCCCGCTCTCATGATCCTTCAGGTGTCCCTTCGACACTCTCACGCTCCTTCACCTGTTCCTTCCCCACTCTCACACCCCTCCACCTGTTGGCCTTTCCCTGCTCTCACGCTACTTCATGTGTCCCTTCCCTGCTGTCACGCTCCTTCACGTGCCTAATCTCCGCTCTCACGCCCCTCCACTTATTGTCCCTTCCCTGCTCTCACGCTCCTTCACTTGTCCCTTCCCTGCTTTCACGCTCCTTCTGGTGTCCCTTTCCCACTTGCACCTACTTGACGTGTCCCTTCCCCGCTCTCACAGTGCTTTAGGTGTCCCTTACCCACTCTCACCCTCCATCATGTGTCCCTTCGACACTCTCACGCTCCTTCACCTGTCCCTTCCCCGCTCCCACACTACTTGACATGTCCCTTGCCTGCTCTCACGCAACTTCATGTGTCCCTTCCCCACTCCTTCAGGTGTCCCTTTCCCACTCTCACCTACTTGACGTGTCCCTTCCCCGCTCTCACAGCGCTTTAGGTGTCCCTTCCAAGCTCTCACGCTCCTTCATGTGTCCCTTCAACACTCTCACGCCCCTTCACCTGCCCCTTCCTCGCTCCCACGCTACTTGATGTGTCCCTTGCCTGCTCTCACGCTACTGCACATGTCCCTTCCCTGCTCTCACGCTCCTTCACATGCCCAATCTCCACTCTTACACTCCTCCACCTGTTGTCCCTTCCCCGCTCTCATGCTCCTTCACGTGTCCTTTCCCTGCTCTCACGCTCCTTCAGGTGTCCCTTTCCCAATCTCACCTACTTGACGTGTCTCTTCCCCGCTCTAACAGCGCTTCAGGTGTCCCTTCCCCGCTTTCACGCTCCTTCATGTGTCCCTTCAACACTCTTACCCTCCTTCAGGTGTCCCTTACCCGCTCTCACACTCCTTCCCCTGTCCCTTGCTGTAGGAGGCTGGACTGGCTTGTAGTGAGTACCAAGGGGTACTTGCACCTTGCACCAGGCCCAGTTATCCCTTATTAGTGTATAGGGTGTCTAGCAGCTTAGGCTGATAGATAATGGTAGCTTAGCAGAGCAGCTTAGGCTGAACTAGGAGACGTGTGAAGCTACTACAGTACCACTTAGTGTCATATGCACAATATCATAAGAAAACACAATACACAGATATACTAAAAATAAAGGTACTTTATTTTTATGACAATATGCCAAAGTATCTCAGAGTGTACCCTCAGTATGAGGATAGCAAATATACACAAGATATATATACACAATACCAAAAATATGCAGTATAGTCTTAGAAAACAGTGCAAACAATGTATAGTTACAATAGGATGCAATGGGGAAACATAGGGATAGGGGCAACACAAACCATATACTCCAAAAGTGGAATGCGAACCACGAATGGACCCCAAACCTATGTGTCCTTGTAGAGGGTCGCTGGGACTATTAGAAAATAGTGAGGGTTAGAAAAATAGCCCACCCCAAGACCCTGAAAAGTGAGTGCAAAGTGCACTAAAGTTCCCCTAAGGACATAGAAGTCATGAAAGGGGAATTCTGCAAGAAAGACACAAACCAGCAATGCAACAACGATGGATTTCCAGTCGAGGATACCTGTGGGACAAGGGGACCAAGTCCAAGAGTCACAAGCAAGTCGGAGATGGGCAGATGCCCAGGAAATGCCAGCTGTGGGTGCAAGGAAGCGTCTACTGGACAGAAGAAGCTGAGGTTTATGCAGGAACGACAAGGGCTGGAGACTTCCCCTTTGGAGGATGGATCCCCCACGCCGTGGAGAGTCGTGCAGAAGTGTTTTCCCGCCGAAAGACTGCCAACAACCCTTGCTAGCTGCAAATCGTGTGATAAGGGTTTTTGGACGCTGCTGTGGCCCAGGAGGGACCAGGATGTCGCAAATTGCGTCAGGAGACAGAGGGGACGTCGAGCAAGACAAGGAGCCCTCTCAGCAGCAGGTAGCACCCGGAGAAGTGCCAGAAACAGGCACTACGAGGATGCATGAAACGGTGCTCACCCGAAGTCGCACAAAGGAGTCCCACGTCGCCGGAGAACAACTTAGGAGGTCGTGCAATGCAGGTTAGAGTGCCGTGGACTCAGGCTGGACTGTGCACAAAGGATTTCCGCCGGAAGTGCACGGAGGCCGGAGTAGCTGCAAAAGTCGCGGTTCCCAGCAATGCAGTCTGGCGTGGGGAGGCAAGGACCTACCTCCACCAAACTTGGACTGAAGAGTCACTGGACTGTGGGAGTCACTTGGACAGAGTTGCAGAGTTGGATTCGAGGGACCTCGCTCGTTGTGCTGAGAGGAGACCCAAGGGACCGGTAATGCAGCTTTATGGTGCCAGCGGTTGCAGGGGGAAGATTCCGTCGACCCACTGGAGATTTCTTCGGAGCTTCTAGTGCAGAGAGGAGGCAGACTACCCCCACAGCATGCACCACCAGGAAAACAGTCGAGAAGGCGGCAGGATCAGCGTTACAGAGTTGCAGTAGTCATCTTTGCTACTATGTTGCAGTTTTGCAGGCTTCCAGCGCGGTCAGCAGTCGATTCCTTGGCAGAAGGTGAAGAGAGAGATGCAGAGGAACTCGGATGAGCTCTTGCATTCGTTATCTAAGGAATCCCAAGCGACAGAGACCCTAAATAGCCAGAAAAGAGGGTTTGGCTACCTAGGAGAGAGGATAGGCTAGCAACACCTGAAGGAGCCTATCAGAAGGAGTCTCTGACGTCACCTGATGGCACTGGCCACTCAGAGCAGTCCAGTGTGCCAGCAGCACCTCTGTTTCCAAGATGGCAGAGGTCTGGAGCACACTGGAGGAGCTCTGGGCACCTCCCAGGGGAGGTACAGGTCAGGGGAGTGGTCACTCCCCTTTCCTTTGTCCAGTTTCGCGCCAGAGCAGGGCTAAGGGGTCCCTGAACCGGTGTAGACTGGCTTATGCAGAAATGGGCACCAAATGTGCCCATGAAAGCATTTCCAGTGGCTGGGGGAGGCTACTCCTCCCCTGCCTTCACACCATTTTCCAAAGGGAGAGGGTGTAACACCCTCTCTCAGAGGAAGACCTTTGTTGTGCCATCCTGGGACAAGCCTGGCTTGACCCCAGGAGGGCAGAAACCTGTCTGAGGGGTTGGCAGAAGCAGCAGCTGCAGTGAAACCCCAGGAAAGGCAGTTTGGCAGTACCAGGGTCTGTGCTACAGACCACTGGGATCATTGAATTGTGCCAACTATGCCAGGATGGCATAGAGGGGGCAATTCCATGATCATAGACATGTTACATGGCCATATTCGGAGTTACCATTGTGAAGCTACATCTAGGTAGTGACCTATATGTAGTGCACGCGTGTAATGGTGTCCCCGCACTCACAAAGTCCGGGGAATTGGCCCTGAACAATGTGGGGGCACCTTGGCTAGTGCCAGGGTGCCCTCACACTAAGTAACTTTGCACCTAACCTTTACCAGGTAAAGGTTAGACATATAGGTGACTTATAAGTTACTTAAGTGCAGTGTAAAATGGCTGTGAAATAATGTGGACGTTATTTCACTCAGGCTGCAGTGGCAGGCCTGTGTAAGAATTGTCAGAGCTCCCTATGGGTGGCAAAAGAAATGCTGCAGCCCATAGGGATCTCCTGGAACCCCAATACCCTGTGTACCTTAGTACCATATACTAGGGAATTATAAGGGTGTTCCAGTAAGCCAATGTAAATTGGTAAAATTGGTCACTAGCCTGTTAGTGACAATTTGAAAGAAATGAGAGAGCATAACCACTGAGGTTCTGGTTAGCAGAGCCTCAGTGAGACAGTTAGGCATCACACAGGGAACACATACATATAGGCCACAAACTTATGAGCACTGGGGTCCTGGCTAGCAGGGTCCCAGTGACACATAACAAACATACTGAAAACATAGGGTTTTCACTATGAGCACTGGGCCCTGGCTAGCAGGATCCCAGTGAGACAGTGAAAACACCCTGACATACACTCACAAACAGGCCACAAGTGGGGGTAACAAGGCTAGAAAGAGGCTACTTTCTCACACTTGCCCGCTCTCATGCTCCTTCACCTGTCCCTTGCCTGCTCTCATGCTCCTTCAGGTGTCCCTTTGACACTCTCACGCTCCTTCGTCTGTCCCTTCCCCGCTCTCACGGCCCTCCACCTGTTGTCCTTTCCCTGCTCTCACGCCCCTTCATGTGTCTCTTCCCAGCTCTCACGCCCCTCCATCTGTTGTCCTTTCCCTGCTCTCACGCTACTTCACATGTCCCTTCCCTGCTCTCACACTCCTTCACCTGTCCCTTCCCTGCTCCCACGCTACTTGATGTGTCCCTTGCCTGCTGTCATGGTACTTCACGTGTCCCTTCCCTGCTCTTTCATTCCTTCATGTGCCCAATCTCCGCTCTCACGCCCCTCCACCTGTTGTCCTTTGCCTGCTATCACTCTCCTTCCTGTGTCCCTTCCCTGCTCTCACGCTCCTTCTAGTGTCCCTTTCCCACTCTTACCTACTTGACGTGTCTCTTCCCCGCTCTCACAGCGCTTAAGGTGTCCCTTCCCCCCTCTCACGCTCCATCATTTGTCCCTTCGAAACTCTCATGCCCCTTCACCTGTCCCTTCCCTGATCCCACGCTACTTGACGTGTCCCTTACCTGCTCTCACACTCCTTCATGTGTCCCATTCCTGCTTTCACGCTCCTTCAGGTGTCCCTTCGACACGCTTATGCCCCTTCACTTATCCCTTTCCCGCTCTCACACCCCTCCACCTGTTGTCCTTTTCCTGCTCTCACGCCCCTTCACCTATGCCCTTCCTGCTCTCACACGCCCCTGTTAAGTATTTTTTGTTTGTTTCAAAAACCTTTATTAAGGCCCATATTTATACTTTTTGACGCTAAACTGTGCTAACGCAGTTTAGCGTCAAAAAATTTAGCGCCGTCTAACGCCATTCTGAAGCACCATGCGGGCGCCGTATTTATGGAATGGCGTTAGCCGGCGCTAGCAGACCGGCGCTACCTGGTGTGCGTGGAAAAAAACCACGTAGACCAGGCAGCGCCGGCGTAGGGGGAAAATGGCGTTAGGGCGTCTTAAAATGGGGCAAGTCAGGTTGAGGCAAAAAAATCGCCTCAACCCGATTTGCGCCATTTTTTCCGACGCCCAGACGCCATTTAAATGACTCCTGTCTTAGTAAAGACAGGAGTCATGCCCCCTTGCCCAATGGCCAGGCCCAGGGGACTTATGTCCCCTGGGCATGGTCATTGGGCATAGTGGCATGTAGGGGGGCACAAATAAGGCCCCCCTATGCCACCAAAAAAAATTAAAAAATATAAAAAATTATACTTACCTGAACTTACCTGAATGTCCCTGGGGTGGGTCCCTCCATCCTTGGGTGTCCTCCTGGGGTGGGCAGGGGTGGCAGGGGGGTCCCTGGGGGCAGGGGAGGGCACCTGTGGGCTAATTTTGAGCCCACAGGCCCCTTAACGCCTACCCTGACCCAGGCGTTAAAAAGTGGCGCAAATGCGGGGTTTTTTGACCCGCCAACTCCCGGGCGTGATTTTTGCCCGGGAGTATAAATACGACGCATTTGCGTCGCCGTCATTTTTTTAGACGGGAACGCCTTCCTTGCATCTCATTAACGCAAGGAAGGCGTTCACGCAAAAAAATGACGCTATTTGCCCATACTTTGGCGCTAGACGCGTCTAACGCCAAAGTATAAGTATGGCGTTAGTTTTGCGTCGAAAAAAACGACGCTAATTCGGCGCATAAGTGCTTAAAGTAGGCGATACATAGGTTTTTAACGAGTGGTACCTCTTCCCTTAGGAAGGGCAGTCCACTTCAACTTTGTTTCAAATATACTTTAACAGTGCAGTTGGTTTACATATTAAAGAAGTAGTAAAGGGGGTTTGGTTTCTTGGGGCAGTGTGAGGAGTTCAGTGGGAAGGAGGGGTTAGGGTTTACAGTTCTTCCCCCTTCTCACTCTCCTTGTTGTCCTTGTATGCGTAGTCTCTCAGCAGGTTGTGTACCGTTCTGTGGCACGCTTCCCTGCTCACCACCTCCCGTTGGTCACCAGTCGGGTCCTGGCATACAGGAGGATGTCCTTTACACAGCAGAGGATTCTCCAGCATCCTTAACCTCCACTGAATGTGTCTTTGGAAACAGCCAATACAGCACAGAGTGGTGAGTGATGTTTGGGTATGGGATGTGGGCTTCCATTTCTTGTTTTAAGGCTCCCCGCAGTCTCTGGGGAAAAGGGCAGGCCCAGAACAGATGGTATGTAGTTTCCTCTGCAGGGCATCCCCTTGGACATTCTCTGTGTGGGCACTGGCCCCTGCTGTGCATGAATGACCGAACTGGCAGTCCCCCCTTCACGGCCATCCATGCAATGTCTTTGTGTCTGTTGGTTAGGGATGGGGAGGATACATTTTCACACACCCGTGTTGCTCTAGCAGGCGGCAGGTCGCTCACTGGTTCTGTGGTGTCCCTGGCCCTGATTAGTCTGTGGATTGTCCTGGGCTTCCATAGGCTTGGTGTGATATAGTTCAGCCCAAATTCCACCACAAACTTCTCAATCACCTTGTAGTACCAGGGGAGGTCCCAGTTGAACATTGTTGCATTCTCCCACTTATCCCATCCCAGTCTTCTCCATACTGGGAGCAGGAAGAAGCAGAAGACCCTGTAAGCTGAGTGATCCTTGTTCTCGTTCGTCAGGATTATTCGGACGCAGCCACACACAAAGAAGGCTCTGAGGATTGTCGGGATGTCAGGGACTGCCTTCCCTCCCTTGCGATGCTCCTTGTGCATAACTGTCCTTTTCACCCTGTCCATCTTTGAGTGCCAAACAAAGTGGAAAACCATGCTGTTCACAGCCCGTGCTACGATGGCCAGGAGTGGCCAGGCCTGTGTCACATACTGCAGCACGGGCAGTGCGTCGTTCCTGAGCACCAGAGCCTTTCCTTCAATGCTCAGGTGTCTCAAGCTCCAAAAGCCCAGTTTCTGCTTGACTTTGGCCAGGCGTTCGTTCCAGCTTTTCGCCGCTGCTCCTGGTTCCCCAAACCAGATACTGAGGCTCGTGGCATAGGTCCCAGCGGCCGAAGAGCTTTGCCTGTGATTTGTCTACGTTGATCTTTGCTCCTGATGCTTTGCCAAAGTCCTTGCATGCCTCCAGCAGGGACTGGACCAATTTCCCATCCGTGCAGAAGAGGGTGACGTCCATGTGTCTCCTGGTGTCCGGACAGCCTTGTCTTAACCCAGACCTGATAGGAAAGAAATCTGTTTTCCATCCATTTACCATGACTGAAATGAAGATGTCTGTATACATTAACTTAACATAATTGCAGAAGCGCTCCCCCAGCCCAAAGCCCTGGGAGACACAGTCCAAAGATGTACATTCATCAGGAACACAATCACCTCCCTCCTGCCCCAGGCTCTAAGGGTGGTGAAAAAATAGAACTCACTAATGCTAGGGCGACTTTAAACATCCGGAACTAATTAAATATTACAACTGCCTCTGAATGTATAATCACAATCCCTCCCTTCAGTATTAAACAAATGTCTGTTTCCCCGTTACCATGAGCCGGAAGTGTTCACCGCGGTGGCTTCTGGGTATGCAGATTTATATCTCCAGCGACGCGCGCCCGGAGAACACCAGCTTCACTGCCAGGGGGCGTGGCCTAATGATATCTTCCTGCAACTGGCCCCGCCCCTCGGGTGCTCACCTTTCCGGAAGAAGTGGAGCGAGCACCGCCCACTTGACACTTTCAAATACTTAAAAATAACTTTTACATTGTTGTTATTAGACTTATTACTTAACCCCTTCTGTGCCGCGGACGTAGTGGTTACGTCCCGCGGCACAGTGCTGCTGTGCCGAGGACGTAACCACTACGTCCTCGGCACACAGCCCAGAGGGAGCGCTCTCGCTCCCTCTGTGTGCTTCCCCCCACCCCCCCAAAGTCAGGGATGGAAGGGGAAGCCCTTCCCCTTCCACCCCCGACCCCCCCACCCCCCCATAATGACGTCAGCGCGCGATCGCGCGCTGACTTCATTATGGGGATTTCGCCGCACAGGAAGCCATTTGCTTCCTGTGCGGCGACGAGGAAAGAGGTGAGTTCCTCTTCCCGGTGGGTGGGGGGTTTGGGCTAAAGAGGCACCGGGGGAAAGGAAAGGCTTTTCCTTTCCCCCGGTGTCTCTTTGAGCATTCCTGCTGCCCGATCGCATTGCGATCGGGCAGCAGGAATGCCCACTAGACACCAGGGATTTTTTTTTTTTGTTGTTTGCTCGTGTTTCTTGCTGGCGGGGAGCGGCCCCTTGGGCAAGGGTCGCTCCCCTTGTGGGGGCAATTAGTTACGGCCATTTCTGCCCCCCTTGGGGGCAGATTGGCCTACTTTTTAGGCGGATCTGCCCCCAAGGGGGGCAGAAACCACTGGATCACCAGGGAATTATATTTTCTGTGCAGGTATGTTGGGAGGGGGTGCCCCCTTGGGCAAGGGGCGCCCCCCCCAAGGGGGCAGAGAACTGTTGGCCATTTCTGCCCCCCTTGGGGGCAGATCGGCCTATTTTTTTTCGGTCCATCTGCCCCCAAGGGGGGCAGAAGCCACTTAGGCACCAGGGATTGTGTGTGTAGTGGATGGGGGGGCGCCCCCTTGGGCAAGGGTCGCTCCCCTTTGGGGGGCATGTCTTTTAGGGCCATTTCTGCCCCCCTTGAGGGCAGATCAGCCTATTATTTTTAGGTTGATCTGCCCCAAGGGGGGCAGAAACCACTAGAACGCCAGGGATGTTTTTTTATGTGTTTATTTTTGTGGGGGGGCGTCCCCATGGGCACGGGGCGCCCCCCCAAGGGGGGCATTGACCTGTTGGCCATTTCTGCCCCCCCTGGGGGCAGATGGGCCTATTTTTCTAGACCCACCTGCCCCCAAGGGGGGCAGAAGCCACGTAGACACCAGGGATAGTGTGTGTGTGTGTGTGTGTTAGTGGATGGGGGGGGCTTGGGCAAGGGTCGCCCCCCACTTTGGGGGCACATGTACCCAGGCCATTTCTGCACCCCTTGGAGACAGATCAGCCTATTATTTTTAGGCTGATCTGCCCCCAAGGGGGGCAGAAACCACTAGAACGCCAGGGATTTTTTTTTATGTGTTTATTTTTGTGGGGGGGTGTCCCCTTGGGCACGGGGCGCCCCCCCAAGGGGGGCATTGACCTGTTGGCCATTTCTGCCCCCCCTGGGGGCAGATGGGCCTATTTTTCTAGACCCACCTGCCCCCAAGGGGGGCAGAAGCCACGTAGACACCAGGGATAGTGTGTGTGTGTGTGTGTGTTAGTGGATGGGGGGGGGGCTTGGGCAAGGGTCGCCCCCCACTTTGGGGGCACATGTACCCAGGCCATTTCTGCACCCCTTGGAGACAGATCAGCCTATTATTTTTAGGCTGATCTGCCCCCAAGGGGGGCAGAAACCACTAGAACGCCAGGGTTTTTTTTTATGTGTTTATTTTTGTGGGGGGGCGTCCCCTTGGGCACGGGGCGCCCCCCCAAGGGGGGCATTGACCTGTTGGCCATTTCTGCCCCCCCTGGGGGCAGATGGGCCTATTTTTCTAGACCCACCTGCCCCCAAGGGGGGCAGAAGCCACGTAGACACCAGGGATAGTGTGTGTGTGTGTGTGTGTGTTAGTGGATGGGGGGGGGCTTGGGCAAGGGTCGCCCCCCACTTTGGGGGCACATGTACCCAGGCCATTTCTGCACCCCATGGAGACAGATCAGCCTATTATTTTTAGGCTGATCTGCCCCCAAGGGGGGCAGAAACCACTAGAACGCCAGGGATTTTTTTTTATGTGTTTATTTTTGTGGGGGGGCGTCCGCTCGGGCACGGGGCGCCCCCCCAAGGGGGGCATTGACCTGTTGGCCATTTCTGCCCCCCCTGGGGGCAGATGGGCCTATTTTTCTAGACCCACCTGCCCCCAAGGGGGGCAGAAGCCACGTAGACACCAGGGATAGTGTGTGTGTGTGTGTGTGTTAGTGGATGGGGGGGGGCTTGGGCAAGGGTCGCCCCCCACTTTGGGGGCACATGTACCCAGGCCATTTCTGCACCCCTTGGAGACAGATCAGCCTATTATTTTTAGGCTGATCTGCCCCCAAGGGGGGCAGAAACCACTAGAACGCCAGGGATTTTTTTTTATGTGTTTATTTTTGTGGGGGGGCGTCCGCTCGGGCACGGGGCGCCCCCCCAAGGGGGGCATTGACCTGTTGGCCATTTCTGCCCCCCCTGGGGGCAGATGGGCCTATTTTTCTAGACCCACCTGCCCCCAAGGGGGGCAGAAGCCACGTAGACACCAGGGATAGTGTGTGTGTGTGTGTGTGTTAGTGGATGGGGGGGGGCTTGGGCAAGGGTCGCCCCCCACTTTGGGGGCACATGTACCCAGGCCATTTCTGCACCCCTTGGAGACAGATCAGCCTATTATTTTTAGGCTGATCTGCCCCCAAGGGGGGCAGAAACCACTAGAACGCCAGGGATTTTTTTTTATGTGTTTATTTTTGTGGGGGGGCGTCCGCTCGGGCACGGGGCGCCCCCCCAAGGGGGGCATTGACCTGTTGGCCATTTCTGCCCCCCCTGGGGGCAGATGGGCCTATTTTTCTAGACCCACCTGCCCCCAAGGGGGGCAGAAGCCACGTAGACACCAGGGATAGTGTGTGTGTGTGTGTGTGTTAGTGGATGGGGGGGGGGCTTGGGCAAGGGTCGCCCCCCACTTTGGGGGCACATGTACCCAGGCCATTTCTGCACCCCTTGGAGACAGATCAGCCTATTATTTTTAGGCTGATCTGCCCCCAAGGGGGGGCAGAAACCACTAGAACGCCAGGGTTTTTTTTTTATGTGTTTATTTTTGTGGGGGGGCGTCCCCTTGGGCACGGGGCGCCCCCCAAGGGGGGCATTGACCTGTTGGCCATTTCTGCCCCCCCTGGGGGCAGATGGGCCTATTTTTCTAGACCCACCTGCCCCCAAGGGGGGCAGAAGCCACGTAGACACCAGGGATAGTGTGTGTGTGTGTGTGTGTTAGTGGATGGGGGGGGGCTTGGGCAAGGGTCGCCCCCCACTTTGGGGGCACATGTACCCAGGCCATTTCTGCACCCCTTGGAGACAGATCAGCCTATTATTTTTAGGCTGATCTGCCCCCAAGGGGGGCAGAAACCACTAGAACGCCAGGGATTGTTTTATTATGTGTTTATTTTTGTGGGGGGGCGTCCCCTCGGGCACGGGGTGCCCCCCCAAGGGGGGCATTGACCTGTTGGCCATTTCTGCCCCCCCTGGGGGCAGATGGGCCTATTTTTCTAGACCCACCTGCCCCCAAGGGGGGCAGAAGCCACGTAGACACCAGGGATAGTGTGTGTGTGTGTGTGTGTGTTAGTGGATGGGGGGGGGTTTGGGCAAGGGTCGCCCCCCACTTTGGGGGCACATGTACCCAGGCCATTTCTGCACCCCTTGGAGACAGATCAGCCTATTATTTTTAGGCTGATCTGCCCCCAAGGGGGGCAGAAACCACTAGAACGCCAGGGATTTTTTTTTATGTGTTTATTTTTGTGGGGGGGCGTCCCCTCGGGCACGGGGCGCCCCCCCAAGGGGGGCATTGACCTGTTGGCCATTTCTGCCCCCCCTGGGGGCAGATGGGCCTATTTTTCTAGACCCACCTGCCCCCAAGGGGGGCAGAAGCCACGTAGACACCAGGGATAGTGTGTGTGTGTGTGTGTGTTAGTGGATGGGGGGGGGCTTGGGCAAGGGTCGCCCCCCACTTTGGGGGCACATGTACCCAGGCCATTTCTGCACCCCTTGGAGACAGATCAGCCTATTATTTTTAGGCTGATCTGCCCCCAAGGGGGGCAGAAACCACTAGAACGCCAGGGATTTTTTTTTATGTGTTTATTTTTGTGGGGGGGCGTCCCCTTGGTCACGGGGCGCCCCCCCAAGGGGGGCATTGACCTGTTGGCCATTTCTACACCCCCTGGGGGCAGATGGGCCTATTTTCTTAGGCCCACCTGCCCCCAAGGGGGCAGAAGCCACTTAGGCACCAGGGATAGTGTTGTGTGTGTTTTTTTTGTTTTTTTTTGTTTGAGGGCTGTCCCCTTTGGCAAGGGTCGCTCTCCATGGGGACACAGTACTAAAGGTATTTTCTGGCTTCCTTGGGGCAGACAGGCCTATTTTTTTAGTAGGCCCATCTGCCCCTATGACAGAATCCACTTAGGCACCAATTTCTAAAATGTTTGATGGTGGGGTGTTTGTCAACTGAAGAAGTCTTTGCATTTGTGATAAAAAAAAAATTCCTCCTTTTTGTTCTAGTTCAAAGCTTTTGCTTTATTTGCTGTGGCTCCTTGCGGTTTTGGCGGTGGTTGACCTGCAGTTTGCACAGTTGCATGTTTTAGGTAAGTAAAAACAATTTACTCCAAAGGAGTATTGTTGCCATGCATGAATGACATGTTTGTAGGGGGTGTACTAAATGCAGGATTGTGTGTGAAATTGTCCTTAGGTTTGTGCACAATGATATTTGTTGTGTCTTATTTCTAATTTGCCTTTCTTTCTTTCTTTTTAGTGGGATATCATTGGTGATTGCTGTGTAGTTGCTGGTGAATCAAGCTTTTTCAGGCAAGTGAGCGGTATAGTTTTTGAGTTTGTAACTCTTACTAACAAAGCTACACTTTGTTACTTGTCTTACACAGTGCTGGTTGTTGGTGGTGAATTTGTCCAGTTAATTTTAGCAGGAGAGATCATGGCTAGCCGCAGGATGACCGCTCAGCAGGTGGTTGGTATGCTTTTTGAGTCACAGTCTGATCATGACTATGAGACGGACTCTGCATCTGAGGCAGAGGAGGAAGTCAGAGATTCTGGCAGTGATGTTTCTGTTGGAGGGGAATCTTCTGATGATGAAGCCACACTCAGTGCAGATGAAGGTTCTGTTTTAGAGGAGGACATTGATGTGCCAATAGTGCAGCAACCTGGGGCTGAAAGGTTTCCCGTTAGAAGACCTGATGTCTGGGTTGCCCCAAACATGGAGCAGCCAGAGTTGCCTGCCTTTACTGGTCTTCCGGGGTGTAACGCCAATACAGAGAACTTTATGCCTATCAATTTCTTTGAGTTATTCATGGATGATGTGTTTTTGGAAGAGACAGTTGAGCAGACTAATTTGTATGCGGAGCAGCATTTGAGGGACAACGCTGCTAGACTTAGGCCACACTCTAGAGCTGCCCAGTGGATTCCCACAAATTTGGAGGAGCTAAAAAAGTTTTTGGGTTTGACTTTTTTGATGGGGTTGATAAGGAAGCCGTCACTGGCTTCTTATTGGTCTACTAGTCCCTTGATGGCAACAGCTATATTTCCAGCTACCATGAGTCGTAATCGGTATTTGCTTCTTCTTAGGATGCTGCATTTTGTTGACAATGCATTAGCCTTGCCACGAGATCACCCAGATTCTGACCGTCTTTTTAAGATTAGGCCTGTCCTTGATCATTTTGTAGATCGGTTTTCGGAGGTCTATGTTCCAGGCAAAGAGATAAGTGTGGACGAGTCTTTGGTCCTCTTCAAGGGTCGTTTGGTTTTTAGGCAGTACATTCCTAGCAAAAGGGCACGATATGGAATTAAATTGTATATGCTGTCTGAAAGTAGGACAGGATATGTGTATAGTTTCCGTGTGTACACTGGTAGGGATTCCAATATTGACCCCCCTGGTTGTCCTCCCACTTTTGGAGTTACTGAGAAAATAGTGTGGGATCTTGGTAGACGACTGTTCAACAAAGGTCACCATTTGTATGTAGATAACTTCTACACTGGTGTGCAGTTGTTCAAGGAATTGTTTAGAGTGGACACAGTTGCTTGTGGCACAATCCGTTCTAACCGGAAAGGCTATCCAAGGGAGCTTGTCTGTAAAAAACTTGAGAGGGGACAGTGCTGTGCCTTGCGGAACGAGGAGCTGCTAGCTTTGAAATTTTCAGACAAGAGGGATGTCTACATGCTAAGTACCATCCATGATGAGAGTACTTCCCCTGTGACTGTTTGGGGCCAGGTTGCTGAAGTGCGCAAACCTGTGTGCATTTTAGATTATAATAAGCACATGGGAGGTGTAGATAGAGTTGACCAGAGGTTGGAACCTTATACTGCTATTCGTAAGTCTTATGTTTGGTATAAGAAGTTAGCACTTCACCTCTTCCACTTAGCAACCTTCAATGCTTTTATTGTGTTTAGGGATAGGTCTCCAGACTCAAAGATGACATTTGTGAAATTTCAGGAGTCAGTGATAGAGAGCCTTATTGTGGTGGAACAGGCCAGAGTTCCTAGAGAAGCAGTGGTGGAGGATGTGGCTAGATTGAAAGATCGCCACTTTGCTGAGCACATTCCTCCCACACCCAAAAAAGACTTTCCAGCTAAGAAATGTAGAGTGTGTTTTCGAAGAGGTATCCGGAGGGAGTCTCGAATGTACTGCCCAGATTGTCCTTCAAAGCCTGGGCTGTGTGTCGGTGCTTGTTTTAAGAATTACCACACCCAGAAGAATTTCTGGGAACAACCATGAGTGTAAACTCATGTCTGTTTTGTATTTTCATGTGTTTAGTTTCATGGTTAGCATTTCTGTCATGTTGTTAGTTAGAGCTTTTGTGTTTGTTGTTTTGTAATTCTTTCTACTTAGTTAGGGGTTCCTCTGTTAAAAAAAAAAAAAAATATGATGCCATTGTGTGTGGAGTGGGGCTTGGCTGAGACTGTACATATTGACTTGATGTTGGCTACTGCAACACACTGCAAGCCAAACACCAGTCCACACACTCCCATCAGCTGGTGTGATTGTTGTATCAGGCATGTGGGCGTATGTAAGTGATGGGCCCTTGAGTGGCGCTGTCTGTCGATGTGAGTGTTGTAATGTGCTGGGCCCGTGGCTGGCGGTGTGAATGGCCTTGTGTGTGTCATGTATGAAAGTTGTGTGAATGGACTGTAAAGCGGTTGGTGCCTTGTCGCGGCTTTACAGCTCACGAGCTGTGAGTCATTGGTTCAGTTTTTTGCCTTTCAGTTACTAACAGTGCTTTTCATTTTTGTGAAAGCTCTTGTTAGTAAAATTTGATCCACTGAACCATCACTCACCCTCGTGCCAAATCCAACCAGTATGTGTGGTAAAAATGACCAAACCTGCTCCGCTGTAATCAGGCGTCGCAGCACACCTATGACACGCTAGGTGCCTCAGGTGGGACCCCGATGATGAAGCATGCCACCAACTTGGTTGGTGGGTGAGGGGTCTTTTTCACATAACCTAAGTGTGTTTCTTTTCAAAATTTTAGTGTTTGGCACATCACGGACGTATGTGGGCACATCAAAACGATATATTACAAAACTACCTGTGTTTGGGGGGGGAGAGGGCACCTATGTTTTTGGTCCTGTGTGCGGCCTTCATCTAGGGAAACCTACCAAACCCAGACATTTTTTAAAACTAGACACCCCAAGGAGTCTAGGGAGGAGTGGTTTGCGTGGATCCCCCAACATTTTCTTACCCAGACTCCTCTGTAAACCTCAAAATGTGCTTAAAAAAAGCATATTTTCCTGACTTTTCTTCGTACGATCACCACTCCAGCACAAAATTCCTACTCCCCAGTGTTCCCCTCAGTCTCCCAAATAAAATGACACCTCACGTATGTGGGTCCCCAAAGCAGAGTCAGTCTAAAGATGTATAAAAGAATATGTCCTTATAAACTCGCAGTACTATCCCCTGTATCTCTACAAGTTTTGTGCCTTATTCTGTTGGAGGCACCTGGCCCACCCACACAACTGAGGTATCATTTTTATCGGGAGACTTGGGGGAACGCTGGGTGGAAGGAAATTTGTGGCTCCACTCAGATTCCAGAACTTTCTGTCACCGAAATGTGTGAAAAATGCGTTTTTTTAGCCAATATTTGAGGTTTGGAAAGGATTCTGGGTAACAGAACCTGGTCAGAGCCCCTCAAGTCACCCCATCTTGGATTCCCCTAGGTCTCTAGTTTTCAGAAATGCACAGGTTTGGTAGGTTTCCCTAGGTGCTGGCTGAGCTACAGGCCAAAAACTACAGGTAGGCACTGTTTTCAATGAAAAAATGTGATGTGTCCACGTTGCGCTTTGGGGCGTTTCCTGTCGCGGGCGCTAGGCCTACCCACACAAGTGAGGTATCATTTTTATCGGGAGACGTGGGGGAACGCTGGGTGGAATCAAATTTGTGGCTCCTCTCAGATTCCAGAACTTTCTGCCACAGAAATGTGAGGAACATGTGTTTTTTTAGCAAATTTTTGAGCTTTGCAAAGGATTCTGGGTAACAGAACCTGGTCCGAGCCCCGCCAGTCACCCCTCCTTGGATTCCCCTAGGTCTCTAGTTTTCAGAAATGCACAGGTTTGGTAGGTTTCCCTAGGTGGCGGCTGAGCTACAGGCCAAAATCTACAGGTAGGCACTTTGCTAAAAACAGGTCTGTTTTCTGTGATGTGTCCACGTTGCGCTTTGGGGCGTTTCCTGTCGCGGGCGCTAGGCCTACCCACACAAGTGAGGTATCATTTTTATCGGGAGACGTGGGGAACGCTGGGTGGAAGGAAATTTGTGGCTCCTCTCAGATTCCAGAACTTTCTGCCACAGAAATGTGAGGAACATGTGTTTTTTTAGCCAATTTTTGAGCTTTGCAAAGGATTCTGGGTAACAGAACCTGGTCCGAGCCCCGCCAGTCACCCCTCCTTGGATTCCCCTAGGTCTCTAGTTTTCAGAAATGCACAGGTTTGGTAGGTTTCCCTAGGTGGCGGCTGAGCTACAGGCCAAAATCTACAGGTAGGCACTTTGCTAAAAACAGGTCTGTTTTCTGTGATGTGTCCACGTTGCGCTTTGGGGCGTTTCCTGTCGCGGGCGCTAGGCCTACCCACACAAGTGAGGTATCATTTTTATCGGGAGACGTGGGGGAACGCTGGGTGGAAGGAAATTTGTGGCTCCTCTCAGATTCCAGAACTTTCTGCCACAGAAATGTGAGGAACATGTGTTTTTTTAGCCAATTTTTGAGCTTTGCAAAGGATTCTGGGTAACAGAACCTGGTCCGAGCCCCGCCAGTCACCCCTCCTTGGATTCCCCTAGGTCTCTAGTTTTCAGAAATGCACAGGTTTGGTAGGTTTCCCTAGGTGGCGGCTGAGCTACAGGCCAAAATCTACAGGTAGGCACTTCGCTAAAAACAGGTCTGTTTTCTTCCAAAATTTTGGTGGTGTCCACGTTGCGCTTTGGGGCGTTTCCTGTCGCGGGCGCTAGGCCTACCCACGCAAGTGAGGTATCATTTTTATCGGGAGACTTGGGGGAACGCTGGGTGGAAGGAAATTTGTGGCTCCTCCCAGATTCCAGAACTTTCTGCCACAGAAATGTGAGGAACATGTGTTTTTTTAGCCAATTTTTGAGCTTTGCAAAGGATTCTGGGTAACAGAACCTGGTCCGAGCCCCGCCAGTCACCCCTCCTTGGATTCCCCTAGGTCTCTAGTTTTCAGAAATGCACAGGTTTGGTAGGTTTCCCTAGGTGGCGGCTGAGCTACAGGCCAAAATCTACAGGTAGGCACTTTGCTAAAAACAGGTCTGTTTTCTGTGATGTGTCCACGTTGCGCTTTGGGGCGTTTCCTGTCGCGGGCGCTAGGCCTACCCACACAAGTGAGGTATCATTTTTATCGGGAGACGTGGGGGAACGCTGGGTGGAAGGAAATTTGTGGCTCCTCTCAGATTCCAGAACTTTCTGCCACAGAAATGTGAGGAACATGTGTTTTTTTAGCCAATTTTTGAGCTTTGCAAAGGATTCTGGGTAACAGAACCTGGTCCGAGCCCCGCCAGTCACCCCTCCTTGGATTCCCCTAGGTCTCTAGTTTTCAGAAATGCACAGGTTTGGTAGGTTTCCCTAGGTGGCGGCTGAGCTACAGGCCAAAATCTACAGGTAGGCACTTCGCTAAAAACAGGTCTGTTTTCTTCCAAAATTTTGGTGGTGTCCACGTTGCGCTTTGGGGCGTTTCCTGTCGCGGGCGCTAGGCCTACCCACGCAAGTGAGGTATCATTTTTATCGGGAGACGTGGGGGAACGCTGGGTGGAAGGAAATTTGTGGCTCCTCCCAGATTCCAGAACTTTCTGCCACAGAAATGTGAGGAACATGTGTTTTTTTAGCCAATTTTTGAGCTTTGCAAAGGATTCTGGGTAACAGAACCTGGTCCGAGCCCCGCCAGTCACCCCTCCTTGGATTCCCCTAGGTCTCTAGTTTTCAGAAATGCACAGGTTTGGTAGGTTTCCCTAGGTGGCGGCTGAGCTACAGGCCAAAATCTACAGGTAGGCACTTTGCTAAAAACAGGTCTGTTTTCTGTGATGTGTCCACGTTGCGCTTTGGGGCGTTTCCTGTCGCGGGCGCTAGGCCTACCCACACAAGTGAGGTATCATTTTTATCGGGAGACGTGGGGGAACGCTGGGTGGAAGGAAATTTGTGGCTCCTCTCAGATTCCAGAACTTTCTGCCACAGAAATGTGAGGAACATGTGTTTTTTTAGCCAATTTTTGAGCTTTGCAAAGGATTCTGGGTAACAGAACCTGGTCCGAGCCCCGCCAGTCACCCCTCCTTGGATTCCCCTAGGTCTCTAGTTTTCAGAAATGCACAGGTTTGGTAGGTTTCCCTAGGTGGCGGCTGAGCTACAGGCCAAAATCTACAGGTAGGCACTTCGCTAAAAACAGGTCTGTTTTCTTCCAAAATTTTGGTGGTGTCCACGTTGCGCTTTGGGGCGTTTCCTGTCGCGGGCGCTAGGCCTACCCACGCAAGTAAGGTATCATTTTTATCGGGAGACGTGGGGGAACGCTGGGTGGAAGGAAATTTGTGGCTCCTCTCAGATTCCAGAACTTTCTGCCACAGAAATGTGAGGAACATGTGTTTTTTTAGCCAATTTTTGAGCTTTGCTAAGGATTCTGGGTAACAGAACCTGGTCCGAGCCCTGCCAGTCACCCCTCCTTGGATTCCCCTAGGTCTCTAGTTTTCAGAAATGTACAGGTTTGGTAGGTTTCCCTAGGTGCCGGCTGAGCTAGAGGCCAAAATCTGCAGGTAGTCACTTCGCAAAAAACACCTCTGTTTTCTTCCAAAATTTTGGTGGTGTCCACGTTGCGCTTTGGGGCGTTTCCTGTCGCGGGCGCTAGGCCTACCCACGCAAGTGAGGTATCATTTTTATCGGGAGACTTGGGGGAACGCTGGGTGGAAGGAAATTTGTGGCTCCTCTCAGATTCCAGAACTTTCTGTCACTCAAATGTGAGGAAAATGCGTTTTTTTAGCCAAAATATGAGGTTTGCAAAGGATTCTGGGTAACAGAACCTGGTCCGAGCCCCGCCAGTCACCCCTCCTTGGATTCCCCTAGGTCTCTAGTTTTCAGAAATGCACAGGTTTGGTAGGTTTCCCTAGGTGGCGGCTGAGCTAGAGGCCAAAATCTACAGGTAGGCACTTTGCTAAAAACAGGTCTGTTTTCTGTGATGTGTCCACGTTGCGCTTTGGGGCGTTTCCTGTCGCGGGCGCTAGGCCTACCCACACAAGTGAGGTATCATTTTTATCGGGAGACGTGGGGGAACGCTGGGTGGAAGGAAATTTGTGGCTCCTCTCAGATTCCAGAACTTTCTGCCACAGAAATGTGAGGAACATGTGTTTTTTTAGCCAATTTTTGAGCTTTGCAAAGGATTCTGGGTAACAGAACCTGGTCCGAGCCACACAAATCACCCTATCTTGGATTCCCCTAGGTCTCTAGTTTTCAGAAATGCACAGGTTTGGTAGGTTTCCCTAGGTGGCGGCTGAGCTAGAGGCCAAAATCTACAGGTAGGCACTTTGCTAAAAACAGGTCTGTTTTCTGTGATGTGTCCACGTTGCGCTTTGGGGCGTTTCCTGTCGCGGGCGCTAGGCCTACCCACACATGTGAGGTATCATTTTTATCGGGAGACGTGGGGGAACGCTGGGTGGAAGGACATTTGTGGCTCCTCTCAGATTCCAGCACTTTCTGCCACAGAAATGTGAGGAACATGTGTTTTTTTAGCCAATTTTTGAGCTTTGCAAAGGATTCTGGGTAACAGAACCTGGTCCGAGCCACACAAATCACCCCATCTTGGATTCCCCTAGGTCTCTAGTTTTCAGAAATGCACAGGTTTGGTAGGTTTCCCTAGGTGGCGGCTGAGCTAGAGGCCAAAATCTACAGGTAGGCACTTTGCTAAAAACAGGTCTGTTTTCTGTGATGTGTCCACATTGCGCTTTGGGGTGTTTCCTGTCGCGGGCGCTAGGCCTACCCACACAAGTGAGGTATCATTTTTATCGGGAGACGTGGGGGAACGCTGGGTGGAAGGAAATTTGTGGCTCCTCTCAGATTCCAGAACTTTCTGCCACAGAAATGTGAGGAACATGTGTTTTTTTAGCCAAATTTTGAGGTTTGCAAAGGATTCTGGGTAACAGAACCTGGTCCGAGCCACACAAATCACCCCATCTTGGATTCCCCTAGGTCTCTAGTTTTCAGAAATGCACAGGTTTGGTAGGTTTCCCTAGGTGGCGGCTGAGCTACAGGCCAAAATCTACAGGTAGGCACTTTGCTAAAAACAGGTCTGTTTTCTGTGATGTGTCCACGTTGCGCTTTGGTGCATTTCCTGTCGCGGGCGCTAGGCCTACCCACACAAGTGAGGTATCATTTTTATCGGGAGACTTGGGGGAACATAGAATAGCAAAACAAGTGTTATTGCCCCTTGTCTTTCTCTACATTTTTCCCTTCCAAATGTAAGACAGTGTGTAAAAAAGACGTCTATTTGAGAAATGCCCGGTAATTCACATGCTAGTATGGGCAGCCCGGAATTCAGAGATGTGCAAATAACCACTGCTTCTCAACACCTTATCTTGTGCCCATTTTGGAAATACAAAGGTTTTCTTGATAGCTATTTTTTACTCTTTATATTTCAGCAAATGAATTGCTGTATACCCGGCATAGAATGAAAACCCACTGCAGGGTGCAGGTCATTTATTGGCTCTGGGTACCTAGAGTTCTTGATGAACCTACAAGCCCTATATATCCCCGCAACCAGAAGAGTCCAGCAGACGTAACGGTATATTGCTTTCGAAAATCTGACATTGCAGGAAAAAGTTACAGAGTAAAACTTAGAGAAAAATTGATGTTTTTTTCACCTCAATTTCAATATTTTTCTTTTTCAGTTGCTATTTTCTGTAGGAAACCCTTGTAGGATCTACACAAATTACCCCTTGCTGAATTCAGAATTTTGTCTACTTTTCAGAAATGTTGCGGTTTATGGGATCCAGCGTTGGTTTCATGCCCATTTCTGTCACTGACTGGAAGGAGGCTGAAAGCACAAAAAATCGTAAAAATGGGGTATGTCCCAGTAAAATGCCAAAATTGGGTTGAAAAATTGGGTTTTCTGATTCAAGTCTGCCTGTTCCTGAAAGCTGGGAAGCTGGTGATTTTATCACCGCAAACCCTTTGTTGATGCCCTTTTCAGGGAAAAAACCACAAGCCTTCTTCTGCAGCCCATTTTTCCAAATTTTTAAAAAAAAATGAAATTTTCACTGTTTTTTGGCTAATTTCTTGGCCTCCTTCTGGGGAACCCACAAAGTCTGGGTACCTCTAGAATCCCTAGGATGTTGGAAAAAAAGGACGCAAATTTGGCATGGGTAGCTTATGTGAACAAAAAGTTATGAGGGCCTAAGCGCGAACTGCTCCAAATAGCCAAAAAAAGGCTCGGCACAGGAGGGGGAAAAGGCCTGGCAGCGAAGGGGTTAATTTCACTTCATGATATTGTAGCTTGTGAATCTCTCTTTTGACAGGTTCATGAGTTTCTTTAGCAAAAAACTCTCCAAAAATTCCCATCCGGTTGTCATCGCCACACGCAGTGCGCATGAGCCACGGAGATGGGCGACAAAAAAATGCAAAATATACTTTACATCTTTCGTTCTTTCTTGCTCATGAAAAATGCCCTTCTAATGGTAGGGCAACTTTTAAAAGTCCAAAATTAAATTAATATTATGAATCCTCACAATACCCAAGTAAAGCTACTGCTTTCATTATTAGATAAATGCCTATTTTACTCGGATCGTGAGAGGAAAGTGCTCACCGCGTTGGCTTCTGGGTATGCACATTGCTATTTGCATCACCACGCCCCCAAAGTACACAGGAACGTCATCCTGCTACAGGCCCCGCCCCTTCCTAATATCCTCCTGCAGCAGGCCCCGCCTCTTTCCAGTAACGTCTCTGCAGCAGGCCCCGCCCTTCCCTCATGACTAGAAAGAGGCGGAGCCTGCTGCAGGACGTCACGAGGAAAGGGCGGTGCCTGCAGCAGGGGCAGATCACTAGTAAGGGGCGGGGCGCCTGCAGAGACGTCACTAGGAAGAGACTGGGCCTGCCGAAGGCGGATGTCACTATGCCCCGCCCCCAGGCATGAGTTCTCGATGGGGGCGTGACGCTAATAACACATATCTGCATACCCAGAAACCACTGCGGTGAAGACTTCCGTTTGATGATCACGTGTAAAACAGACATTTGTTTAATACTAAAAGGAGTGGCTACTATTGTAGATTCGAAAGCATATATAATATTAAGTTAAGTGGGGACATTTTAAAGTTCCACTAATATTCGTGGGTTACATTTTTATCACCATTAAAACAGCAGGGTGTAAAATATGCAACTCTATTTAGGGTCAAGTCTGTGTTCCATGCGCCCGCGCATCAGTATCACAGAGGGACCCATCCCATGGACATTAAGGTAAGTTCTGGTAAGTATTTTTATTTTTTATTTTTGTGGCATAGGGGGGCCTGATTTGTGCCCCCCTACATGCCACCAATGACCATGCCCAGGGGACAGAAGTCATTGGCCATTGGGCAAGGGGGCATGACTCCTATCTTTACAATGATAGGAGTCAAGAATTAGCGTATAAATATGGGCCTTATTCTGTATTTAGAAAAGAGCTGGGGGCCCTGTCAACTTGTTTTTTCCGAGCGCTTTACAGGCCCGATGCTTTGGAAATGCTTGTTCTGTATGCTTGTTCTGTACTCACTCTCTCTGCGCGCGACGGTACATGATAGAACTCGTTAAATTGTGAAATTATCGGCTCAGATTGTTAATTCATCCTGTTTATTTCCACAATAAAGCTCAGAAATCAGATTCTCTTACCAAATCTCTGAGTTTCCATCAGAAACTCTACAAAAATTCGGATTTTCTCACCGCTTATCATCACCACACTGAGTGCGATTGAAACGCGGTAAGGAGATCCATTTAACAAAATGCAAATAGTAGCGTCGTTTCATTTCAGCCTGATAAAAATATGTCTCCCTAATGCTAGGGTAACTTCCAAACGCCGCGCTTAGTCCAATATTACGACTGCCCTCGGATGAAAAAGCGCAGCTACTCCTTTCAATGTTAAATAAATGTCTCTATTCACCCGTGGCCATGAGCCGGGAGACATCACCGCGATGGCTTCTGGGAATGCATCGGCTGCTGTCACGTGTGCTTATGGTGGGCGGGGCCTAATGACGTCCTCCTGCAGCAGACCGAACAGAGAGATTGATTTGTACAGAGAGGTCTCATGACCTTTAATCCAACTGATGAAGGTAAATTAATGAACGTAACACACCTTAACAAGTAGATGCTGTTTTCGTTAATCTGTGAGTGTCCGGTGACAGGAGCCCAGATCGCGGTGTCGGCTCCAGCTTCAGACGCTCCGCGGCTCTGGCTTTGCGTGGTGAGAAGGACGCCGCCATCTTGCTTTGGTTTGTTCACTTTCGCCTCGCTCAAGAAAGCGCCATCACAGCTCGGGTAACACCGAGTGACGTTTCACGTGACTGAGGCTGACGTGTTGTGACAGAAGAACAGCGCGAGGCATTATGGGTAAGGAATAACAAGCGCCTCATAGAAAGAGCGGGCGCTGCAATGCTCCTTCTTGTCACTAGGGGGTCAGGCTCCTCCCCACGAGCAGCGCCCAGGTCACCTGTGATCTGCATACCCACAATCCTGTGCGCACCCACTCCTGCTGCTCTACTTCTATACTAAATGCAGTGATCTTTGTGGCTTTTTAAATTATGAGACACAAAGATTTAAGACCAAGACGGCGAGAGTACTCTTGGCTCAATCCAAATAACTTCTGGGAGTAGGTCTACTAGGGAGCGACGCAGCACAACTAGGTCTGCGACCCAAACACCGGATACATAGAAAGCAATAGGGGCGGGGTTAGTGAGGTGGAGGGGGGAGTGAGGGAGAAGGGTCAGTGAGGTGGAGGGGTCATTGAGGGGGTGGGGTCATTGAGGGGGTGGGGTGAGTGAGGAAGCAGGGGCAGTGAGGGGGCGTGGTCAGTGAGGGGGTTGGGTGAGTGAGGGAGTAGGGTCAGTGACTGGGTGAGTGAGGGAGCAGGGTGAGTGAGGGAGCAGGGTGAGTGAGGGAGCAGGGTCAGTGAGGGGGCGGTGTCAGTGAGGGAGGGAGCGTGGTCAGTGAGGGGAGGGGGCAGGGGCGGTGTCAAGGTCAGGCTAGAAATACAAAGGGGTAGATGAAGGAGCCCTTAGCTGCAAAGCGCTGGACTAGTGTAAAAACAGGGGGACGCTTATGGGCGCAAGAATAGTGCCACTGCACTAGGTACAGCGCCACTTTCATAACTCTGCCCCAAAGTATTTTGTTATGATTTTGGGCTTTCACCATCAGGTAGCGACATATCGGGTAAGTAAGATAAGTTGTGACTCGGTGTGAAATGCGCTGTACGTTGTTGGTTAATGCTCCACAGAGGTTTGTGTGTAACAAGAGAGCCACAGGATTAATTCTTGGTGCACTGGAGAATAATGACGTGTATTTTTAGTGCTACGAGGTCCCAGCCTGTAACAGAAAGCACTGTGAAAATGTAAGTCATTATTTTAAACTTGCATTACGCACAGTATAAGATAGACTGTTAGAAAATGCGCAAAAGGTTTAAGATAAAACAGTGCTTCTAAAATATATAGGGGCATATTTATACTCCGTTTGCGCCGGAATTGGGTCGTTTTTGCCACTATGCCCAATGACCATGCCCAGGGGACAGAAGTCCCCTGGGCATGGCCATTGGGCAAGGAGGCATGACTCCTGTCTTTGCTAAGACAGGAGTCATTTCTATGGGGGTTGGGAGTCGAAAAAAATGGCGCAAATCGGGTTGAGGCGAAAAATTTGCCTCAGCCTGACTTGCCCCATTTTTTCACGCCCAAGCTCCATATCCCCCTACGCCGGCGCTGCCTTGTGTACGTCGTTTTTTTCAACACACACCAGGCAGCGCCGGCGGCTAACGCGGCTAACGTCATTGATTAAATACGGCGCCCGCATGGTGCTTCAGAATGGCGTTAGCCAGCGCTAATTTTTTTGACGCAAAACTGCGTTAGCGCAGTTTTGCGTCAAAAAGTATAAATATGGCCCATAGGGTGGCCAGATTTTGAGAAGCAAAAACCGGGACATTTTTCAAAAATAGAAGAAGGACTACAATTTTGCATCAACAGAGCGGAGCGGAATGACGGATCTCATCAACATAGGAACACAGAAGAGGTACTATGAAAAGAAATAAAATGTCATTTTTAAAACCAGCATCATACCTGGCAATTATATTTCTTACTTATAACAGCTGCTAAATAGCAAAGCTTTAGAACACCTGAAAAAGTGCCCTTCTTTGTTTTCAGTCGCCCCCTCAAAAAACTGGTACAGAAGCCAAATTTGCTGAAATCTGCTGGGACAGCCGGCAAAAAAACAGGACTGTCCCTGAAAATCCGGGACACCTGGTGTAGGAAAGTACCATCTTGCCTGGCATGTTACCCCCATATTTCACTGTATATATGTTGTTTTAGTGTATGTGTCACTGGGACCCTGCCAGCCAGGGCCCCAGTGCTCATAAGTGTGCCATGTATGTGTTCCCTGTGTGATGACTAACTGTCTCACTGAGGCTCTGCTAACCAGAACCTCAGTGGTTATGCTCTCTGCTTTCCAAATTGTCACTAACAGGCTATTGACCAATTTCACCAATTCACATTGGCATACTGGAACACCCTTATAATTCCCTAGTATATGGTACTGAGGTACCCAGGGTATTGGGGTTCCAGGAGATCCCTATGGGCTGCATCATTTCTTTTGCCACCCATAGGGAGCTCTGACAATTCTTACACAGGCCTGCCACTGCAGCCTGAGTGAAATAACGTCCACGTTATTTCACAGCCATTTACCACTGCACTTAAGTAACTTATAAGTCACCTATATGTCTAACCTTCACCTGGTGAGGGTTGGGTGCTAAGTTACCTAGTGTGTGGGCACCCTGGCACTAGCCAAGGTGCCCCCATATCGTTCAGGGTAAATTCCCCGGGCTTTGTGAGTGCGGGGACACCATTTCAAGCGTGCACTATACATAGGTCACTACCTATGTATAGCGTCACAATGGTAACTCCGAACATGGCCATGTAACATGTCTAAGATCATGGAATTGTCACCCCAATGCCATTCTGGCATTGGGGAGACAATTCCATGATCCCCCGGGTCTCTAGCACAGACCCGGGTACTGCCAAACTGCCTTTCCCGGGGTTTCACTGCAGCTGCTGCCAACCCCGCAGACAGGTTTCTGCCCTCCTGGGGTCCAGCCAGGCTTGGCCCAGGAAGGCAGAACAAAGGACTTCCTCAGAGGGTGATACACCCTCTCCCTTTGGAAAAAGGTGTCAGGGCTGGGGAGGAGTAGCCCCCACCAGCCTCTGGAAATGCTTTGATGGGCACAGATGGTGCCCATCTCTGCATAAGCCAGTTTACACCGGTTCAGGGATCCCCCAGCCCTCCTCTGGCGCGAAACTGGACAAAGGAAAGGGGAGTGACCACTCCCCTGACCTGCACCTCCCAGGGGAGGTGCCCAGAGCTCCTCCAGAATGCCCCAGACCTCTGCCATCTTGGATTCAGAGGTGTGCTGGCATACTGGACTGCTCTGAGTGGCCAGGGCCAGGTGGCGTCAGAGACTCCTTCTGATAGGCTCTTACCTGTGTTACTAGCCTATCCTCCTTCCTAGGTAGCCAAACCACCTTTTCTGGCTATTTAGGGTCTCTGCTTTGGGGAATTCTTTAGATACAGAATGCAAGAGCTCACCAGAGTTCCTCTGCACTTCTCTCTTCACCTTTTGCCAAAGGATGGACCGCTGACTGCTCAGGACGCCTGCAAAACCGCAACAAAGTAGCAAAGACGACTACTGCAACCTTGTATCGCTGATCCTGCCGCCTTCTCAACCTTTTCCTGGTGGGGCATGCTCTGGGGGTAGCCTACCTCCTTTCTGCACCAGGAGCTCTGAAGAAATCTCCCGTGGGTCGACGGAATCTTCCCCCTGCAACCGCAGGCAACAAAAGACTGCATCACTGGTCCTCTGGGTCCCCTGTCAGCACGACGAGCGTGGTCCCTGGAACTCAGCAACTCTGTCCAAGTGACTCCCACAGTCCAGTGACTCTTCAGTCCAAGTTTGGTGGAGGTAAGTCCTTGCCTCCCCACGCTAGACTGCATTGTTGGGTACCGCGTGATTTGCAGCTGCTCCGGCTCCTGTGCACTCTTCCAGGATTTCCTTTGTGCACAGCCAAGCCTGGGTCCCCGACACTCTAACTTGCAGTGCACAACCTTCTGAGTTGTCCTTCGGCGTCGTGGGACTCCCTTTTGTGTCTTCGGGTGGACTCCGGTTCACTCGTCTTCCAAGTGCCTGTTCCGGTACTTCTGCGGGTGCTGCCTGCTTCTGTGAGGGCTCCCTGACTTGCTGGGCGCCCCCTCTGTCTCCTCATCCAAGTGGCGACATCCTGGTCCCTCCTGGGCCACAGCAGCATCCAAAAACCCTAACCGCGACCCTTGCAGCTAGCAAGGCTTGTTTGCAGTTTTGTTGCGTGGGAACACCTCTCCAAGCTTCTTCACGACGTGGGACATCCATCCTCCAAAGGGGAAGGTCCTAGTCCTCTTCGTTCTTTCAGAAACCAAAGCATCTTCCATCCGGTGGCAGCTTCTTTGCACCCTCAGCTGGCATTTCCTGGGCATCTGCCCACTCTCGACATTGTCGCGACTCTTGGACTTGGTCCCCTTGTTTCACAGGTACTCAGTTCCAGAAATCCACTGTTGTTGCTTTGCTGGTTTTGGTCTTCCTTGCAGAAACCCCCTATCACAACGTCTGTACTCTCTGGGGGTTATAGGTGCACTTTACACCTACCTTTCAGGGTCTTGGGGTGGGCTATTTTTCTAACCTTCACTGTTTTCTTACAGTCCCAGCGACCCCCTACAAGCTCACATAGGTTTGGGGTCCATTCATGGTTCGCATTCCACTTTTGGAGTATATGGTTTGGGTTGCCCCTAGCCCTATGTGCTCCTATGGCAATCACCTATAACTTTACATTGCTTGCATTACTTCCTTTTGCTATTACTGCATATTTTTGGTATTGTGTACATATATCTTGTGTATATTTGGCATCCTCATACTGAGGGTACTCACTGAGATACTTTTGGCATATTGTCATAAAAATAAAGGCCCATATTTATACTTTTTGACGCAAAACTGCACTAACGCAGTTTTGCGCCAAAAAAATTAGCGCCGGCTAACGCCATTCTGAAGCGCCATGCGGGCGCTGTATTTATTCAATGACGTTAGCCGGCGTTAGCCGCCGGCGCTGTCTGGTGTGTGTTAAAAAAAACGACGTACACCAGGCAGCGCCGGCGTAGGGGGAAAATGGCGTATGGGCGTCCACAAATGGTGCAAGTCAGGCTAAGGCAAAAAAATCGCCTCAACCCGATTTGCGCCATTTTTTTACGACGCCCAACCCCCATTGAAATGACTCCTGTCTTAGCAAAGACAGGAGTCATGCCCCCTTGCCTAATGGCCATGCCCAGGGGACTTATGTCCCCTGGGCATGGTCATTGGGCATAGTGGCATGTAGGGGGGCACAAATCAGGCCCCCCTATGCCACAATTTTTTTTAAAAAAAAATACTTACCTGAACTTACCTTAATGTGCCTGGGATGGGTCCCTCCATCCTTGGGTGTCCTCCTGGGGTGGGCAAGGGTGGCAGGGGGTGTCCCTGGGGGCAGGGGAGGGCACCTCTGGGCTCATTCTGAGCCCACAGGTCCCTTAACGCCTGCCCTGACCCAGGCGCTAAAATCCGGCGCTAATGCAGGTTTTTTAGACCTGCCCACTCCCGGGCGTCATTTTTGCCCGGGAGTATAAATACGACGCATATGCATCGGAGTCATTTTTTAAGACGGGAACGCCTACCTTGCATATCATTAACGCAAGGAAGGTGTTCACGCAAAAAAATGACGCTAACTCCATGAACTTTGGCGCTAGACGCGTCTAACGCCAAAGTATAAATATGGAGTTAGTTTTGCGTCGAATTTGCGTCAAAAAAACGACGCAAATTCGGCGCAAACGGAGTATAAATATGCCCCAAAGTACCTTTATTTTTAGTATATCTGTGTATTGTGTTTTCGTATGATATTGTGCATATGACACCAGTGGTATAGTAGGAGCTTTCCATGTCTCCTAGTTCAGCCTAAGCTGCTCTGCTATAGCTACCTTCTATCAGCCTAAGCTGCTAGACACCTCTTCTACACTAATAAGGGATAACTGGACCTGGTACAGAGTGTAAGTACCCCTTGGTACCCACTACAAGCCAGGCCAGCCTCCTACATTGGTTGTGCATCGGTGGGATAAGTACTTGCAACTACTTACCATTTTGTCATTGTGTACTTTTCAGAAGAGAATAATATACAAAACAAGTTCAGTATATGTACACCTAACCAAAAAGTTTTGCTTTTCTTCTCTTACACTATCTGCTAAGTGCTGAAAAGTACTCCTAAACTTTCTAAAAAAGTTTCAAAAAGTTGAAAAAGTTTTTTTTTCTGTTCTTTAAAAAGTCCTAAAACTTTTTTCTCTCCTTTTTCTGTCCCTAAACCTTTTTCTATCATGTCTGGTGTAGGAACCCCTCTTAATTTGGTCAATACTACTTATGACCACCTTAACTTTAAGAGCCTAAGGAGTCTCTGCATTGATAGAGGTTTAGTGGTAGGAAAGAACCCTTCTAGAGAGTTACTGTCTAATATGCTTATTGAGAATGATAAAGCCCAGGGTGGCACCTCATCTGAAAAGTTGATAGATAGCTCACACTCTGACTCAGGGGAACCCCCATTAGGAGTGTTGCAGGGTTCCCTTCTTAATCTGCTCCTTAGCAGACCACCTAGCAATGCTGGTAGTATAAGAAGCTCCCATCATAGTAGGGAGGGTTTTATTCCTGAAGGCCAGGTTGTTAGAGTGCCAACTGTTAGGGACAGGTCTCCCTCTGCTCATTCAAATCTTTCTTCTATGTCAAAACATTCCCAACCCACCCACTCTGATGACAAGATGTTAGAAAGGGAACTCAATAATTTGAGAGTGGAAGAGTCCAGACTGAAGCTTAAACAGCAACAGCTGGCTCTAGACAGGGAATCACTAGACTTAGAAAAAGAGAGACTGAGGTTGGGGTTAGGGCCCCATGGTGGCAGCAGCAGTATTCCTGATAGCAAATCCTATGAGAGAGCATGATTCTAGGAATCTGCACAAGATAGTTCCCCCTTACAAGGAGGTGGATGGCATTAACAAGTGGTTTGCTGCACTTGAGAGGGCCTGTATGGTACAGGGGGTCCCTCAAAGGCAGTGGGCTGCTATCCTATGGCTATTTTTCAGAGGAAAGGGTAGGGATAGGCTCCTTACTGTAAAGGAAAGTGATGCCAATAATTTTACAGTTTTGAAGAATGCACTCTTGGATGGATTTGGCTTAACCACTGAACAATACAGGATTAAGTTCAGAGAAACCAGAAAAGAGTCCTCACAAGACTGGGTAGACTTTGTTGACTATTCAGTGAAGGCCTTGGAGGGGTGGTTACATGGCAGTAAAGTTTCTGACTATGAAAGCCTGTACAATCTAATCCTGAGAGAGCATATTCTGAATAACTGTGTGTCTGATTTGTTACACCAATATCTAGTGGACTCAGATCTGACCTCTCCCCAAGAATTGGGAAAGAAGGCAGACAAATGGGTCAGAACAAGAGTGAACAGAAAAGTTCATACAGGGGGTGACAAGGATGGCAAGAAGAAGGATGGTAAGTCTTCAGACAAGGGTGGGGACACATCTAAAAATGAGTCTTCATCAGGCCCACAAAAACACTCTGGTGGGGGGTCCAAATCCTCTTCTAATCAAGTAAAGAAACCATGGTGCTATTTATGTAAAGTAAAAGGCCATTGGACAACTGATGCCAGTTGTCCAAAGAAAAGCACCAAGCCTCCCACTACCACAACCCCTACTGCTACCTCTAGTGCCCCTAGTAATAGCAGTGGTGGTGGGAGCAAACCTACTAATAGCCATTCCAAGGGAGTAGCTGGGCTCACTTTTGGTAATTTAGTTGGGGTTGGTCTTGTTAGGGAGACCACATAGGCTGTTAGTCTCTGAAGGTGTCATTGATTTGGCCACCTTGGTTGCTTGTCCCCTTAATATGGATAAGTACAAGCAACTTCCCCTAATCAATGGTGTTGAGGTTCAGGCCTACAGGGACACAGGTGCCAGTGTTACCATGGTAATAGAGAAACTGGTACACCCTGAACAACACCTACTTGGTCACCAGTACCAAGTGACAGACGCTCATAACAACACTCTTAGCCACCCCATGGCTGTTGTGAATCTCAACTGGGAGGGGGTGTTACTGGTCCAAAGAAAGTTGTGGTTGCCTCAGATTTACCTGTAGACTGTCTACTAGGGAACGATTTAGAGACATCAGCTTGGGCAGAAGTGGAGTTGGAGGCTCATGCAGCAATGCTGGGCATTCCTGGGCATATTTGTGCTTTGACAAGGGCTCAGGCCAAAAATCAAAAAGGACAGGGTGACTTGGATCCTGGAACAATGGACCAAGTGCTCCCTAAACCTAGGGTTAGTAAGGGTAAATCCCTACCCACTATCCCTCCCTCTACAGATGATTCTACTTCTGAGGAAGAAGAATTTCCCCCCTGTGCAGAACCTTCACCAGAGGAGCTGGCAGCAGACACTGCTGAGCTTTTGGGTGGAGGGGGGCCTGCCAGGGAGGAGCTGAGTGTGGCACAGCAAACCTGTCCCACATTAGAGGGTCTAAGACAGCAAGCTGTCAAACAGCAAAATGGGGATGTCAGTGACTAACATAGAGTTTACTGGGAGGACAACCTCTTGTACACAGAGGCAAGGGACCCAAAACCTGGAGCAGCCAGGAGATTGGTCATTCCCCTGCAGTACAGAGAGTTCCTCGTAACTCTGGCACATGACATTCCTTTGGCTGGACATTTGGGTCAGATTAAAACATGGGAAAGGCTTGTCCCCCTGTTTCACTGGCCTAGGATGTTAGAGGACACAAAGGACTTTTGTAAGTCCTGTGTAACCTGCCAAGCCAGTGGCAAGACTGGTGGCACCCCAAAGGCTTCCCTTTTTCCACTGCCTGTGGTTGGGGTTCCCTTTGAAAGGGTAGGGGTTGACATAGTTGGCCCCCTTGACCCTCCTACTGCTTCAGGCAATAGGTTTATCTTGGTGGTAGTGGACCATGCCACAAGATACCCTGAAGCTATTCCTCTAAGGACCACTACAGCTCCTGCAGTGGCAAAAGCCCTCCTGGGAATCTTTTCCAAGGTGGGCTTCCCAAAAGAGGTTGTATCAGACAGGGGGAGCAACTTTATGTCTGCATACTTGAAGGCCATGTGGAAGGAATGTGGTGTACCATACAAATTCACCACATCCACAAACAAATGCACTGGTAGAGAGGTTTAATAAAACTCTCAAAGGAATGATAATGGGACTCCCTGAAAAACTCAGGAGGAGATGGGGTGTCCTGTTACCTTGCCTCCTTTTTGCTTACAGGGAGGTACCCCAGAAAGGAGTGGGCTTCAGCCCCTTTGAACTCCTATTTGGACACCCTGTAAGAGGTCCCCTAACACTTGTGAAGGAGGGTTGGGAACAACCTTTAAAAGCTCCTAAGCAAGACATAGTGGACTATGTACTCGGCCTAAGATCCTGAATGGCTGAGTACATGAAAAAGGCCAGTAAAAACCTTCAGGCCAGTCAAGAGCTCCAAAAGCAATGGCATGACCAGAAGGCTGTTCTGATTCAGTACCAACCAGGACAGAAGGTGTGGGTATTGGAGCCTGTGGCCCCAAGAGCACTCCAAGACAAATAGAGTGGACCCCATCTCATTGTTGAAAAGAAGGGAGAGGTCACCTACTTGGTTGACCTGGGCACTGCCAGGAGTCCCCTTAGGGTGCTCCATTTCAATCACCTAAAACCCTACTTTGACAGGGCTGATCTCACCCTGCTCATGGCAACACATGAAGGACAGGAAGAAGAGAGTGACCGTCTCCCTGACATCTTCTCTTCCACAGAACAAGATGCTCTAGTAGAAGGTGTAGTTTTGGCAGACTGTCTTACTGCTGAGCAGAAAGACAACTGCATAAATCTCCTGGGTCAGTTTTCTGAACTCTTTTCTACTGTGCCAGGCACCACTTCTTGGTGTGAGCACACTATAGATACTGGAGACAGCATGCCTGTCAAAAGTAAGATCTATAGGCAGCCTGACCATGTCAGGGACTGCACAAAACAAGAAGTTCAGAAAATGCTTGAACTGGGAGTGGTTGAACATTCTGAAAGCCCATGGGCCTCTCCTGTGGTGCTTGGACCAAAGCCTCACTCAAAAGATGGGAAAAGAGAGATGAGGTTTTGTGTAGATTACAGAGGTCTCAACCAGGTAACCAAAACTGATGCTCATCCTATACCCAGGGCAGATGAGCTCATAGATACACTGGCATCTGCCAAGTATCTAAGCACCTTTGATTTGACTGCAGGGTATTGGCAGATCAAGTTATCAGAGGATGCTAAAGCAAAAACTGCATTTTCGACTATTGGAGGGCACTACCAATTCACAGTAATGCCCTTTGGTTTGAAAAATGCACCTGCCACTTTTCAGAGGTTGGTGAATACAGTCCTGCAAGGGTTGGAGGCTTTTAGTGCAGCATATCTGGACGATATAGCTGTCTTTAGCTCCACCTGGTATGATCACCTGGTCCACCTGTGGAAAGTTTTGGAGGCCCTGCAGAAGGCAGGCCTCACTATCAAGGCTTCAAAGTGCCAGTTAGGGCGGGGGAAAGTGGTTTATCTGGGACATCTGGTAGGTGGAGAACAGATTGCACCACTTCAGGGGAAAATCCAAACTATCATGGATTGGGTTCCCCCTACAACTCAGACCCAGGTGAGAGCCTTCTTAGGCCTCACTGGGTATTACAGGAGGTTCATTAAGAACTATGGCTCCATTTCAGCCCCACTTAATGACCTCACTTCCAAGAAAATGCCTAAAAAGGTATTGTGGACAGCTAGCTGTCAGAAAGCTTTTGAGGAGCTGAAACAGGCCATGTGCACTGCACCTGTCCTAAAAAGCCCATGCTACTCCAAGAAATTCACTGTTCAAACTGATGCATCTGAATTAGGGGTAGGGGCAGTCTTATCACAACTTAATTCTGAGGGCCAGGATCAACCTGTTGCTTTTATCAGCAGGAGGTTGACCCCTAGAGAAAAGCGTTGGTCTGCCATAGAGAGGGAGGCCTTTGCTGTGGTCTGGGCACTGAAGAAGTTGAGGCCATACCTGTTTGGCACTCACTTCATTGTTCAGACACACCACAAACCTCTACTTTGGCTAAAACAAATGAAAGGTGAAAACCCTAAATTGTTGAGGTGGTCCATATCTCTACAGGGAATGGACTATACAGTAGAACATAGACCTGGGAGTACCCACTCCAATGCAGATGGACTCTCCAGATATTTGCACTTAGACAATGAAGACTCATCAGGTCATGGCTAGTCTTATTGTCCTTCGTTTGGGGGGGGGTTGTGTAGGATAGTACCATCTTGCCTGGCATGTTATCCCCATATTTCACTGTATATATGTTGTTTTAGTGTATGTGTAACTGGGACCCTGCCAGCCAGGGCCCCAGTGCTCATAAGTGTGCCCTGTATGTGTTCCCTGTGTGATGACTAACTGTCTCACTGATGCTCTGCTAACCAGAACCTCAGTGGTTATGCTCTCTCTGCTTTCCAAATTGTCACTAACAGGCTAGTGACCAATTTCACCAATTCACATTGGCATACTGGAACACCCTTATAATTCCCTAGTATATGGTACTGAGGTACCCAGGGTATTGGGGTTCCAGGAGATCCCTATGGGGTGCAGCATTTCTTTTGCCACCCATAGGGAGCTCTGACAATTCTTACACAGGCCTGCCACTGCAGCCTGAGTGAAATAACGTCCACGTTATTTCACAGCCATTTACCACTGCACTTAAGTAACTTATGAGTCACCTATATGTCTAACCTTCACCTGGTGAAGGTTGGGTACTAAGTTACTTAGTGTGTGGGCACCCTGGCACTAGCCAAGGTGCCCCCACATCGTTCAGGGCAAATTCCCCGGACTTTGTGAGTGCAGGGACACCATTTCACGCGTGCACTATACATAGGTCACTACCTATGTATAGCGTCACACTGGTAACTCCGAACATGGCCATGTAACATGTCTAAGATCATGGAATTGTCACCCCAATGCCATTCTGGCATTAGGGAGACAATTCCATGATCCCCCGGATCTCTAGCACAGACCCGGGTACTGCCAAACTGCCTTTCCCGGGGTTTCACTGCAGCTGCTGCCAACTCCTCAGACAGGTTTCTGCCACCCTGGGGTCCAGCCAGGCTTGGCCCAGGAAGGCAGAACAAAGGACTTCCTCAGATGGTGATACACCCTCTCCCCTTGGAAAAAGGTGTCAGGGCTGGGGAGGAGCAGCCTCCCCCAGCCTCTGGAAATGCTTTGATGGACACAGATGGTGCCCATCTCTGCATAAGCCAGTCTACACCGGTTCAGGGATCCCCCAGCCCTGCTCTGGCGCGAAATTGGACAAAGGAAAGGGGAGTGACCACTCCCCTGACCTGCACCTCCCAAGGGAGGTGCCCAGAGCTCCTCCAGCGTGCCACAGACCTCTGCCATCTTGGATTCAGAGGTGTGCTGGCACACTGGACTGCTCTGAGTAGCCAGGGCCAGCAGGTGACGTCAGAGACTGCTTCTCATAGGCTCTTACCTGTGTTACTAGCCTATCCTCCTTCCTACGTAGCCAAACCTCCTTTTCTGGCTATTTAGTGTCTCTGCTTTGGGGAATTCTTCAGACACTGAATGCAAGAGCTCACCCGAGTTCCTCTGCACTTCTCTCTTTACCTTCTGCCAAAGGATCGACAGCTGACTGCTCAGGACGCCTGCAAAACCGCAACAAAGTAGCAAAGACGACTACTGCAACCTTGTATCGCTGATCCTGACGCCTTCTCAACTGTTTCCTGGTGGTGCATGCTCTGGGGGTAGCCTGCCTCCTTTCTGCACCAGGAGCTCTGAAGAAATCTCCCGTGGGTCGACGGAATCTTCCCCCTGCAACCGCAGGCAACAAAAGACTGTATCACCGGTCCTCTGGGTCCCCTCTCAGCATGACGAGCTTAGTCCCTGGAACTCAGCAACTCTGTCCAAGTGACTCCCACAGTCCAGTGACTCTTTAGTCCAAGTTTGGTGGAGGTAAGTCCTTGCCTCCCCACGGTAGACTGCATTGCTGGGTACCGCGTGATTTGCAGCTGCTCCGGCTCCTGTGCACTCTTCCAGGATTTCCTTTGTGCACAGCCAAGCCTGGGTCCCCGACACTCTAACTTGCAGTGCACAACCTTCTGAGTTGTCCTCCGGCGTCGTGGGACTCCCTTTTGTGTCTTCGGGTGGACTCCGGTTCACTCGTCTTCCAAGTGCCTGTTCCGGTACTTCTGCGGGTGCTGCCTGCTTCTGTGAGGGCTCCCTGACTTGCTGGGCGCCCCCTCTGTCTCCTCATCCAAGTGGCGACATCCTGGTCCCTCCTGGGCCACAGCAGCATCCAAAAACCCTAACCGCGACCCTTGCAGCTAGCAAGGCTTGTTTGCGGTCTTTCTGCGTGGGAACACCTCTGCAAGCTTCTTCACGACGTGGGACATCCATCCTCCAAAGGGGAAGGTCCTAGTCCTCTTCGTTCTTTCAGAAACCAAAGCTTCTTCCATCCGGTGGCAGCTTCTTTGCACCCTCAGCTGGCATTTCCTGGGTATCTGCCCACTCTCGACATTGTCGCGACTCTTGGACTTGGTCCCCTTGTTTCACAGGTACTCAGGTCCAGAAATCCACTGTTGTTGCTTTGCTGGTGTTGGTCTTCCTTGCAGAAACCCCCTATCATGACTTCTGTGCTCTCTTGGGGTTATAGGTGCACTTTACACCTACTTTTCAGAGTCTTGGGGTGGGCTATTTTTCTAACCCTCACTGTTTTCTTACAGACCCAGCGACCCTCTACAAGCTCACATAGGTTTGGGGTCCATTCGTGGTTCGCATTCCACTTTAGGAGTATATGGTTTGGGTTGCCCCTATACCGATGTGCTCCTATTGCAATCTACTGTAACTTTACATTGCTTGCAGTACTTCCTTTTGCTATTACTGCATATTTTTGGTATTGTGTACATATATCTTGTGTATATTTGGCATCCTCATACTGAGGGTACTCACTGAGATACTTTTGTCATATTGGGGGTCATTACAACATTGGAGGTAAAAGCCGCTTACCGCCGTGCAGAAGACCGCCAATACACCGCCGCGGCCGCGGAATTCCGCCACAGCTATTATGACCCACATCTCGGAATCCACCGAAATTCAGACACCCACACAAGTCCGCCACACCAAAGGTCAGTGTTAAACTGGCGAAAACAATTCCTCCACCTTCACGCCAACAGAAACACGCCCATGCTATCACGACCCACGAATCAACGCGCCGGTCTTTCAACCGCGGTATTCCATTGGCGGTACACACCGCCACGCTCAAAATACACACACATCTCCAAAACACCGCCACACTGGACAATTCCAAATACACACAGCTGATACACATACAAACACCACTCCCACACACCCAACACAATATAAAACACACACCCACATCACCCACAAACCCCTATGACCAGAAATCTTGAGGAAGCCGAGAGACAGAGAGCACAGCAATTGAGAACCCTACCACACAGAGGCACACAACACCATCACCCATACAACATTCCACGCACAAAACACCACACACCACTACACATCACCACACACATCAACACATACACCACCCCACACATCACCCACACCACCCCATGTCACGCCAAAGACACCCCAGGTTTTCCGAGGAGGAGCTCAGTGTCATGGTGGAGGAAATCCTACGGGTAGAGCCACAGCTATTTGGCTCACAGGTGCAGCACACCTCCATAGCCAGGAAGATGGAGCTATGGCGCAGAATCGTGGACAGGGTCAACGCTGTGGGACAGCATCCAAGAAATCGGGAGGACATCAGGAAGAGGTGGAACGATCTACAGGGGAAGGTGCGTTCTGTGGTTTCCAGGCACAACATCGCGGTACAGCGGACTGGCGGCGGACCCCCACCTCCTCCCCCACAACTAACAACATGGGAGGAGCAAGTCTTGACCATCATGCATCCAGAGGGCCTCGGAGGAGTCGGTGGAGGAATGGATACTGGTAAGTCAAATCTTAACTATCATATCCCCCACCCTACCTGCATGCTATCACACCTCCCCCGCCCTCACCCCCTCCCCTATCACTCCAACTCCTCACTAATGTACTAATAACACAAACCACCCATCCCAACACCAAGTCCTGCATGACACAACTAAGCATGGTCACCCCTCACTAAAGCATGCTCACTACACATACCCATAACAACCCCCTAGCCATCATCACACAAACTCCCACACTGGAATGCTTGCACTGGGGTACACGCACACCCACCCATTGCACACCATGACACACACACATGCAATAATCATGCTCTTACACCCCTGCAGGACAAACTACAGAACGTCACCACACAGGAGGGTCCAGACATCTCCACTCCACCCACAGAAGTGGCCCACAGTGACGACAGCAGCTCTGGCCAACTGGATCTAGATGACCAGCCCGGACCATTGTGGGCCTCGGGACAGTCGGTTCCCCTCGCACAGGCACAGCCCAACACTGACCTTCCACCCTCTGGTAACACCAGCACAGCACCCACCCAGCGGGCCCATACCTCCCGTCAATCAGCGGTGTGTCCACCACTAGAGGGAACCCGGGCTAACCCACCACCCCAACAACAACAGGGACCTGGGGACAGTGGTAGTGGGCACACAGTCCAGGGGACGGAGGCACAGGAACACAGGGGAACTGGGAGGGCTGCTGTGCGACAGGGGGCGGACAGGCCAAGGGAACCCACTCTCCACGAGGCCCTCTCCTCCATCATGGGAGCATACCACCACTCCCAGGAGACGATGGCGACGGTCCTGGCTAAGTTTCAGGAGACCCAGCGCCTGCAGGTTGAGCAGTATTTGGGGTTCAGGGAGGAGCTCAGAACCATCAGCTCCGCCCTGGGCACCATCGTAGGGGTGCGGAAGGACATACAAAAGACCATGAGGGACACCGTGGCACTCCAAGGGGCCCCTGACACTAGCATGGACGATGAACTGCCCACCACCTCCGCCGGCGCTAGTGGACAGGACTCCCCGCCACAGGACCACCACACCAGCACCCCACCCCCTGCAGACGGACAACCACCCCGCAAGCGGTCCCTGAGATCCAAGAACAGGACAGAGCAAGATGGCAAGACCCCCGCCAGGAAATGAGACCACCCTGATTGTCCTCCCATTTGTCCCATTTTGTTACCCTGTCCAGATTGCAACTGCCCCAGCTCCACTTCCTATGCCCATATGGGCAAAGCACCTGTGAGACGAATAGACTGGACTCTGCCATGGACATTCCTCCACCATCCCACATCACCATTTTACAACCCCCCTCCATTTTTTAGCACTTAAATAAACACCCTTGAAGCACAAAACAATCTGGAGTCAGTCTGTGATTTGGTACATTTGTATTATCAATGACATTGTCAAAATGCGTTTTCAATTGTAATGCCAACATACCTATGTCACACATCACAAGTCCATGAAGGATGCAAGCAGATGACACACGTTGGTAACCACACCTGTGAAACCATAATGGAAAGGTACAACTCAGTTACCAAATACTGCTACTAAATGACAGACAGGATAGAGGTAGAAGTGTGAAAGTGAATGTAATAGTAAAAAAAATGTTCTCACCTGTGAGTCACTGGAAATATTGCTGTATGACTGACTCCCTGTTGTCTATGTCTTCTTCCTCAGCTTCCTCCTAATCACTGTCTACAGGCTCCACATGCTCCACAGCTGCCACAACTCCGCCATCTGGACCATCCTCCTGCAGAAAAGGCACCTGGCGTCGCAAAGCAAGATTGTGAACCATCGAGCAGGCGATGATGATCTGGCACACCTTCTTTGGTGAGTAGAATAGGGAACCACCTGTCATATGGAGGCACCTGAACCTGGCCTTCAGGAGGCCGAAGGTGCGTTCGATCACCCTCCTAGTCCGCCCATAGGCCTCATTGTAGCGTTCCTCTGCCCTGGTATTCCTCACTGGGGTCAATAGCCATGACAGGTTGGGGTAACCAGAGTCCCCTAATAGCCACACACGGTGCCTCTGGAGTTGACCCATCACATACAGGATACTGCTATTCCGCAGGATGTAGGCGTCATGCACAGAGCCAGGGAACATAGCATTTACCTGGGAGATGTACTGGTCTGCCAAACATACCATCTGTACATTCATGGAATGATAACTCTTCCGGTTCCTGTACACCTGTTCACTCCTGCGAGGGGGACCAGAGCTACATGGGTCCCATCAATAGCATCTATGATGTTGGGGATATGTCCAAGGGCATAGAAGTCACCTTTCACTGTAGCCAAATCCTCCACCTGAGGGAAAACGATGTAGCTCCTTACGTGTTTCAGCAGGGCAGACAACACTCTGGACAACACGTTGGAAAACATAGGCTGGGACATCCCTGATGCCATGGCCACTGTTGTCTGAAAAGACCCACTTGCAAGGAAATGGAGCACTGATAGCACCTGCACGTCAGGGGGGATTCCTGTGGGATGGCGGATTGGTGACATCAGGTCTGGCTCCAACTGGGTACACAGTTCCTGGATTGTGGCACGGTCAAACCTGTAGGTGATGATTAAATGTCGCTCCTCCATTGTCAACAGGTCCACCAGCGGTCGGTACACCGGAGGATTCCGCCATCTCCTCAAATGTCCCAGCTGACGGTGCCTAGGAAGGACAACAGCGACCACAGAGTCAAGCAACTCCGAGGTATGTACCCACAGCTACACAGAACCTAAACATAATCCAAAAAGTTGTCTGTATGTGTGTTGAGTCTAGGCCTAGGTATGTGTGACGCAGTAGTAAATGAAGCCATGTGAGCCCCTGAAATGGCGGCTGCCTCACCTCTAAACTGGGACAATGGGATGTGAGGTATCTGCGCTGGCGTTGTACACCGTCGCAGTAGGCTGTCGTAGACAGCGGCACAATGCTGCATTGGTCCCAGGAGCCAATGATGAAGTGTGCCGGCGGTGATGATACGCACCGCCGCAGACGTGACCGCCATTTTCTATCTGTTCAATCACTCGATACCTGATCTTTGACAGGAGAGGACCTACACTGCAAGTGCTGCTGTGACCTCGGTCTGGAAGAGACAATGGCTGCTGCGTCTGGGGAAAGGGCCCCTGCCTTCACTGCTCAGGAGTTGGAGAAGCTCGTGGACGGGGTCCTCCCCCAGTACATGTTACTCTACGGTCCTCCAGACCAACAGGTAAGTACACAGGGAGCACGTTGTATGGGCTATGCCTGGGTGGAGAGAGCTGGATGTCAGTAGGAAGGGGGCAGAGTTCAGGGAACATGAAGGACTGTGAATGTGTGTGCCACATGTCAAGGGTAGGGATGGGGGCGACTCACATCGACGGTGCAGTTGCTAATGACTTCTCTTCTTTCCCTGTACATGTCATGTAGGTCAGCGCCCACCAGAAGAAGGACATTTGGCGTGCCATCGCCAAGGACGTCCGGACCCTGGGGGTCCACCAGAGACGGGGCACCCACTGCCGTAAAAGATGGGAGGACATTCACCGCTGGAGCAAGAAGACGGCGGAGGATCAGCTGGTGATGGCCTCCCAAAGTGGGAGGGGTGCCCGTCGCACAATGTCCCCCCTGATGTTCCGGATCCTGGCGGTGGCCTACCCTGAGTTGGATGGGCGCTTGAGGGCATCACAGCAGACACAAGGGGGTGAGTACACTCTCATTCTGCTGACTTTGCGCGCAGTGGAGGGGTCTGGGTGGGGGAAGAGGGCTGTGGGTTTCCCTAGGCCAGGGCGAGTTCCGTAGGATAGGCCCCTCCGTAATGCAGCCCATGTGGCACTCCACCCCACCTCTGTAGAGTGCCAAGTACAGGTATACATGCCCCTGTGTCATCTATGTGTGCAGATGTCCACCATAGCCATGTAGGCCAGATCCCAGGAATTGCATCTGTAGAGGCCAAGAGCACGGCGTAGTGCAGGGGGCTGCTGTGTCTGTATTGTCCGCCAACGGTAGCGGTAAGCCATGCACTCAACCTGTCTTTCTTCTGTTGCCCCCCCCCCTTTTAGTGGTCTCCCTGTTCTTGTGTGCATCAGCATCATCAGGCGGAGGTACAGTGGCACCGGAGCATGAGGGAGCTGCATCCCACATGGCCATGGAGGGCCACACCACAGACTCTGAATACACTAGTGGGACGGAGGGCGAGGGCAGCTTCACGTCGGTCACCGGATCACCGAACAGCGACACGGACTCATCCGCCGATGGGAGCTCCCTTGTGGTGGCGGCACCATCTGTGCCCCCCACTTCTACAGGTACAGCCGCCACCTCCCCTACCAGCACCGCCCTCCCAGAAGCCCCTCAGCCTTCGCCCCGTGCCCGCTCACCCAGGAGGGTGGGCATCACCTTCGCCCCAGGCACCTCAGCTCCTGCCCCTGTCACCCCTGCTGCCCTCAGTGAGGAAGCCATTGACCTCCTCAGGTCACTCACTGTTGGGCAGTCTACCATTGTGAATGCCATCCAGGGTGTAGAAAGGGAGTTGCAACACGGTAATGCATTCCTGGAGGTCATTCATTCTGGTCAGGCTGCCCTTCATCGAACCCTGCAATCTCTGGCCTCAGCACTGATGGCAGCCATTGTCCCTGTGTCTAGCCTCTCCCCTCCAACTTCCTCCACCCAGACCCAGTCCCCTGTACCCCAGCCTATCCCAACCACACTATCTGACAAGCATGCATACACCTCAACACACAAAAGTAGCTCAGGCAAACATAAGCACCACACAACCCACAGGCACTCAAACAAGCATCATCCACATACAGACACAACAACATCCACTGCCTCCACTGTGTCCCCCTCCTCGTCGTTTCCCTCATCCCTCCCTGTGTCGTCTACACTCTCACCTGCATGCACTACATCTACAGGCACTAGGACTTGCACCAGAACACCCAGCACCACACCCCGCTCACCTGCACTCACCACCCCCACTACCATTTACACGTCCCCTGTGTCCACTCCCAGTGTGTCTGTGACGCCCCCTCCCAAAGTACACAAACGCGGGCACCTACACACCCAACATCCATCCACCTCACGACAGCCTCCAGTACTGTAGGAGGCTGGACTGGCTTGTAGTGAGTACCAAGGGGTACTTGCACCTTGCACCAGGCCCAGTTATCCCTTATTAGTGTATAGGGTGTCTAGCAGCTTAGGCTGATAGATAATGGTAGCTTAGCAGAGCAGCTTAGGCTGAACTAGGAGACGTGTGAAGCTACTACAGTACCACTTTGTGTCATATGCACAATATCATAAGAAAACACAATACACAGTTATACTAAAAATAAAGGTACTTTATTTTTATGACAATATGCCAAAGTATCTTAGAGTGTACCCTCAGTGAGAGGATAGGAAATATACACAAGATATATATACACAATAGCAAAAATATGCAGTATAGTCTTAGAAAACAGTGCAAACAATGTATAGTTACAATAGGATGCAATGGGGAAACATAGGGATAGGGGCAACACAAACTATATACTCCAAAAGTGGAATGCGAACCACGAATGGACCCCAAACCTATGTGACCTTGTAGAGGGTCGCTGGGACTATTAGAAAATAGTGAGAGTTAGAAAAATAACCCTCCCCAAGACCCTGAAAAGTGAGTGCAAAGTGCACTAAAGTTCCCCTAAGGACAAAGAAGTCGTGTTAGAGGAATAATACAGGAAAGACACAAACCAGAAATGCAACAACTGTGGATTTCCGATCTAGGGTACCTGTGGAACAAGGGGACCAAGTCCAAAAGTCACAAGCAAGTCGGAGATGGGCAGATGCCCAGGAAATGCCAGCTGCGGGTGCAAAGAATCTTCTACTGGACAGAAGAAGCTGAGGTTTCTGCAGGAACGAAAAGGGCTAGAGACTTCCCCTTTGGTGGAAGGATCCCTCTCGCCTTGGAGAGTCGTGCAGAAGTGTTTTCCCGCCGGAAGGACGCCAACAAGCCTTGCTAGTCGCAAATCGTGCGTTTGGCGTTTTTGGACGCTGCCGGGGCCAAGGAGGGACCAGGAGGTCGCAAATTGGACCTGAAGAGAGAGGGGACGTCGAGCAAGACAAAGAGCCCTCACTGAAGCAGGTAGCACCCGGAGAAGTGCCAGAAACAGGCACTACGAGGATGCGTGAAACGGTGCTCGCCGAAATTGCACAAAGGAGTCCCACGTCGCCGGAGACCAACTTAGAAAGTCGTGCAATGCAGGTTAGAGTGCCGTGGACCCAGGCTTGGCTGTGCACGAAGGATTTCCGCCGGAAGTGCACAGGGGCCGGAGTAGCTGCAAAGTTGCGGTTCCCAGCAATGCAGCCCAGCGAGGTGAGGCAAGGACTTACCTCCACCAAACTTGGACTGAAGAGTCACTGGACTGTAGGGGTCACTTGGACAGAGTTGCTGGATTCGAGGGACCTCGCTCGTCGTGCTGAGAGGAGACCCAAGGGACCGGTAATGCAGCTTTTTGGTGCCTGCGGTTGCAGGGGGAAGATTCTGTCGACCCACAGGAGATTTCTTCGGAGCTTCTGGTGCAGAGAGGAGGCAGGCTACCCCCACAGCATGCACAAGCAGGAAAACAGTCGAGAAGGCGGCAGGATCAGCGTTACAGAGTTGCAGTAGTCGTCTTTGCTACTATGTTGCAGGTTTGCAGGCTTCCAGCGCGGTCAGCAGTCGATTCCTTATCAGAAGGTGAAGAGAGAGATGCAGAGGAACTCGGATGAGCTCTTGCATTCGTTATCTAAAGTTTCCCCAGAGACAGAGACCCTAAATAGCCAGAAAAGAGGGTTTGGCTACCTAGGAGAGAGGATAGGCTACTAACACCTGAAGGAGCCTATCAGCAGGAGTCTGACGTCACCTGGTGGCACTGGCCACTCAGAGCAGTCCAGTGTGCCAGCAGCACCTCTGTTTCCAAGATGGCAGAGGTCTGGAGCACACTGGAGGAGCTCTGGACACCTCCCAGGGGAGGTGCAGGTCAGGGGAGTGGTCACTCCCCTTTCCTTTGTCCAGTTTCGCGCCAGAGCAGGGGCTAAGGGGTCCCTGAACCGGTGTAGACTGGCTTATGCAGAATTGGGCACATCTGTGCCCAAGAAAGCATTTCCAGAGGCTGGGGGAGGCTACTCCTCCCCTGCCTTCACACCATTTTCCAAAGGGAGAGGGTGTCACACCCTCTCTCAGAGGAAGTTCTTTGTTCTGCCATCCTGGGCCAGGCCTGGCTGGACCCCAGGAGGGCAGATGCCTGTCTGAGGGGTTGGCAGCAGCAGCAGCTGCAGTGAAACCCCAGGAAGGGCAGTTTGGCAGTACCAGGGTCTGTGCTACAGACCACTGGGATCATGGGATTGTGCCAACTATGCCAGGATGGCATAGAGGGGGCAATTCCATGATCATAGACATGTTACATGGCCATATTCGGAGTTACCATGGTGAAGCTACATATAGGTAGTGACCTATATGTAGTGCACGCGTGTAATGGTGTCCCCGCACTCACAAAGTTCAGGGAATTGGCTCTGAACAATGTGGGGGCACCTTGGCTAGTGCCAGGGTGCCCTCACACTAAGTAACTTTGCACCTAACCTTTACCAGGTAAAGGTTAGACATATAGGTGACTTATAAGTTACTTAAGTGCAGTGTAAAATGGCTGTGAAATAACGTGGACGTTATTTCACTCAGGCTGCAGTGGCAGGCCTGTGTAAGGATTGTCAGAGCTCCCTATGGGTGGCAAAATCAGTACCATATACTAGGGAATTATAAGGGTGTTCCAGTAAGCCAATGTAAATTGGAAAAAATGGTCACTAGCCTGTTAGTGACAATTTGGAAAGAAATGAGAGAGCATAACCACTGAGGTTCTGATTAGCAGAGCCTCAGTGAGACAGTTAGTCACTACACAGGTAACACATTCAGGCACACTTATGAGCACTGGGGCCCTGGGTTACCAGGGTCCCAGTGACACATACAACTAAAACAACATATATACAGTGAAAAATGGGAGTAACATGCCAGGCAAGATGGTACTTTCCTACACAACCCCCCCCCCCCCCCCCCCCCAAACGAAGGACAATAAGACTAGCCATGACCTGATGAGTCTTCATTGTCTAAGTGGAAATATCTGGAGAGTCCATCTGCATTGGAGTGGCTACTCCCAGGTCTATGTTCCACTGTATAGTCCATTCCCTGTAGGGATATGGACCACCTCAACAATTTAGGATTTTCACCTTTCATTTGTTTTAGCCAAAGTAGAGGTTTGTGGTCTGTCTGAACAATGAAGTGAGTGCCAAACAGGTATGGCCTCAACTTCTTCAGAGCCCAGACCACAGCAAAGGCATCCCTCTCAATGGCAGACCAACGCTTTTCTCTAGGGGTCAACCTTCTACTAATAAAAGCAACAGGTTGATCCTGGCCCTCAGAATTAAGTTGTGATAGGACTGCCCCTACTCCTAATTCAGATGCATCAGTTTGGACATAGAATTTTTTAGAGTAACAAGGGCTTTTCAGGACAGGTGCAGAGCACATGGCCTGCTTCAGCTCCTCAAAAGCTTTCTGACAGTTTGCTGTCCATAATACCTTTTTAGGCATTTTCTTGGATGTGAGGTCATTAAGAGGGGCTGCAATGGAGCCATAGTTCTTAATGAACCTCCTGTAATACCCAGTGAGGCCTAGGAAGGCTCTCACCTGAGTCTGAGTGGTAGGGGGAACCCAATCAATAATAGTTTGGATTTTCCCCTGAAGTGGTGCAATCTGTTCCCCACCAACAAGGTGTCCCAGATAAACCACCTTACGCTGCCCTATCTGGCACTTTGAAGCCTTGATAGTGAGGCCTGCCTTTTGCAGGGCCTCCAAAACTTTCCATAGGTGGACCAGGTGATCATCCCAGCTGGAGCTAAAGACAGCTATATCGTCCAAATATGCTGCACTGAAAGCTTCCAGCCCTTGTAGGACTGTGTTCACCAACCTCTGAAAAGTGGCAGGTGCATTTTTCAAACCAAAAGGCATTACAGTAAACTGGTAATGTCCTCCAATGGTAGAAAATGCAGTCTTAGGTTTAGCATCTTCTGATAATTTGATCTGCCAATACCCTGCAGTCAAATCAAAAGTGCTTAGATACTTGGCAGATGCCAGTGTATCTATAAGCTTATCTGCCCTGGGTATAGGGTGAGCATCAGTTTTGGTTACCAAGTTGAGACCTCTATGGTCTACACAAAACCGCATTTCTTTCTTTCCATCTTTAGAATTGGGTTTTGGTACCAGTACCACAGGAGAAGCTCATGGACTGTCAGAGTGCTCAACCACTCCTAGTTCCAACATTTTCTGAACTTCTTGCTTTATGCAGTCCCTGACATGGTCAGGCTGCCTATAGATCTTACTTTTGACAGGTAAACTGTCTCCAGTATCTATAGTGTGCTCACACCAAGAAGTGGTGCCTGGCACAGTAGAGAAGAGTTCAGAAAATTGTCCTAGGAGATTTATGCAATGGTCTTTCTGCTCAGCAGTAAGACAATCTGCCAAAACTACACCTTCCACAAGAGCATCTTGTTCTGTGGAAGAGAAGAGATCAGGTAGAGGATCACTGTCTTCTTCCTGTCCCTCATCAGTTGCCATGAGCAGGGTGAGATCAGCCCTGTCATAGTAGGGTTTTAGGCGGTTGACATGGAGCACCCTAAGGGGACTCCTGGCAGTGCCTAAGTCAACTAAATAGGTGACTTCTCCCTTCTTTTCAACAATTGTGTGGGGACCACTCCATTTATCTTGGAGTGCTCTTGGGGCCACAGGCTCCAAGACCCACACTTTCTGCCCTGGTTGGTACTGAACCAAAACAGCCTTCTGATCATGCCATTGCTTCTGGAGCTCTTGGCTGGCCTGAAGGTTTTTACTGGCCTTTTTCATGTACTCAGCCATCCTTGATCTGAGGCCAAGTACATAGTCCACAATATCCTGCTTAGGAGCTTTTAAAGGTTGTTCCCAACCCTCCTTTACAAGTGTGAGTGGACCCCTAACAGGGTGTCCAAAAAGAAGTTCAAAGGGGCTGAAGCCCACTCCTTTCTGGGGTACCTCCCTGTAGGCAAAAAGGAGGCATGGTAGAAGGATATCCCATCTCCTGCGGAGTTTTTCAGGGAGACCCATAATCATGCCTTTGAGAGTTTTATTAAATCTCTCCACCAGTCCATTTGTTTGTGGATGATAGGGTGTTGTGAACTTGTACGTTACACCACACTCCTTCCACGTGGCCTTTAAGTATGCAGACATGAAATTGCTTCCTCTGTCTGATACCACTTCCTTTGGGAAGCCCACCCTGGAAAATATTCCCAGGAGGGCCTTTGCCACTGCAGGAGCTGTAGTGGTCCTTAAAGGAATAGCTTCAGGATATCTTGTGGCATGGTCCACTACCACCAAGATAAACCTATTGCCTGAAGCAGTAGGAGGGTCAAGGGGGCCAACTATGTCAACCCCTACCCTTTCAAAGGGAACCCCAACCACAGGCAGTGGGATAAGGGGTGCCTTTGGGGTGCCACCTGTCTTGCCACTGGCTTGACAGGTTTCACAGGACTTACAAAATTCCTTTGTGTCCTCAGACATCCTAGGCCAATGAAACAGGGGAACAAGCCTGTCCCAGATGGCCAGCTAAGGGAATGTCATGTGCCAGTGTTAGGAGGAACTTTCTGTACTCCTGAGGAATCACTAATCTCCTGGCAGCTCCAGGTTTAGGATCCCTATGCTCAGTGTACAAGAGGTTGTCCTCCCAGTAAACTCTGTGAGAGTCACTGACATCCCCATTAGCCTGTTTGACAGCTTGCTGTCTGAGACCCTCTAATGTGGGACAGGTTTTCTGTGCCACACTCAGCTCCTCTCTGGCAGGCCCCCCTTCACCCAAAAGCTCAGCAGTGTCTGCTTCCAGCTCCTCTGGTGTAGGTTCTGCACAGGGAGGGAATTCTTCTTCCTCAGAAGTAGAATCCACTGTAGAGGGAGGGATAGTAGGAAGTGGTTTGCTTCTACTAGCCCTAGCTTTAGGGAGCACTTGGTCCATTGTTCCAGGATCCAAGCTTCCCTGTCCTTTTTGCTTTTTGGCCTGAGCCCTTGTCAAAGCAAAAATATGCCCTGGGATGCCCAGCATTGCTGCATGGGCCTCCAACTCCACATCTGACCAAGCTGATGTCTCCAAATCATTCCCTAATAGACAGTCTACAGGTAAATCTGAAGCTACCACAACTTTCTTTGGACCAGTTACCCCCCCCCAGTTGAGATTTACAACAGCCATGGGGTGGCTTTGTGTTATGTTGTGAGCATTGGTTACTTGGTACTGGTGTCCAAGTATGTGTTGTTCAGGGTGCACCAGTTTCTCAATCACCATTGTGACACTGGCACCTGTGTCCCTGTAGGCCTGGACCTCAACACCATTTATTAGGGTTAGTTGCTTGTACTTCTCCAAGTTATGGGGGCAAGCAACCAAAGTGGCTAAATCAATAGCCCCTTCAGAGACTAAAGTAGCCTCTGTGGTCTCCCTAATCAGACCAACCCCAACTAAGTTACCAATAGTGAGCCCAGCTACTCCCTTGGATTGGCTATTAGTAGGTTTGCTCCCACCACCACTGCTATTAGTAGGGACAATAGGTGTAGCAGTAGGGGTTGTAGTGGTAGGAGCTGTGGTGCCTTTCTTTGGACAACTGGGATCTGTTGTCCAATGGCCTTTTATTTTACATAAATAGCACCATGGTTTCTTTTCCTTGTTCTGATTAAAGGAGGATTTGGACCCACCACCCCCACCAGAGTGTTTTTGTGGGCCTGATGAAGTCTCATTTTTAGATTTGTCCCCACCCTTGTCAGAAGACTTACCATCCTTCTTTTTGTTGCCATCTTTGTCACCCCCTGTATGAACTTTTCTGTTCACTCTTGTTCTGACCCATTTGTCTGCCTTCTTTCCCAATTCTTGGGGAGAGGTCAGATCAGAGTCCACCAAGTACTGGTGCAACAAATCAGACACACAATTATTAAGAATATGCTCTCTCAGGATTAGGTTATACAGGCTGTCATAATCAGTAACTTTACTGCCATGTAACCACCCCTCCAAGGCCTTCACTGAATGGTCAATGAAATCAACCCAGTCTTGTGAAGACTCCTTTTTGGTCTCTCTGAACTTTATCCTGTACTGTTCAGTGGTTAAGCCATAACCATCCAGGAGTGCATTCTTAAGAACTTGGAAATTATTAGCATCATTTTCTTTCACAGTAAGGAGCCTATCCCTACCTTTTCCACTAAATGATAGCCATAGGATAGCAGCCCACTGCCTTTGAGGGACATCCTGTACAACACAGGCCCTCTCAAGTGCAGCAAACCACTTGTTAATGTCATCCCCCTCCTTATAAGGGGGAACTATCTTGTGCAGATTCCTGGAATCATGCTCTTTTGCAGGATGACTATGGGGAATACTGTTGCTGCCACCATGGGTATCTAAACCCAACTTCTGTCTTTCCTTCTCTAATTCAAAAGACTGTCTATCCAAATCCAGCTGTTGCTTTTTAAGCTTCAGTCTGGTTTGTTCCACCCTCAACTTATTGAGTTCCCTCTCTAACATTCTGTCATCAGGGTTGGTGGGAGGGACATTCCTAGAAACAGAGCTATGATGGGAATGAACAGAAGGAGACCTGTCCCTTACAGAAGCCACCCTAACAGCTTGGTTAACAGAAACATTACTACCAGTATGGTGAGAATAAATGCTTTTGCTATGATGTGAGACAACACTATTTATATGGTGTGGCTCATCATCATTACTATCTATGCTAGATTGTCTAGTAATGGGCAGGCTAGGAAGTTTCTTTCCTGAATCTTTTCCTGGGGGAGTCCCTGAATCAGATTGAGAACTATTAGGTACTTTTTCAACAGATGGGGCACCTATGGCCTTATCCTGTTCTCTAAGCATGTTAAGTAACAGTTCCAAGGAAGGATTCTTCCCTACACTCAAACCTCTCTCTATACAGAGACTCCTTGCTCTTTTCCAGCTAAGGTTGTCATATGCAAGTTTGGACCGATCAACATTTTGGCCTGTGCCAGACATTTTTAGAGAGAGTTAAAGTGATAGAAAAAGAGAAAAAAGTTTTCAGAACTTTTTGGAAAGACAGAAAAAAACTTTTGAAACTTTTAAGAACTTTTTGAAAGTTTAGAGGTACTTTTCAGCACTTAGAAAAGAGTGAAAAGAGGAAATGCAAAACTTTTTGGCTATGTGTATATACACTGACCTTGTTTTGTATATTTTTCTCTTATGAAAAGTACAATGACAAGAGTGGTAAGTAGTCTCAAGCACTTATCCCACCACTGCACAACCAATGTAGGAGGCTGGACTGGCTTGTAGTGAGTACCAAGGGGTACTTGCACCTTGCACCAGGCCCAGTTATCCCTTATTAGTGTATAGGGTGTCTAGCAGCTTAGGCTGATAGATAATGGTAGCTTAGCAGAGCAGCTTAGGCTGAACTAGGAGACGTGTGAAGCTACTACAGTACCACTTTGTGTCATATGCACAATATCATAAGAAAACACAATACACAGTTATACTAAAAATAAAGGTACTTTATTTTTATGACAATATGCCAAAGTATCTTAGAGTGTACCCTCAGTGAGAGGATAGGAAATATACACAAGATATATATACACAATAACAAAAATATGCAGTATAGTCTTAGAAAACAGTGCAAACAATGTATAGTTACAATAGGATGCAATGGGGAAACATAGGGATAGGGGCAACACAAACTATATACTCCAAAAGTGGAATGCGAACCACGAATGGACCCCAAACCTATGTGACCTTGTAGAGGGTCGCTGGGACTATTAGAAAATAGTGAGAGTTAGAAAAATAACCCTCCCCAAGACCCTGAAAAGTGAGTGCAAAGTGCACTAAAGTTCCCCTAAGGACAAAGAAGTCGTGTTAGAGGAATAATACAGGAAAGACACAAACCAGAAATGCAACAACTGTGGATTTCCGTTCTAGGGTACCTGTGGAACAAGGGGACCAAGTCCAAAAGTCACAAGCAAGTCGGAGATGGGCAGATGCCCAGGAAATGCCAGCTGCGGGTGCAAAGAAGCTTCTACTGGACAGAAGAAGCTGAGGTTTCTGCAGGAACGAAAAGGGCTAGAGACTTCCCCTTTGGTGGACGGATCCCTCTCGCCTTGGAGAGTCGTGCAGAAGTGTTTTCCCGCCGGAAGGACGCCAACAAGCCTTGCTAGTCGCAAATCGTGCGTTTGGCGTTTTTGGACGCTGCCGGGGCCCAGGAGGGACCAGGAGGTCGCAAATTGGACCTGAAGAGAGAGGGGACGTCGAGCAAGACAAAGAGCCCTCACTGAAGCAGGTAGCACCCGGAGAAGTGCCAGAAACAGGCACTACGAGGATGCGTGAAACGGTGCTCGCCGAAGTTGCACAAAGGAGTCCCACGTCGCCGGAGACCAACTTAGAAAGTCGTGCAATGCAGGTTAGAGTGCCGTGGACCCAGGCTTGGCTGTGCACAAAGGATTTCCGCCGGAAGTGCACAGGGGCCGGAGTAGCTGCAAAGTCGCGGTTCCCAGCAATGCAGCCCAGCGAGGTGAGGCAAGGACTTACCTCCACCAAACTTGGACTGAAGAGTCACTGGACTGTGGGGGTCACTTGGACAGAGTTGCTGGATTCGAGGGACCTCGCTCGTCGTGCTGAGAGGAGACCCAAGGGACCGGTAATGCAGCTTTTTGGTGCCTGCGGTTGCAGGGGGAAGATTCCGTCGACCCACGGGAGATTTCTTCGGAGCTTCTGGTGCAGAGAGGAGGCAGGCTACCCCCACAGCATGCACAAGCAGGAAAACAGTCGAGAAGGCGGCAGGATCAGCGTTACAGAGTTGCAGTAGTCGTCTTTGCTACTATGTTGCAGGTTTGCAGGCTTCCAGCGCGGTCAGCAGTCGATTCCTTATCAGAAGGTGAAGAGAGAGATGCAGAGGAACTCGGATGAGCTCTTGCATTCGTTATCTAAAGTTTCCCCAGAGACCCTAAATAGCCAGAAAAGAGGGTTTGGCTACCTAGGAGAGAGGATAGGCTACTAACACCTGAAGGAGCCTATCAGCAGAAGTCTCTGACGTCACCTGGTGGCACTGGCCACTCAGAGCAGTCCAGTGTGCCAGCAGCACCTCTGTTTCCAAGATGGCAGAGGTCTGGAGCACACTGGAGGAGCTCTGGACACCTCCCAGGGGAGGTGCAGGTCAGGGGAGTGGTCACTCCCCTTTCCTTTGTCCAGTTTCGCGCCAGAGCAGGGGCTAAAGGGTCCCTGAACCGGTGTAGACTGGCTTATGCAGAATTGGGCACATCTGTGCCCAAGAAAGCATTTCCAGAGGCTGGGGGAGGCTACTCCTCCCCTGCCTTCACACCATTTTCCAAAGGGAGAGGGTGTCACACCCTCTCTCAGAGGAAGTTCTTTGTTCTGCCATCCTGGGCCAGGCCTGGCTGGACCCCAGGAGGGCAGATGCCTGTCTGAGGGGTTGGCAGCAGCAGCAGCTGCAGTGAAACCCCAGGAAGGGCAGTTTGGCAGTACCAGGGTCTGTGCTACAGACCACTGGGATCATGGGATTGTGCCAACTATGCCAGGATGGCATAGAGGGGGCAATTCCATGATCATAGACATGTTACATGGCCATATTCGGAGTTACCATGGTGAAGCTACATATAGGTAGTGACCTATATGTAGTGCACGCGTGTAATGGTGTCCCCGCACTCACAAAGTTCAGGGAATTGGCTCTGAACAATGTGGGGGCACCTTGGCTAGTGCCAGGGTGCCCTCACACTAAGTAACTTTGCACCTAACCTTTACCAGGTAAAGGTTAGACATATAAGTGACTTATAAGTTACTTAAGTGCAGTGTAAAATGGCTGTGAAATAACGTGGACGTTATTTCACTCAGGCTGCAGTGGCAGGCCTGTGTAAGGATTGTCAGAGCTCCCTATGGGTGGCAAAATAAATGCTGCAGCCCATAGGGATCTCCTGGAACCCCAATACCCTGGGTACCTCAGTACCATATACTAGGGAATTATAAGGGTGTTCCAGTAAGCCAATGTAAATTGGAAAAAATGGTCACTAGCCTGTTAGTGACAATTTGGAAAGAAATGAGAGAGCATAACCACTGAGGTTCTGATTAGCAGAGCCTCAGTGAGACAGTTAGTCACTACACAGGTAACACATTCAGGCACACTTATGAGCACTGGGGCCCTGGGTTACCAGGGTCCCAGTGACACATACAACTAAAACAACATATATACAGTGAAAAATGGGGGTAACATGCCAGGCAAGATTGTACTTTCCTACAAGTACCTGCACCCAAATCACCTAAAGTTACACCTCCTACAACCACCTCCTCTTCCTCCACTCCCAGACCCCCTCCAGCTACCCATCCCAGTCTTCGTCAGCAACTCTTCCTCAGCAACGTTGACCTCTTTGCCCCCACCCCCACCCCTCCTATTGATAGGTCCCGTAGTAGCACCTCAGCACCTGGTGCGTGTCAAAGGTGTGTGGAGTGCACTGGCCACCAGGGCAGCCAGTGTGACACGGAGCCAAAGCACTGCCAGTCCACCCCCTGTAAAGCACCTTAAGTTGGAAAGTGGCCGACGGGACAGGGTGAAGCCTCCTGGCGGCAAAACTGCTCAGAAGGGTCCCAGGGGGAGTGCTGAGTCAGCTGTGACTCCTCCAAAGGTGGTGAAGGGGCAGAAGAAGTCTGCACAGTCTGGGAAGAGCAGCACGGCGGAGAAGGGCGCCATCCTCCCCGGCGGCCGGGACGCCACCGCCAGCACTGTCGTCACTGGTCCGGAGACCACCGCCAGAGTCAGTGCCCTGGAGGGCAGCACTGTAGTCACTGGTCCGGAGAACACCGCCAGAGTCAGTGTCCTGGAGGGCAGCACTGTAGTCACTGGTCCGGAGACCACTGCCAGAGTCAGTGCCCTGGAGGGCCCCGGCAGCCACAGCCCCGCTGGGCAATGAGGGACCGTCATGCCACACACCAATGCACAGGTCAGACAGCAAAGGCAAGCACCGCTGAACAGGTCAGAGACTGCCATGGTGAAGACCGCTGAACAGGGCAAAGCACAGCTGAACAGGGAAAAGACCGCCATGGTGAAGACCGCTGAACAGGGCAAAGCACCGCTGAACAGGGAACAGACCGCCATGGCTATGCACCGCTGAACAGGGACAAGACCGCCCTGGTGAAGACCGCTGAACAGAGCAAAGCACCGCTGAACAGGGCAAAGACCGACATGGCAAAGCACCGCTGGGCAGGGAAAAGACCGCCAAATCAAGCATCGTTAGCCCATGTGCAGCTGGGACAGTGACGGAACAGGAACCGTCACGGGGAGCCTGATGCAGTCTGGGCACCAGTCCCCTTCCAGAACCAGTGGAGACTGTTATCCACTTGAGAGACTGTGGCTTTGCACTCCCCAGGATGGTACAGTGGGCAAGCCACCCACTGTAGAGACTTGAGAGACTGTGGCTTTGCACTCCCCAGGATGGTACAGTGGGCAACCCACCCACTGTAGAGACTTGAGCGACTGTGGCTTTGCACTCCCCAGGATTGAACAGTGGGCAAGCCACCCACTGTAGAGACTTGAGAGACTGTGGCTTTGCACTCCCCAGGATGGTACAGTGGGCAACCCACCCACTGTAGAGACTTGAGAGACTGTGGCTTTGCACTCCCCAGGATAAAGCAGTGGGCAACCCTCCCACTGTAGAGACTTGAGAGACTGTGGCTTTGCACTCCCCATGGTGCCCCGTTGTGGATCTGGCGTGGTGCTGTAATCCGGCTGAGGTGCCCCCCCCTTTCCCTTCCCTTCCCCCTGAGGTGCCTGTTGTATTTCTATCTGATGCCCCTGCAGTGTTCTCTCCATTTGTGGACAGGTATCTAGTGTGGGCCTCGCCCATGCATTTTGGGCCCAGTAGTGCACGGACATTGATATGTGCATACCTGCACTATTTATCGTAATGTATAAATTCTGGAATGTGTATATATATTAGCTTACTGAATTTTGATACATTACAATGTTTGAACTGATTTCCTTTTGTCTTTGCATTCTTCCGGGGGGGGGGGGGGACGGGGGGTGTTACTGTGCTGTTTGGACATGCATTGGTGTGTGTGTTGTAGTGGGTGAGGGTCGGGGTGGGGGTGGGGGTGTTGCGTGTGTGTCCCCCTGACTTTTGCCTCCCCTATGTCGTAGGTGCAGTACTCACCGTTGTCTTCGGCGCCTATGTAGATGGTGATCGTAGAGGAGCAGAAAGACAAGCGCAGGGAGTATTTGTAGTTCAGGCTCCATGGTGGCCTCCTTCCTCGTGGAGTGTGTTGAGGTGAGGGTTTTCCCATTGCAAAAGCTGTTTCCGCCGTGTTTTTATCCACGGTGAATCTGCCCCGGAAAAGGTGGCGGATTGGCGGGTTGTGATACTGTGGGCGGTACATTGTCTTCCGCCTGTCTGTTGGCGGTGACCGCTGCGCTGCTTGTCTGTACCGCCGTAGCGGGCGGAGTGTTAAAGTGGCGGTCTATGTTGGCGGTTTCCGCCACGGTCATAATTCCCTTTTTTTTCCGCCGGCCTGTTTGCGGTATTACCGCAGCTTTAACACCATCCGCCAGGGTTGTAATGACCACCATTGTCATAAAAATAAAGTACCTCTATTTTTAGTATATCTGTGTATTGTGTTTCCTTATGATATTGTGCATATGACACCAGTGGTATAGTAGGAGCTTTGCATGTCTCCTAGTTCAGCCTAAGCTGCTCTGCTATAGCTACCTTCTATCAGCCTAAGCTGCTAGAAACACCTCTTCTACACTAATAAGGGATAACTGGACTTGGTACAGAGTGTAAGTACCCCTTGGTACCCACTACAAGCCAGGCCAGCCTCCTACACCTGGTCACCCTAGAAATATAGATTTTAATAATACCCAGACTGTATGCTTTACATTTGCAGATGAACTCTTTGCGTGCATTTGCATTTCTTTCAAGCCGCAGGCACCCTGACAGGAAGGATTGTTTAGCTGTCTGCCAGGCTTCAGCTCCACAGCACATGAGACTCACTGATTGACACTTCAGCTGAAGCATTAAACCTATCAGAATTAACAGTCCTCACTGCCTCTCTTGAAGCCCCCACCCACCTGCTACAGTTTCCCCCCAGGCCTAGTTACAAGCACAACTAGGAAGACGCGATCCCAAATGTACGCGTTGTAGCGCGAGGCTTGGAATTCACGTGTTAACCCCGGGAGATGATTCCTGACGAGCGCTTTTAAATAACAGAGCTCTTTGAGTTAATCGGAGATGATATTTACGAGTCTGGTCCCCCGGTTTTGACCTTTTTGAATTAAGAATTATATTTGCCCTTCTTCAGTCCTGATGAGGCCTTAAATTGATAGGCCGAAACGCGTTGACGTTTTGTATTGCAAGTGTTTTGGGCTTGTTAAACAACAAAAGATATTGTAATAAGTTGAAATGCACTGAATCATAATTGTGTAAAAGAAATGCACAACATTTTTGATAAATTAGTGCATGTATAAGCCTAGTCCCATAGCATTGAGAAGTGGATCACATGTGGAGTTATATAACAGTGACCACCATTCAAATATATAGGGCATTGTTTCTTACATTTTTCTTAAATATTATTTGTTTTGAAGTTTTTTGTTTTGCTGGATTTGTGATTAAGTTTATTATGTATGGATTGTGAAGTTATATGTTTATAATTTTGTGTATTTGTATTTGACATCATCCTAGTTCCCCCCTTTTTTTGCTATTTCATGAGTTAGTTTAAATTAAAATTGAGTAAGAAATAAACTCAAAAATAACAGAATACAGGTCTGTTTGTATAACTTAGGATTTAATTTGTCTCTACCTGCCACGCTTTGTTCATGATATATTTACCCTGGGTAAGGTAGAGTTATAGGGTTCCCCTGTTGTTTTGCAGAGGGGAGAAGGAGGCAGCAGGGGTCCTCCTAGGGCTCCAGCCCACCGGAGAAATCCAGGTGGAATGTAAGGCCAGTCCGTGCCTGGTTTCAGCCAATACGTTGGTGCACAGGCACAGAGCTTTTTCAAGGCTGTAGTATATTCACCTAAATAATAACAATGTCATCCGTTAAAACACACAATATATAATGAGGGTAGGGGGAAAAGCAGTCCTAGGGGAAAGGAAGAAACCGTATAAACAAAGGGGCATACTCAAGAAAAGTGGCGCTGTACTCAGTGCAGCGCCACTTTTCTTGCGCCCTTTTGCGCCTCCCTACTGCCACCATGTGTGCACCGTATTTAAAATACGGCGCACCATGGCGCAGGATAGGGGGCAATAGCGACGCTATTGATGTATTCTGCAGAAGTAGTGGCAACATTTTGGTGCCACTCCTACAGAGTACATAGGGACCCATTGTATTTAATGGCATGCCCCCTTTTAACGCCTGCTCTGAGCAGGCGTTAAAAGTGCAGAAACAAATGATGCAAGGAAATCTGTTAGATTTCCGTGCGCCATTTTTTCATCCCCCTGAATGGGGTAATGCCTTCTTTGCATACATTATACCTGGCACAGGCATAATGTAGTGGGAAGGGTTAAGTGGCGCAATGCATGCATTGTGCCACTTTGTAAATATGGCACAGCGTTTTTGGCCTTCATACACCATATTAGCGTAAACAAATCATGCTAATGTGGCGTTAGAATGGCGCTAGAGGCTCTCAAATATGCCCCGTAAAACTTAAAGTATAGACCCAGTTAATGAAGGCCATAGTACTGGATGCACACAGGAAGCAAAGAAGAAAGTCCATACTATGAGGTCCCAATTTGAAATGCTTCAGTGCTTGGAACGATATGGAGTCCTTTGTGATCTCAGGATGAACTAAAGGGTTCCATAAAGTGACCAAATAGGAAATAACCTAAGTCAGAGTCACAAGAAGAAATAATAGAGTTACAATACCTGTCAGTAATCTCAAAGTGAAGTCAGAATACAGTTTAGAAGAGGGGAACATTCCGGGTCCCTGAAATGGGAGCAAGATCCCTGCAGCAGGTTTCTAAAAAGAAATAAGGGGAAAATTGTGGTCATCATGTCACCCAAAAGTGTATCCTTGGAGTACTCGCACTGAGAGTTACTTGGTCTGGTATGTGTCCGTCCTAGAATTAGATCTGGAGTTTCAAATGAAGTCGCTGCAGGGTATCGCTGACACCAGCATGTAATCTGTTCTGTTCTGTGTAACTGTCTCAAGAGTTGAGGACCAGAGGCTTTGGACTATGCTTCGCTTTCCTTGCTGTTTATTAAAACTGTTTTCACAGCAGCCAATCACATTAAATATGTTTATAACCAAACAATATTTCCCATAACTCTTGTGTGACATCATGCACAAAACACCAATCAGTGTGTCCTTGATGCTGTAAAAGTTGTCAAAACCATTTTAGGGCCTCTTTCCCTTGATGTGCTGGTGGTGCCTCTCACTCACACCTGAACGGGGTGCTGAGGAGGTGGGAAAGTGAAGCGTGCGCTGCCGCCCAACAGACTAACCACGAGGCATCTTTTTGTCTTGCAGCCCGAGCTCACAGTAAGCCTGATAGCGCGGGTAGCAAGACCACACCACACCTCTCATCAAGCACAGAGCCGCCTCAACGTTCCAGGTGGTGCAACAAAGTGGAAAGTGTTCAGAAACTCCCAAACACTTGCCCTTCGCCCAACATGATTATGCAAGTGCAATCATTATACAGGTTACACCTGAGGGGCTCATAACAATTCTTGTTGTCTATTTTGATGGTCAAACTTTCTAGAATTGCCCCATCCACTGGAGTCATGAACTCCCATACACCTGTCCCTTATACAAACGTTACAGTTCTGCACAGTGTTCAGTTCTGGGTGCCTTCATATCCTAACAGGGCTGAGAACAACCACACTGCGGAGGAAGCCTTTGAGCAGTGCACTGGTGATGACTGTTTCCTTAGGCCTAAGATAGCTCTGTCACCCAGTCAGTTAACAGCGCTCTATTGGTGGCCCGTCAACCATTTACTCAGGTTACGAAAATACACCATGCACGTGCCACTTGTGGTTCCCTCCATAGAACCTTCACACCCTGCCAAACACCCCTCCTAAGAGCGGCAAGGCCAAAGAAATTTTTCTGAGTGGCCACATGTGGCCGCCATGGACTGCATATCCCTGACCATGCATATTCAGCGCTGTAACCCTCCTGCAGCAGTCAATTTACCACACTTCCTCTGGTAGACTATAACTCTGGCAAAACATCCACACATTCCTCCAACTCTGACAATTCAACGTCCTACTATAGCTGTCATAAACATTGGAAACAAAGTTGCCCATGCCTATCAGGCTCCCTTCTTCTAACTAATCAACAGACCATGAAATCCTCCTGACTTTGGCCCTGACAACACTGTCCATCTCTGTTCTGCTTACCAGGCCCCAACGTCTCCCATCTCAGACCACACCCACGCATGACTGGAAAAGATGTCTGTACCGTCTATGCTTGGAATGCTCCAGAGCAGACATTCCCTATGAAGTAACAGAAACTCCAGAACCGGCCCCAAACTTGGCAACCTTTCTCTATCGCTACTCCAAAGACCCTAAGAAGGGAATCAACAGGTCCTGGATGTTGCTCTCTGCAAAAGTCTGGAAACTGCTGTCCAAGCGAAGGACACAGATGCTGCTATGAAACCATGACATTTCAGACTCCAACTTTAAGTCTATTACAAACCAATACTAGATGTCGATTCAGTGGAAAAGCTTTATAGAAGCATAATCTGAATACTCCGGTCCTGACATAGGAAAAAAAGAATTCTAGCTAACTTGTTTTAGAATTTTCATTTCTATTAAGGACTTAGAGGCGAGGGTTAAACCCCCCTGAAAAAGAGATTAATCATCCACCGTCTGTTTGAATGACTATTCACTGCCCACTCTGGTAATTATTATGCATTATTGTCATTTTATGGAGTACAATTCAGCTTTCATAAGGCGGTGATGTGTGTGTCCTTTTTTTAAATTCGAGTGCCGACCAAAAACACGAATAGAAGAAGTCAAGATGGATAATTCCTGGCAGACGTTTTGGTTCACAACTCAGGCCTGATACAAATATCACTTCTGATATTTGGAAGTGTTTCCTGTGAAGGACATGTTTGGATTTTTCCTCAGTCTGGAGTCTAGAATCTGGAAGTTGCTGAACACAAGTTATATTTTAAGTTTGTTTTACAACCTGCAAAGAAAGAGGCACTAAAATTATGTTGAGGACTTTTATGGCACCAGTGACACGCTGATTGCTGCGAAGTGCATTATGTCACATAAGAGTTGCGGGAAATATAGTTTGGTTATAAAACTCTTTGATGTGATTGGCTACTGTGAAAACAATTTTAATAAGCAGTGAAGAAAGAAAAGCAAAACCCTTGTTCTGAGTTCTTAATATAATTGAAAATTCTAGATGCGTTAGCTAGAAATTCGTTTATTTCTTATAATTATCTACGCTCACAGCAAAAGGAGCTAATCCAATGTCTAAAGGGAGCCCCATCTCCTTTTTCCCACTTCATTGTCTAGGCCTCCTCCCTCCAGCTTCAGGAAAGTCATCAATACGCTCCGACTTTCTGGGTAAAAAACAAACCCATCTTGTAAACTTGGCCAGCCCCGGGGTATCCAGGCACTGGGTTCTTGCTTGGATCAGTTAAAAAAACAGGTCTTGAGTCCTTTTCTGAATTCAGGGAGAGAGGATGATGTTCTGAGGTGCAGGAGGCGGTCGTTCCAGTACTTGCCAGAGAAGTAGGAGAAGGAGCATCCTACACTGTTGCTTCGGCGGATGCGTGGAATGTGAGCGATGTAGGTGGAGCGCAGGTGTCTAGAGAACTGATGAAAGTTCAGGCAGTGGTTGATGTATGCTGGTCCTTGGTCACAAAGGGCCTTGTAGGTGTATGTCAATATCTTTAATTCGTTTCTTTTCTGGATGGGGGGGCCAGTGGAGGTTCCTGAGGTCTGTTTTGGGAGGTCGAGGATGAGTCTGGCAGCTGAGTTCTGTAACATCTGGAGTCTTTTCAGGAGTTGGGTGGTGAGTCTTGCGTAGAGCGCGTTGCTGTAGTCCAGCCAGCTGGTGACTAGGGTGTGAGTGATGGCTTTCCTGGTGTTGACAGGGAGCCAGCCATCTGAAGATCTTCAGGAGCATACAGAGCGTGTGGAAGCAGGCAGAGGAGACTGTGTGATCTAGCATTTCATGGTGAGTTTGCTGCCCAGCCTCATGCCGAGGTTGTGGGCGTGGTCTGTGTTTTGAGGGCTACCAGGTATCATTCTATGGGGAGGTGTTGTTCCCAAAAATCAACAGTTCCATCTTGTCCGTGTTGAGTTTCAGGCAGCTGTACTTCCTCCAGTCGGCGACGCTGGTCATGCAGCAGTAGAAGTTGGTCCTGGTGGTGGAAGGGTCTTCTGAGAGAGAGAGGATCAAAGTGGTGTTGTCTGCATAGGATATAATGTTAAGGCCTTGGGTTCTGATGATGTCAGCCATGGGCGTCATGTCCTTGTTGAACTGGGTGGGGCTGAGGGATGTGCCTTAATGGATGCTGCAAATGATGGTCTTGGGCTCTGAAGTGAAGGGTGGTAGATGGATTCTTTGGGTTAGTCCTGCAAGGAAGGATGCAATCCATTTGAGGATGTCTCCCTGTATCCTGATGTGGCTGAGTCTTTTGATGAGGGTGTAGTGGGACATGGTATCGAATGCACCTGAAAGGTCAAGGAGAATCAGGGCCTCTGTTTCCCCACGGTCAAGGAAGGACCTGATGTCGCCGGTGGCGGCATGAGGGAGGTCTGGGCACTGTGGTTTGCCCAGAAGCCTGTTTGGGAGGTGTCCAGCAGATTGCTGCTCTCCAGGTGTTCAGTGAGTTGGTGGTTGATACCCTTCTCAAGGACCTTGGTGGGGAAAGGGAGCAGAGAGATGGAGCAGTAGTACTTGAGATCCCTGGGGTCGGCAGAGTGGTCCTTGAGAAGGGGTCTGACCTCTGCCTGTTTCCATTGATAGGGGAAGGTGACTGTGGTGATGGATGTGTTGAGAATGGAGGTGAGTTTGCAGCATATTTCCTTGCTCCTGAGATTGAGGAAATGGAGGGGTCATGGGTCCGTGGGTGCCCCAGAATGGATGGAGTTCATGGTGGCTGTGGTGCTCTGTATGGTGAGTGGTTTCCATGTGGTGAGCGGATGGTTGTGGGTGGTGTCAGCTGGTGTGAAGAGCCTGTAGAGATTAGTGTGTTTGGGTTTGAAGTTGCAGTTGATGGTGGATATCTTGTGGAAGTAGTCAACCAAGGTTTTACAGAGTTCCTGGGAAGGGCAGATGGAGTTGCCAGGGCTTATGCCCGGTGGGAGCTCATCTGGCTGCCCCCTACAGCTCCACTGATGATAGCCTGCACACTGCTAGACCCTGAAGGATGATATGTGGTGGTAGAGGGGCTACTTGATGGGGCATCAATTACCTTCATTGCGATATACATGCCCATTTGCAACCAACCACAATTCCTGATGAATCTCCCTGTTACATTAGTCCAGGACCTACCAGCACCAAGCATATGGGGTGGGGACTTCAATGCAGTGCACAACACCACATTAGACAGGTTCTTTCCCCCACTACAGGGCAATACCACGGTGAGGATTGCATGGGCCTTTCAAGCCTGGCCAGATCACAGTCAATGCAATGCACTCTGAACCCCTCCGATCCCCAACTGCGAGTAAGTCCCCAACAGGGGTACTACTGAATGCACAAGATGATGTTAATAAAGCCTTCTCGGATTACTATAGTGCGCTATACAAAGGGACATCCAGGGACAGTCCTCATCTACAAGGTTACTTAAGTGGCATCCATCTACAGCAGCCTGACCCACTGCAACACTCTATGGAGCTACACTTACCCCAAAATACTTACAACTGTAGAACCAGGTGAGGAAATTGGGCACCCTACTAGCAACTATGTGCAAAGCATTGATCACCATCCTCCTCAAACCTGGTAGAAAGTCGTTAGAGGTGCGTTCTTACAGACCTCTGTCTCTCCTCAAACAACATTGCAAAATTTTGGGGGAGGGGTATAGCTAATGGATTACAACCACTACTTCTTACGTTGGTACACGCAGATCAAAATGCCTTGATACCAAATAGGAACACTTTCTTGAACCTATTGCATCTCTTCTAGTTCATGGAAGAATCTGAGCGCACAGATCTGTTCCCTGCAGCCTTAACTCTTGATAAAAGAGAAGGCTTTTGGCACCTTAGGGTGGCCCTACTAAACAGCAGTGCTAGAGAAATATGGGCTTTGGCCCAGAAATACTATACTGGATAGGCATACTTTATACCAACTCAGTAGCTCGGGTCCGCACATGTGGAGAGGTTTCTCCTGTGTTCCGTATACATCGGGGTACCATGCAAGGATTTCTATTGTGACCAATCATATTTGCCCAAGCATTGAAACCATTCACAAACCCTGTGTGTTTACAGGGGCCACAGTGGGGGATACCAAGCAGTGGTACCTGGGAGGCTATTTTGTTGTATGTGGATGATGCACTGGTGTACCTCTGCGAACCCCACGGAACCCTCCCACAGGCGATGGAAACTCTTCAAGATTTCAGAAGATTGTCAGGCTTAAAACTGACTGGACTGAACCAAAGGTTAACTTCCCTTGCAAGCACAATTAACATATGGGAATGACAGACGAGCAGTGACGTCCCACCCTGAAAGAGAAATGGGCCGGCACTGTTGGATCAAGACACCACAGACAAACAATGGTCCACACCACTAGGCTATGTCCGTAGAAATCCTGCCTAAAATACACTCAGTTCAACTACCTAAACCAGACGTATCTGAAATCCATGCATTTACACCGCATGTTCTCTGGAATCGGCCCAAACTGGTCATGCTGCCTGTGCCTTATGGAGGACTTTTACCACATAGTATAGACCTGCCCTGCCACAGGGCATTTTGGAACAATGGCGCTATCACTGCTAACAGAGATCACAGTATGGGCTTTACTCCCTGATCCCCCGAGAGTGCATATTAGGAGTTCTTGCACGTACATGAAAATTTATCGACCTAGATCTTATACTTGTTAAAAGGTGCACAACAATGGCCCGGAAGACAGCACATGCCCCCAGCATACTGTTGTGGTTGAGGGACCTACTCAAATGGGCAACCGCGGATGTCACGGCCTGGCGCTTGCTTCCTACTCACACAGACGAGACCTTGCACAGCGATGCCTGGGATGCACCCCTAGAAATGCTAATGGCGAAGACAGACGACAGGCCACCGTGAACGCCCACACCATACTGTCCATCACCAGTGCAGCACGACATAATAGAACCCATAACATAACATGAACCCATGCCACCTCCCTCCCCACATTATCCTACCCTGTGTAATGCTGGTACAAACTGAACCATGGCATAACTCATATGTGACATTGGCGGGAGGGATATCCCTGCTCAAAAGAACATTACAGTGACTCTACAAACACTGTGGACCTTATTTACTACAAACTGGTGCATCACTCACGATGTACCAGTTTGCGTGTGCCGCCAAGTGCCCCCCTAAGGACACCTTAGTAGCGCTATATTTACAATACAGCACACCATGTCGCTCGTTAGCACAGCTGTGTCAGAATATTTGATGCAGGTGTGGCGCATTGCTGGACTAGCGTCAACAATTTGACACCTAGGATCTCGGTTGGAGAAGGTTACTCAAAAGCTTCCAAGCGACAAGTTTGCAGTGAGCAGGCAAAAGTCAAACATTCAAACCCAAGTCTTTGTCCCATTTTTGTGCTAAGCATTTTATTAATTTATACATTATTTGATAGATTCATTCTTTAAAAAACATGTTTTTGTTTTTCATTCACAAACATATCCATCTCCACAGGAAGCTGCATCCCTGGTTTCCTACCAAAACTGTCAAAAGAAGACAAGCAAGCTCCCTAATTTCTAATCATCCACCTGCACAGGAAGTGACATCACCGGATTTTCCGTCATCCATCTGCTGAGGAAGTGGCATAATTGGATTTATTATCATCCAGCGGCAGAGGAAGTGGCATTAGTCCTCCCACCTCCCAGGACCCAGCAAGTGTGTTCAGAGGGCATAATGCTGACACCCTGAAGGTGTGCCAAACGCAAGCCTGTCTGCACCTGCCCATGCCTGGAGAATGCCCATCTCCAGGAACCCTGGTCCTCCCCACTCCCACTACTACCTCCCTGCAGCCCTCTGTGCCTTCAAGCCCGGCCGTCCTTCCACACGCTGGTGCCTCACCACACCACCCAACATTGAGGAAGTGTTCTCCTGCGCTTCCTGCAAGTTTTCATGCATTTATCCACACCAAACACTCACTGCATCTGCACCGAAAGCACCCAACACTCCACTCTTTTGCACACACAGTCCTGCAACTAGTCACATGACACTCTGTACTTGCATGCATGCTCATCAACATTTGCGCACTCACCAACCAGGCCACACAGATTTTGGATCTAGTGCACCATGCTCTGACCTACATTTCCTCACAGGAACCTGGCTGAACCCTTCATCGGCACCTAACATTGACATAGCCACTCCCCTCAGGCGCAAGATCACCAGTCAAGACACACTTCACAGGCTCACAGGCAGAATTGCCACAGTCCACAAGAAAACCACCTGTTATTCACAACTCGACATCACAGCCAACTTCACCCTAAGTGGCATTCTCATCTGCAGACCACCAGGACCCCACACCAACTTCACTAACTCCATCAGAGACAACATCACTCCACTCGTCTTGGACGCTAGCAATTACATCCTGCTCAGAGACATGAAGTTCCATCTGGAAGGCTAAGCCAACTCCAACTCAGAAGCACTCATCCACGACTTTGGAAATGTGGGTCTAACCCAAACAGTAAAGGGACCTACCCAATTCGCCAGACACCTCCTGAACCTTATTTTCACCACCTTTGACAACGTCAGAGTAGGGAAGCCCATACCAACCTCCTGGACGGACCAAGCCCTCGTCAAGTTCAACATCTCGGTCCAATGCACACACACCACCGCCCACTGAAACTGGAACAGCCTCACTGACAAGGACTTGAACTCCGCCATCAACAACCACCGACCTGACACAGCAACGGACTCCCTAAAGCCATCAAGAATTTCAACAATTGGATAACCTCCTGCACTGACTCCCTCGCTTCCTCCAAAACCGTAATACAAGATCTACAATCCAAGCCGGTTGGTACACTGATGAAACATCACTGCAAACAACTAGAGTGCAAATGCAGAACGAGCCAGGAAAATACAGAGAGGAGCATGTTCAAATCCGCCCTGAGATGTTACCACCAAATGATCCAGACCATGAAAAATGGCACTATAGCAGACCATATTGATGGCAGCACCAACAGAAAGTGAAGAAATCTTTGCCATTGTGAATGATTTCACCTCACTAGTGACTGCCTCCAACTTGATCAACCCCTTGCAGGACCTCTCTCAATTCTTCAGCAACAAAATCACTGTCCCTTGCAGCAACTTCAACCTGCTACTGGACCCAACAGAACTAGTCAAATGCCTCCAGATCTTATCTAAAGAACAAATTGTGAGAGGAGGCCTCTTTTTTCATGGTTAGCCCCCACTTTTTGCCTGCTGTTGATGTGTTCTAGAAGTTGGTAGTGCCCAGGGCCCCTCCGAAACAGGTTCCCTGGGCCAGAGCTCTTTCCCAAAATCTGTTGTGATGTTTGGCACAATTGGGTACACTCTTAAATACCCCTGTAAGTCCCTAGTAAATGGGTACCCCAGTACCCAGGGCAGGAGATATTAAGAGTAGGCCCCTGGGGGCAGCAGCACTGATTGTGCCACTCCCAAGGTCCCTGCACTCAGATGCACCCAGCACTGCCATTGCAGGCTGAGTGTACTGGAGCAAACCTAAAAAGGCAAACTCGACATGGCACACTACCTGTGTTCCCTGTCCACCCTACACTGCATATGTTGTGGGTAAGTCACCCCTCTAGCAGGCCTTCCAGCCCTAAGGCAGGGTGCACCATACTATATGTGAGGGCATAGCTGCATGAGCAATATGCCCCCACTGTGTCCTTGCTAAACCTAGGACATAGTGAGTGAACATAGCAGCCATTTTAATGTATGTACTGGGCACTGGTCAAACACGAGTTCCCCAGCTACGTAATGGACGCTCTGCACCCTGGGTTGTTTGGTATCAAACAACTCAGAATATTAAATCCAAACTGATGCCAGTATTGGATTTAACCCTAAATGTACACGGGCCACCTTAGAGGTGCCCCTTGCAAAAGCTAACCCTAACTGGCAGAGTTGCTGGCTGGTTCCATCCAGCTGCCTCTCCACACAGCCAATATACAAAACCTGAGGGAGAGCCTTGGCTCTCTGGTTTTGTAAGACAATGCCCTTCCTGGGTGGAGGAGCTAACACCCCCCTCCCTCAGGAATGTGCAACACCCTGGCGGTGAGCTTCAAGGGGCTACAGCCCCTGAAACTCAAGCCTCCAGGTCTGCTGCTAGCAGCAGAGGACTTCCCCCTTTGCAAACCCCCACTTTTGGCGAGAACAAAGGTGGGAAACCAGACAAAGGCTAGGAGGAGTGGTCTCACTGAGCCTGCACCAGCCCTAAGTGCTTGCATGTGAAGTGGACCCTCTGATTCAGTTTTCTCAAACTTGGAATGGAGGAAAACAGTTAATGAGGTTTAGGGAAGTGACCCTTCCCACAGGAAGGGGTTACTGTAGTGGGTTTAGCCACCCAAAGGTAAGTGTCCCATTGGACACTACCAGGTTCCCCCTAAAACGCCCACTAAATTCAGTATGCTCCCCTAGACCAAGATTTTAGATTTTGATAAGGATCCCAAGAAGAAAAGAAGACCAGCACCAAAGAAGCTGCCAGGACAAGAACTGAGGCCCTGCTGCACCAGTAGAGGCGCAAAGACCCCTGCTTGCTGCACCAGAGTCCCGACATTCGCGACAGCGGAGGAGCTGAACACTGGACCGATCCCAAGAAACCCAGGGGACCTCCAGGCTTCAAGGATCACCCCAGATCTCCCTCCTGAGTGGAGGCACCACTCCAGAAAAGCAAGAAAATTGCAAAAGACCAAGAAACCAGTGAGGGACACTTCACTGAATCGCCGATATCGCCGCGACCGGAGTCACAGCCGGACCCAACGACATACAGACAACAGTCCAGAAGTGCCCCCCAACTGGACCAAGTTTGGTGGTGCTGCGATCCCCAGTGGCCAAGATAGAGTAATACTCTGGGTCCTGGTCAGCTGACATCGGACCAGGAGAAAACCAGCTCCCACCGAGCTGACAAAGGATCAGGAGGAAGCCCCAGTCGAGGGACTTCAGGAACACCCCGGACCTCCGACCAGAGTGCCCCTGTTGTCCTGTAAGCGGCCCTCAAAGAGACTTACCTCCAGCTCCAGTGGACTTCGTTGCGCACAGCATCCAAGACCTCCAAAACGCCCTGCACCTGGCCGCCCTGGGGCTTGCATCACGGGATCTGCTGTATGCCCTGGGTCCCCACCCCTTGTGACCTCGACAGCCCAAGGGGACCCCCAGGCACCACTTTGAATTTGCAATCCAGCTCTCTTTTCCAAGTGGCCCATCCAGGTGGTCCTGTGCCTGTCCCAAGAACTTTTCCAATGTTGCTCCCTCCGGAACCGGGAGCTGCCCAAGGCTCTCCAGCTGGCACGAGGTGCCCACCGACCACTGCGACCACCCTGCAAAAGAAGAGACTGGTAACTTAACTGTGCGATTTTTAATGCATTTTCAAAAGTGACTGCCTATTGATTCCAATGGTGCGTAATTACGCACAGAAAGACTCACTTTGCTAAAACTTTAAAAAGTCATAACAAGAAAAGTACTTAACGTATTCTAAAGATTTTGGTCTTAAAAATTATATAAAATTCGGAAGTATTTTGATAAATTCTGGTCTCATGTTATTCATTGAGTGTGCGTGGTGCATGATTGGATTTGTGAGTACAGCAAATACTTAGCAAATACTTAGCACATCTGAAATTGCCTAAATGCTCGACCAGCTACATTAAAAATTAGAGCATTAGGTGGTCTGATTTTTACCCCTGAAAACTAACATGTGGTTGTCCGGACCCTCTGCATAGTGTACTTGGTTTTGTACACTGCATAGAGGGCCAGCCTCCAACACCAAAGCTAACCAAATGCCTGTTATCACCCCACAAGAAACCACCGCCACCATGAAGTCCATTCTCTCACAGGCCCATTGGACCCCTGCCCACAACATGCCTACTCCAGAGCACAGCAACCCATAAGTGCCATGCTCACACCCATTCTGAATGTTTCCACCTCTTTCGCAACCTTCCCAGATGCTTGGAAACTATCAGAATCTTGGTGGTGCGCGCTCTAGGGCCCGTGCCTGGTGGGATCCCTTGCCTACCTCAGGGCTACTCAAGCAATGGGCAACTACCTTGAGGAAAAGCCCGCTGGTTTGCAGAGACCACCAAATGGTGGTCCTGTTATAAATTCCAATGTGTCAGTTAAAGCCTTGATCCCTGCCCGAAGTGGGGTCTACATGTCCTTCAATATGAAATCAATAGTGCCTGCTGTAATTCAGTGCGGAAACCAATATTGCCCGTTATTACGACCTTGAACCCCTGCCTGTGTTGGGGTTTACACTTACTACAATATGCAAATAATATTGCCTGCTAAGATTCAATGCAGGAACTAATATTACCTGTGGTTGCCGCCTTGGACCTCTGTATGTGTTGGGGTTGCATGCAGTGCAATTTGTAATCAATATTCCACGCTGTGATTCTGTGATTCAATATGGGAACTAATATTGTCCATCATTTACTTCCAGAGAAGGAGTGTGTGTCAGCGCTATAAAATCCAGAAGCACTGAGCGCGCTCAATATTCCAGGTAGTGATCAGAGGAACAGCTTCTTTCCTGGGCTCCCGCGCTAAACTGGATCTCCCAGTTTTGTTGACAGACTGCGTTGGCCAACGTTTCTTCAACTGAGCGCTTTGGTGGAGAGTTTGCTCAAGCTGCAAGTGGTCCGGCCTTCACACCCGGCCTTCACTTGGGACAGACCGGATGCCCCCTGGTAGGAGCCAAGTCAGCTGAGTTCCTTAGCGTTTCAAGCCTCTTCATAGTTTTGGTTCTAACTCCGCCCGCCAAGCGGGAACCGCCAGAAGACCGTACCGCGGTCAAAAGACCGCGGCGGTCATTCTGGGTTTCCCACTGGGCTGGCGGGCGACCGCCAAAAGGCCGCCCACCAGCCCAGTGGGAAACACCCTTCTACGAGGAAGCCGGCTCCGAATGGAGCCGGCGGAGTGGAAGGTGTGCGACGGGTGCAGTAGCACCCGTCGCGAATTTCAGTGTCTGCTAAGCAGACACTGAAATTCAAAGTGGGGCCCTCTTACGGGGGCCCCACGACACCCCTCACCGCCATCCTGTTCCTGGCGGTCGAAACCGCCAGGAACAGGATGGCGGTGAGGGGGTCGGAATCCCCCATGGCGGCGCAGATGGGGGATTCCTCAGGGCAGCGGAAAACCGGCGGGACACCGCCGGTTTTCCGGTTCTGACCGCAGCCATACCGCCGCGGTCAGAATGCCCTTAGGAGCACCGCCAGCCTGTTGGCGGTGCTCCCGCCGACCCCGGCCCTGGCGGTCAAGGACCGCCGGGGTCAGAATCACCCCCTTAGTGCCAGATGTATCAAAAAAGCCTTTTGCGATTTGGAAATATTTTCTATTTTTAAGAAATCGCTATTTCTGAGTCGCAAAATGCTATGTATCATATTTGCGATTCGGTAATAGCGATTTCTTAAAAATCGCAAATGCTATTACCGAATCGCAAATTGCGATACAGACCCCATTCGCACATATGGGCCTGTCGGCCCATATTTGCAAATTTTTTACATTAACCAAATTGTGAATTCGTAACTGGAATTCGCAATTTGGGAAATGCAAACTCCAGGGTGCTGGGGGCCTAAGACCCCCTCTGCTGCACCCCAAAACATTTTTTAAAGACATGTAAGGTGCACACATGCCAAAAGGGCATGTGTTCTTTACATGTAAATGTTAAAAATAAATTTTTAATGCATTTTTAAAATTTGCACATGGTTACCACCAAGTTCAACTTGGTGGTAATAGTGATTCCTTAATGCCCAATTCGCATTAAGGAATTGCTTCATACATGTGCTTATGAAATCGCAAATAAGGATTCCTTATTTGCGATTTCTTATTTAGAGAATCGCAAACTGCAATTCTCTAAACGGGCTCGCAATTTTAAGGAATCGCTATTCTAGCGATTCCTTAAAATTGCGTTCAGAATGCCTTTCATACATTCTGAAAGGCCTTTTTGCATTCGCAAACGGACATTCGCACCGTTTGCGAATGCAAAAAGGCTTGATACATCTGGCCCTGAATGTGACTTAGTTTCTTGCACTACAAGTAAAGATCATTATTGATAGAAACACTTTCGAGGGAAGGCAGTTCCATAGAGACAAACTAGTTTGGTTGAAGAGTAAAGAACCCTATTCATGAATAGTAGTTCATATAACTATCTCTCTCAGGTAAGTGACTTAACCTGGGGCATTTAACAATCGAAAAGAGAAACATTTAATGGCACTCGTATTGATATGTATGCCTGTAGCAGTGTCTAGAATGGGGTCTAGTTAAGGTGTTAAAAGGAATGCATTGAACAAGTGACTTCACCTGATCCCCTTTGTCTTTGAACCTATTATTAAAAGATCCTGTGTAGAAACTGAAACACTCAAAAAAGCAGAATAGAGAAAGAGTGGGTAAAAACTCACTCCTTATAAAGCGCAGAAAGTTTTACAGGGAATTCAAAACTCAGGTTTCGTCTGACTATTATGTGCATTCTCTTTTTTCAGATCTCCCTCCCCGCTGCTTCAATCACCTAAACCCCTTTTCCCTTGCCTGGCTACTCCAATACTCTGTGCTAATACAGCATTTACAGTTGGTAGTGCCTGGAGATGGATGTCCCGATCTTCGTACAGACCCTGAGGAAGAACCGGCCTGACAGAAATACACAACTGGCCTCTCACTGCTGAAGAACCCCTCTACAGACCCTTCAACGCTCGCCAACTACAGGCCAATCTCCTTGCTACCATTCCTGGATAAGGTCTTACAGAAAATGATCAACAGACACTTCATTGAATACCTCAAAGACCACCAGCTCCTCAACACCATTCAGTCTGGTTTCAGACCCAATCACAGCATATAAACTGCACACATCGCCGCCATGAATGACATCCACATGACTCTGGAGAGAAGAGACTAGGTGTCCTCATCCTCCTGGTCCTCTCTGCAGAGTTTGAGACAGTCTCCAACCCCATCCTCATCCAACGGGCTCGCAATTGAGATCAGAATCCAAGGAGATGCACTCCGATGGGGCTGCTCCTTCCTAATTGGAGTTAGCCTGGCACCGTACACCTTAGATGCCCACGACCTCATCTGCACAATTCTGTAAGGATCCTCCTTGAGCCCGACCCTCTTCAATGCATACATGCTTCCTCTAGCCAAAATCATCCGCTGTTAGACCAGGCAGCCTTAGGGTGGTCATCCCCCAAACTTTTGCCTCCCTCCCTCCACTTTTCTGACACTATTTTTGCTGGTTTAGGGTTCTGCACACTTAACCACTTCTAACCAGTGCTAAAGTGCACATGCTCTCTCCCTTTAACACAGTAACATTGGTTCATTCCCAAGTGGCATATTTAGTTGTAAGTCCCTAGTAAAGTGCACTACATGTGCACCCCTAAGGTAGGCCCTAGGTAACCCGTCGGGCAGGGTGCTATGTAAGTAAAAGGCAGGGCATGTACATGTGTGTTGCTACTGTGAGGCCTTCTCCTGTGCAAAGCAGGGCCGCTTGATGAGTCGCCAAAAGACAGAACTATTGTAAACTGGACTGGATTAGACTGACTCCTCCCAGGCCCTTTCTCTTAAGGTCCTCTTGCTCTTTTTAACTCATCTTTATAAATGTTCCAAGACCTAGTCACATGTTCCTTGACTCTAGAGTAAGTTTTTATGTTTTTTTTTTAGTACAATTGTATTTTGTAAGTTTGCGCCGATTTTGCGTCAAACTATGACGCAAATGCAGCGCTAAAAAAGTATAAATATGGGCCTTAATACAAGGTACTGAGAGAAGGGCTCTTGCCGTCACTGCAATAGCACTAAAAGGAGTTACAAGGGCACCATCCGATGAAGAGAGATCGAGACAAATAGCCGAATCCTTTGCACAATTGTGGAATAAGGATTTTTCAAAGAGTTCAGACTCTGCCAACTACCACCTTGGGCGTCTCCCCTGACTCTGTATCTGGGGAACTGAGGGATTAAGTAAAGTATTCCTTACAGATGAATTAGGGCCACTCATTGTCAATGTAAAGGGCTATGGTCACTAAAGGGTTGACGAATAACATTGAAATTAGAAATTAAAGAACATAGGGCCAGATGTATGAAGCGTTTTTGCATTCGCAAACGGTGCGATTCACTAAAATCGGCCGTTTGCAAATGCAAACATGTGTAATGCGATGTATGAAAGGCATTCGCATCCCGAAAATAAGGAATCGCAAAATTTGCAATTTTTTGAGAAGCGACATGCTTTTGCATGTAGCTATCTGCGGCTCGCAATTTGCGACATGAAATACCGAATCACTAAATACATATCGCAAATTGCGAGCTTGATTTGCGACTCGCAAAAAGCAAATCGGTATTTCATGACGCAAATTGCGAGCCGCAGATAGCGACACGCAAAAGCATGTTGCAAATGCTATGTATGAAAAATGTGCAAATAGCGAAAATTCGCAGAATGGGCTTTTGCACATGCAATTTACCACGAATTGAAACCAGGTGGTAAACAGGTGCAACCTATATAAAGAGGCCCAGAATGCCTCAGCCTCTTTTCCACAATGGCTGCACTCTACGTGATGGCGAGGAGAATGAGGATCTTGACAGGTTTGAGGAGAGGGAGGAGGAGACAGGAGCGCATTTTCAGAGTGCGCATAACCCTTTTTGACCAGACTGAGGAGGAGATTTATGAGAAGTACAGGCTGAGCTCAGCCATGATACTTGGCCTGATAGCTGAGCTACAACCCATGCTGCAGCGCACGACACACAGGACCAATAGCATACCCACCCATGTGCAGGTATTATGCTCCCTGCACCTACTAGCCTCAGGGAGCTATCAAGGGGTCATTGCAGCAGCTGGAGGGGTATCAAAGAGTGCCCTCTCCAGATTCTTCAAGGCATTTCTAAATGCCATGCTGAGCAGGATACACCAATACATCAGCTTCCCCCACACCCCACAGGAAATACAGCAGACAAAGATAGATTTCTACCAGATTGCACAGTTCCCCCATGTCCTAGATGCCATAGATGGGACACATGTTGCAATCTGTCCACCATCGGCCACAGAGTATGTCTACTGCAACTGTAAGAACCACCATTCTATGAACATACAGGTGATATGCAATGGCTCCAACATCACCGATCTCGTGGCCAGGTACCCAGGGAGCACCCATGATTCCTATATATTTCGCCACAGCGGGATTCACACCAGACGGCTAGCTGGGGAATTTGGTGAAGGCTACCTAATAGGTAACAGCAACTCTACAGTGTAGCATTGATGTCAGTGTGTGTAGGAAAGTAGCCTCTTTCTAGCCTTGTTACCCCCACTTTTTGCCTGTTTGTGAGTATATGTCAGGGTGTTTTTACTGTCTCGCTGGGATTCTGCTAGCCAGGGCCCAGTGCTCATAGTGAAAACCCTATGTTATCAGTGTGTTTGTTATGTGTCACTGGGACCCTGCTAGCCAGGACCCCAGTGCCTATAAGTTTGTGGCCTATATGTGTTCCCTGTGTGATGCCTAACTGTCTCACTGAGGCTCTGCTAACCAGAACCTCAGTGGTTATGCTCTCTCTGCTTTCCAAATTTGTCACTAACAGGCTAGTGACTAAATTTACCAATTCACATTGGCATACTGGTACACCCATATAATTCCCTTGTATATGGTACTGAGGTACCCAGGGTATTGGGGTTCCAGGAGATCATTTCTTTTGCCACCCATAGGGAGCTCTGACAATTCTTACACAGGCCTGCCACTGCAGCCTGAGTGAAATAACGTCCACGTTATTTCACGGCCATTTACCACTGCATATAAGTAACTTATAAGTCACCTATATGTCTAACCTTCACCTGGTGAAGATTGGGTGCAAAGTTACTTAGTGTGTGGGCACCCTGGCACTTGCCAAGGTGCCCCCACATTGTTCAGGGCAATTTCCCCAGACTTTGTGAGTGCAGGGACACCATTACACATGTGCCCTAAACATAGGGCACCACCTATGTGTAGCGTCACAATGGTAACTCCGAACATGGCCATGTAACATGTCTAAGATCATGGGATTGTCACCCCAATACCATTCTGGTGTTGGGGAGACAATTCCATGATCCCCCGGGTCTCTAGCACAGAACCCGGGTACTGCCAAACTGCCTTTCCGGGGTTTCACTGTAGCTGCTGCCAACCCCTCAGACAGGTTTCTGCCTCCCTGGCCCAGGAAGGCAGAACAAAGGACTTCGTCAGAGAGAGGGTGTTACAACCTCTCCCTTTGGAAAAGGTGAGAAAGGTTGGGGAGGAGTAGCCTCCCCCAGCCTCTGGAAATGCTTTGATGGGCACAGATGCTGCCCATCTCTGCATAAGCCAGCCTACACCGGTTCAGGGATCCCCCAGCCCTGCTCTGGCACGCAACTGGACAAAGGAAAGGGGAGCGACTACTCCCCTGACCTGCACCTCACAGGGGAGGTGCCCAGAGCTCCTCCAGTGTGCCCCAGACCTCTGCCATCTTGGATTCAGAGGTGTTGCTGGCACACTGGACTGCTCTGAGTGGCCAGTGCCAGCAGGTGACGTCAGAGGCTCCTTCTGATAGGCTCTTACCTCTCTTGGTAGCCAGTCCTCCTAACTTGGTAGCTAAACCTCCTTTTCTGGCTATCTAGGGTCTCTGCTTTGGGGAATTCTTCAGATAACGAATGCAAGAGCTCATCAGAGTTCCTCTGCATCTCCCTATTCACCTTCTGCCAAAGCATCGACCGCTGACTGCTCAGGACGCCTGCAAAACCGCAACAAAGTAGCAAGATGACTACTAGCAACCTTGTATCGCTTCTTCCTGCCGGCTTTCTTGACTGTTTCCAGGTGGAGCATGCTCTGGGGGTAGCCTACCTCCTCTCTGCACTAGGTGCTCTGAAGAAATCTCCCGTGGGTCGACGGAATCTTCCCCCCGCAACCGCAGGCACCAAAAGACTGCATCACTGGTCCTCTGGGTCCCCTCTCAGCATGACGAGCGTGGTCCCTGGAACTTAGCAACTCTGTCCAAGTGACTCCCACAGTCCAGTGACTCTTCAGTCCAAGTTTGGTGGAGGTAAGTCCTTGCCTCCCCACGCTAGACTGTATTGCTGGGTACTGCGTGATTTGCAGCTGCTCCGGCTCCTGTGCACTCTTCCAGGATTTCCTTCGTGCACAGCCAAGCCTGGGTCCCCGACACTCCTTCCTGCAGTGCACAACCTTCTGAGTTGTCCTCCGGCGTCCCATTTGTGACTTCCGGTGGACTCCGGTTCACTTTTCTTCTAAGTGCCTGTCCAGGTACTTCTGCGGGTGCTGCCTGCTTCTGTGAGGGCTCCCTGAGTTGCTGGGCACCCCCTCTGTCTCTCCTCCAAGTGCTGACATCCTGGTCCCTCCTGGGCCACAGCAGCACCCAAAAACCCTTACCGCGACACTTGCAGCTAGCAAGGCTTGTTTGCGGTCTTTCTTGCTGGGAACACCTCTGCAAGCTTCATTGCGACGTGGGACATCCATCCTCCAAAGGAGAAGTTCCTAGTCCTCTTCTTTCTTGCAGAACTCCAAGCTTCTTCCAACACGTGGCAGCTTCCTTGTACCCTCAGCTGGCATTTCCTGGGCTCCTGCCCACTCTCGACACTGTTGCGACTATTGGACTTGGTCCCCTTGTCCCCTTGTCCCCTTGTCTTACAGGTACTCAGGTCCAGAAATCCACTGTTGTTGCATTGCTGGTGTTTGTTCTTCCGTCAGAAACCCCCATCACAACTTCTGTGCTCTCTGGGGGTAGTAGGTGCACTTTACACCTACCTTACAACGGCCTTGGGGTGGGCTATTTTTCTAACCCTCAGTGTTTTCTTACAGTCCCAGCGACCCTCTACAAGCTCTCATAGGGTTGGGGTCCATTCGTGGTTTGCATTCCACTTTTGGAGTATATGGTTTGTGTTGCCCCTATACCTATGTGCTCCTATTGCAATCTACTGTAATTTTACACTGCTTGCATTACTTTTCTTGCTATTACTTACCTAATTTTGGTTTGTGTACATATATCTTGTGTATATAACTTATCCTCATACTGCGAGTACTCACTGATATACTTTTGGCATATTGTCATAAAAATAAAATACCTTTATTTTTAGTACTTCTGTGTATTGTGTTTTCTTACGATATTGTGCATATGATACAAGTTGTATAGTAGGAGCTTTACATGTCTCCTAGTTCAGCCTAAGCCGCATTGCCATAGCTACCTTCTATCAGCCTAAGCTGCTAGAAACACCTCTTCTACACTAATAAGTGATAACTGGACCTGGCACAGAGTGTAAGTACCCTTGGTACCCACTATAAGCCAGGCCAGCCTCCTACAGTGTGACATCAGATGGCACAGATAACCATTATACCCTCTGTTCTTTCCAGGAGACAGTGCCTATGCAGTGCGCACCTACATGATGACACCCTATCTAAATCCTGCAACACCAGCAGAGCGGTGATACAACTCAGCACACACGGCAACCCGCAATGTTGTGGAGCGCACATTCGGCCTGCTCAAGAGCCGCTTCTGGTGCCTCCACAAAAGTGGGGGGCGCTACAGTACAGCCCGGACACGACCTGTAGAATTGAGGCCACATGTGCCTTCCTGCACAACATTGCAACCACCAGGGGCATACCGGTGGAAATAACAGAGCCAGACTCTGATGAGGATGATGATCCCATACCCCCTCACAGCCAGCAGACAGGACCAGTGCAGCAGAGGGCAGGCAAAGGCGTGCTGCCATCACGCGCAACCATTTCTGATGTAAGTAATGACACCACCACCTCAATGAAATGTATTCCTCCAGTTAGCAACTTTATTACCTTGTCTTCAGGTAACATATGTGTCACTAGGACAAAGCTATGCACCATAGGCAGAAATGAGTGAATAACAGTGTCACACTATTCACATCATAGTGTGACTGTATTTCCACATGTCGAGGTAGTCCCCTGTAGCCCTCAATGTCACTTCTTACGACCACGCATTCCACTTGAGTGTGCAGTGGCCTCGCCGGCACCTCTTGTATCAGGCTCACAGGCAGTACTGTGCCTGACACTGCGACGCCTAGGATCCATCACGGGGACTGCAAGACTGCTGAGGCTAGATGACTCCTCAGTATCCCCAACACCCAGTTCGCTGGTTGTAGCACTGCGTGCTGTCTGCATTGCGTCCAGTACGTTAGTTATTTGAGCCAGTCCCTGTGCAACATCCCGACTGCTATGTGCTGCCTCCACCTGCGTGGCCACAGCACGCCATGATATCAGGGTAGTTGAAGTTGCGAGCCGACTGAGGGATCTGCAGAACCCATCAAACCTGCCCATGAATTGCCGCTGGCGCCTGCGGTGGCTGACACGCTCATGCCTCATCTCAGTACAGAGTTCCTTAATGGCATTTGTCAGCTCCTTCATGTTGTCTGCTGCTGTTTGCTGTCCCTCATGCAGCTTGCACATGTTTTCATTCAAAGATCCCAACTGCCTGTGCATTGCACCCATGTTATGATCAATTGACACCAACTGCCTGTGCATTGACCTCATGTGTTTGCATTGCAGGCTATGGACTTTGAGCATGGATGCCTCAAGGCCGCCAAAGATAGATGGGCCCTCGCCTTCATCTGTGTGCTGTGTGCCTGCCTCCTGACGCCTCCTGCGGGGAGTTGAATGACGCTGGGGCTGGGACTGCTGACTTCCTGTGGATATGGCTTCTGGGGCTGGTGTGTGGCCTTCATCCTGCATCTCATCTGAGTCCAGGATCAACTCAGGGAGAGGTAACACCCTTGCCCTGTTTCTGATTGGTGCTATACACAAAGACTAACTGGTGTTTGAGTCGGACAGTGGCTGTGTGTCAGCATCCCCCACATTGGCACATTCTGCTGCTGCTGAGCCTGGGGCATCTGCAACGACAATGTGCAGCATGTCATTTATGGATGTATCATGATTTTGTGCACAATGGTAATAAATGTACACTTACATCATATCACTGTGTGTTGTGTGTATTGTTCCTCTGTGTATCTTTACTCTTAGTTGCTATATATGTGGTATTTACAGCTTAGGGTCGTGGACTACCACTCCCATAAGGCATTGCTGCGCCGTATGTAAGATGTGGAATGGACTGGTTATCACAATGCATTGCACTAATAGCTATTTTCTAAGGGGCATTTGTACATACACATAAAGGCCTTACCTTTGCTGGTGCTTGGTGTGCCGGAAGTGTCAATGTCAGTGACCCCACTGACAGCTTCAGGGAGCAGTGTAGACTCCACGAGGCCTTCCATGGGGGTGGAGGGTGTCTGGGTGGATGGTCCGCCTCCGGTGGTCCTTGCCTCCTTTAGCCTGCTGGCCACCCTCTCCTTGGCACGGGAACGCAGGTCATACCACCTCTTCCGTATCTCTTCCACTGAGCGCTGCGCAACCCCCACTGCGCAGATTTTGGTCTGGATATCAGCCTAAAGTTTCCTCTTTTCACTCTCTGGTACATGCAGTGAGCTCTTCCCAACGAGTCGGTCATGGCTCTTGGCCACCTCCTCAGTGAGCACCTCCAACTCTTGCTCACAGAAAATTCAGCTTCCTGTTCCTGTCTCCCTTCTCCTTCCCATTGCCAGCATTGGCCATGTTGATGTCAGGTCCTGGCTTACTCCCAAAAAATCCTTCCTGGTGCTGCTCTGTGACTCTCTGTCTGCTCCTGTGGGTGTGGCACCTGGAAACAGTATGGGCACCTGGAACAGTATGGGCTGGCTCACTTCCTGGTTGTGATGTCATCAGGATGTGCCGGTTTTCCATTTTCGCAAATTGCGAATTTCAAATACTGAATCGCATTTTGATTTGCGATTCGGTATTTGGAACTCGCAATTTGCATTAGCGAATTTTAAGAAATCGCTATTTCTGACTCCCATTTTTGATACATCACATTTTGCATGTCAGAAATAGCGATTTCTTAAAATTCGCATTTTGCGAGTCGCAATACGGAATCTTGATAAATCTGGCCCATAATCAATAATGGAAGCACAGCCCCTTCCCCTAAACGTTGGCACAATGATCCCACCTTGAGGTACTATGAGCATGTCTGAAGTAGATACAAGATGACAGTCACTCCGTATCAACATTAATGCTGAACCTTCCCCTGTGTGCTCCAGGTGAGGCCCAGGATACAGGCAACACCTACGTAAGGGATTGGGAGGTAAAACCTGCTTTTCATGTTCGAAACCCCAAGATCCCCCAGGCCGCAGGGATGTATATCAAACTCCCCACCCAAAACCAAATGAACCTGCCTCCCCCCTGCTGGGACACTAGTGACGAGATGGACGAGTACAGACTATAAACACTGGATGTGGCCAGTGACCAACTTTAGACATTGTACAAGTTTAACAAAACAACACCCAAGGAGCCGGCCAATGTAATCTTTATAGTTTGTAAAGTGGGTACGGCAGAATGTAGCTCTCTAACGTGCCCATCTATTGTGAGAGAAACAAAACTAATCATACCCCCTTTGGTCCTACCTGTGAGTTAATGAATGAATGGCTGGGGTGAAGTTTGTTTTATAGCTTCTCCATGCAATGAATTCCTACATTCCCAAGTCTCTTGAAGGCAAATCAGGTGGAAACCTTTTTACAAATGTAATGTAGTTATTGTTCTTACATTTGTTAGAGAGCCCAGCAGTACTCCAGCTCCTCATGAGTGTGTCATCCCCTTGGCCCAAGGAGAGAGCCTCCACCCAATGGAATTGTGGACTTCAACCACTAAAGGGCACCAGACCTACCAAGGTATCTGCTGCCGGGGTCTCACGTCAATCACAGTCATGCAGCGGACTCAGGGGTGAACCTATAATGACCCTTCCCCTGGGAGGAGCTAGGCTGCTCTGCATCGGTCCTGTTCTGTGAGGCCCCCAGTGGGTGCAGAAGAAAAACAAACTGAGGCAGGTGTGTGAAGCAAGCCACGGGAGCGCCTGGATCTGGAAGACTGGTTACCCCTACAGGACTCCGCCATTGCAAGCGCATGTCCAGCCACATGAGCCTGAAACTGACAACTACGCAACCCCCTTCAGTGGCCTGAAGCCCTCATTGAGATGAAATTGTGGGTTCGTGATAATGGTGAGATGTGATTGAGAGCTCTGGAGTTGAGGCAGAGGGCAGTGCCAGTTTTTCCCAGTGCCTGTCAGTGTGTCCTAAAGGTGTTCACGCTACCGGCACCTCCAATACCCTCCAATGTGCACATTGTAACCGCTAAAAGGTGTGTTGAGGAGTTAGACAACTTTAAAAATGAGAAAACCAAGAGGCCGTGCCTCCACTAGGTGATTGGGGGGCGGGACGATGTGGAAGTTCAGAAGAAGGATGAATGAATGTACACGTGAGAGTGAAGAGCCGGCGCTGAAGAGGGAAGAGGCGATGAGTGAAACATGCATATGGAGGATTCAGAAAGATGTGGAGGAAAAGGGCCCACACGCCTTACAGAGTGAGAGACTGCAGAGACAATTGGAGTGAGGGACAGAACAACATTATTGTTACTCATGTATTTGGTGCAGCTAACAAGCATCAGCAAAGCCAATCGGTCTTGTTGGTTTCAGACGTAGGTCCATTTTTGTACGTTGGATGTAGCAAAAGAAAGGTCAATCGACTGCCTGCTGTGTGAAGCACAGGATGCTGGTTTAAATGTTATCAGCCATACTTCTCAGAAAGGATTCTTAGGTACATTCATAGGCCACGCCCCTTTTAGAGATCCCTCGCCAATATCAATCCAGATAAAGCACTATCATTCCTGGACAAAGCTGTGATAGAGAATAGCTGACCCTCGATTCTTCCAAACAAAAGCGGTATGCTGTGCATCTTAAGAAACTCAAACCCTAGGCTTGCTATTTACTGCTGCTGCTAAAATTTAGCATAGCGCCTAGAAACAGCTTTCGGGTGTTAGGATGATAGGAACTTGGCAGCCATATAAGAGATGTTCTTGCTGTTTTCTGCTGACCATGGCACGCATTGCTGCATTCCCTTTTCCACTCTGCGTGATTATCATTCACATTTGATGCATTATTTTATTCTTGACTATTGTGTTATTCATTAAATGAAAGACGCTTTGAGTTCCCTGAGCCACTTAGCTCATCATGTGGATCCAGGGGATTTGCCTCTTGAGGCAGGTTGGCAGCTTGTGGCAGCAATAAAGCTCTTATCTTCAGGTCCAGGTTGGATGGATTGCACCTTAGCAGGCCACAGTCTGTGTCATGCAGAAGTAATGCAGAGAGAGTGGGCTTTAGATCAACAAGTGCTTTTTGTAAGTTGTTAATGGTTTTGCCATAAATGTTGTCCCATTTGTGTTCTCATTAGGTCTTGAAGATGGGCTCAAGCAGTCCTTTTGTTGGTTTGCAGATGCATCATGAGAGAAGCCTGTAAGTCAGACTGTGTGCATTCTTTGATGCACTTCCTTTACTGGTGGGATGACATCTCAATTGGTGGTGATGTTCATTAACTCCACTAATGCAGCCGATTCAGCCAAAGGGCCAACGCCTAGCTTCTATCTCTCGGATGTAGTTTTGATATCTTGAGGTCAGATTCTTATGCCAACTTGGTTGTGTGTTATCGTAGTCACAGTGCAGGAAAAACTCAACAATGTGATGTTGATTTGGGGATCTGCTAAAGGACCACATCTGGCTCAGTCCCTGCTTTGAAATCCCTAGCTCGTCCACTCGCGGAGTGTGGCTGCCGGAGAAAGGCTGCACCACAATGCAGGTCTATTAACCGTTTAGCCTAATGGATGCCGCTAAAGTGTGACATGTGCCTGCGTGGCCTAAACTGGAACCCCAGGTAACTATTCAGTTGTTTTACCTCTAGAGTATTGGGACCTGTCAAGCTCATTATGTTTGCAGCTTTGTCAAACTGTAAGGTATTTGGGGCCAGATGTATGAAGAATCCACTTTGCGATTCTCTAATAGCGATTTTTAAGAATCGCAAAATGGTATGTATCATATTTGCAAATCGGTAATAGCGATTTCTTTAAAATTCCAAATGCTATTACCGAATCGCAAATGGCGACTCTGAGTCCATTCGCACCTATGGATCTGTAGGCACATATTTGCAATTTTTTTGCATTTCCCAAATTGCGAATTCCTAATTAGAATTCGCGATTTAGGAAATGCAAAACCCCAGGGCGCTGGGGGCCTAAGGCCCCCTCTGCTGCATCCCAAAAAAATATGTTAGGACATGTAAGGTGCATACATGCCAAAGGGGCATGTGTGCGCTACATGTCAATTTTAAAAATTAATTTTTAATGCATTTTTTACTTTTGCACATGGTTACCACCAAGTTTTACTTGGTGGTAATTGCGATTCCTTAATGCCCAATTCGCATTAGGGAAAAGCTTGATACATGTGCTTAAGAAATCGCAAATAAGGATTCCTTATTTGCGATTTCTTATTTAGAGATTCGCAAATTGTCGATTCTCTAAACGGGCTCGCAATTTTAAGGAATCGCTATTTTGGCGATTCCTTAAAATTGCATAGCAAATGCCTTTCATACATACTGAAAGGCATTTTGGCATTCGCAAACGGCCATTCGCACCGCTTGCGAATGCAAAAACGCTTGATACATCTGGCCCTTGGATTTGAGCCAGCAGGCCTGAGGACCCACAAAGGCAAGGTAATTCTGTAGACATTCCTGGTGGGAATCGGGGTGTGCTGGGTAAATGGAGTTATCAATCCACTTCTTTTCTTCTATTGCAGGTTGCATTTGTGACTACAGGAGAAAAATTCTTACACACAAACAAGTGATTACAAGCAGAAAAACAGGTAATTGTTCAGTACAGTCCAATTGTGGTGCACCTCGTTCATTGTAATATACCAACATGCTTTAAACATCTTTTCTGTCTCAGGGTTTACACACAGACACACACACATACAGACACGTACAGACACACACACACACATTCACTCACACTGTTCCAAATCAATTAACATATTATGGTAAATGTGTTCTTGATACTTGATGTATACAGAATTGTGACCAAAGCACATTATTGGGTATTGAATGTGTTTTTCCTGTTAAACAATACAATAATTTAAAAAAAAAACAGCATTAAGGGTTAATGCCCCTGTTGCAAGGGTGTAACATGCAAGTTTGTATACATGTATGGCCGATTCGTGTTTTACGTAGATAGCTCAGTGGGTTACTACTTTTGTTGTGGCGATCTCTGTGCAACATAATAACGACTCAGACTGATGGCATACACATGTCTTGATTAAGAAAGGACAAAAATCTGCTCCACATTAATAGTTTATCTCTTATGTACTTATGGAGTGACAGCTCCTTCTAAGGTGCCCTGCGATCAACTGAACACCTCTTGTTTCTGGATTAAAATCAATGGCATCAGAACTGTGGTTGAACAAGATGTTATTTCAAGCAGCTTCAAAGCTTGATCAGCTCTAGGTTACATTACTATCAGAATTTCTTCTAGTTGACATTGAGACTCTAACCAACCTGGTTTTTAGGATTGTTAGAAATGGGTTCTTTGGTTGACAGTCAGGTTACCCCCTGTTCAAGCAAGGACCCTCACTCTATTCAGGGTAAAAGAGGATCACCCTCAGCTAACCCCTGCTTACCCCCTTGTTAGCTTGGCAGAGCAGTAGGCTTAACTTCAGAGTGCTAGGTGTAAAGTATTTGTACCAACACACACAGTAACTTAATGAAAACACTACAAAATGACACAACACAGGTTTAGAAAAATAGGAAATATTTATCTAATCAAAACAAGACCAAAATGACAAAAATCCACCATACATAAGTCAAGGTATCAATTAAAAATCAAAAAGAGTCTTTAAGTAGTTTTAAAAACACACTACCGCTGCTAGAGGGAAAATGTACCTGGTGTGCGTCAAAAATAACCCCGCACGGGCGGGTGTGCGTCAAAAATAACTCCGCATGGCGGTACTTGAGTCAAAAATTCAGCCGCACGATGATCCGAAAATCCCGCAGCGCAGGTTCCGTCAGCGATGCTGCGTGTCGTTTCTCCTTCTCCGTGCGTCAATTCTTCGGTCGTGTTTTCTGCGAGCGTCGTTTCTCAGCTGCGGAGCCGGCGGCGCGTCATTTTTTCAGCCGCAGATCGGATTCACGTCAATCTTTTCCCCGCACGGCGCTCTGTGCGTGGATTTTCTTGTCTTTAGGCTGCCAGCTTCTCCTTTCAGGGTCCCAGGAACTGGATGGGCACAATAGGGCAGAGTAGGAGTCTCTCCAGAGACTCCAGGTGCTGGCAGAGAGACGTCTTGGCTGTCCCTGAGACTTCAAACAACAGGAGGCAAGCTCTAGATCAAGCCCTTGGAGATTTCTTCTCAAGATGGAAGGCACACAAAGTCCAGTCTTTGCCCTCTTACTCTGGCAGAAGCAGCAACTGCAGGATAGCTCCACAAAGCACAGTCACAGGCAGGGCAGCTCTTCTTCCTCAGTTATTCAGCTGTTCTCCAGGCAGAGGTTCCTCTTGGTTCCAGAAGTGTTTCTAAAGTCTGTGGTTTTGGGTGCCCTTCTTATACCCAATTTCTCCTTTGAAGTAGGCCTACTTCAAAGTAAAGTCTCTGGAATGTGAAATCCTGCCTTGCCCAGGCCAGGCCCCAGACACTCACCAGGGGGTTGGAGACTGCATTGTGTGAGGGCAGGCACAGCCCTTTCAGGTGTGAATGACCACTCCTCCCCTCCCTCCTAGCACAGATGGCTCATCAGGACATGCAGGCTACACCCCAGCTCCCTTTGTGTCACTGTCTAGTGTGAGGTGCAACCAGCCCAACTGTCAAACTGACCCAGACAGGGAATCCACAAACAGGCAGAGTCACAGAAAGGGTATAAGCAAGAAAATGCTCACTTTCGAAAAGTGGCATTTTCAAACGCACAATTTTAAAATCAACTTTACTAAAAGATGTATTTTTAAATTGTGAGCTCAGAGACCCTAAACTCCACATGTCCATCCGCTCCCAAAGGGAATCTACACTTTAATCAGATTTAAAGGTAGCCCCCATGTTAACCTATGAGAGGGACAGGCCTTGCAACAGTGAAAAACGAATTTAGCAATATTTCACTGTCAGGACATATAAAACACATTACTATGGCGGTCATTCTGACCTCGGCGGTAAAAGGCGCTTACCGCCGGTCAGAAAACCGCCATAACACCGCCGCGGTAAACCGCCACGGTCATTCTGACCCGCAACTTGCAAACCTCCAAAAACCCGACATCCACAAAAGTCCGCCATACCAAAGGTCAGCGAAAAGATGGCGATGACCAGACCTCCACCGTCACGCCAACAGAAATACGCCCACACTATCACGACACACGAATCCACGCGGCGGTCTTTCAAACGCGGTTTTCCATTGGCGGTACACACCGCCGCGGTCAAAATACACACACACATAGAAAACTCAGCCACATTGGTCATTTTGAAACACAAACACCTGATACACATACTGACACCACTCACCCACATCACCCACAAACCCCTACGACCCGAAATTATTGACGAAGGCTAGAGAGAGAGCACAGAATAGACAAACCCACAACACAGAGGCACACAACACCATCACCCACACAGAATCCAAGCACCAAACACCACACACCACTACACGCACCACACTCATCACCACAAACGCCACCCTACACCTCATCCACACCACCCCATGGCACCCCAAAGACACCCCAGGTTCAGTGACGCAGAACTCAGGGTAATGGTGGAGGAAATAGTCCATGTCGAGCCCCAGCTCTTCGGGGCACAGGTGTAGCATACCACAATTGCCAGGAAGATGGAGCTATGGCAAAGGATAGTGGACAGGGTCAACGCGGTGGGACAGCATCCACGCAATCGGGATGACATAAGGAAGCACTGGAACGACCTACGGGGGAAGGTGCGTTCCATGGTATCAAGGCACAACATTGCGGTGCAGAAGACTGGCGGCGGACCCCCACCTACTCCCCCAGAATTCACAGCATGGGAGGAGGAAGTCTTGCACATCCTGCATCCTGAGGGCCTCGCAGGAGTAGGCGGAGGAATGGACTCTGGTAATTCAAATCTCCACTACTTCATTCCCCCCACCCCACCTACATGCCAAATCATACCCCCACCCTCACCCCCACCCCCATCACACCAACTCCTTGCAAATGGCTCACCATCACAACCCACCCATCCCAACACCTAGCCCTGCATGCGACCACAAAGCATGGACACCCATCACCAAAGCATGCCCACTGCACACACACATCACCCCCACAAGCCACCCTCACAAAAGCCCCCACAAGGGAATGCCTGCACTTGGGTACACGGACACCCACCCATCACACGAAATGCCACACACAGAAGCAATAACCATACCTTCATACCCCTGCAGGACCCGAACGCCACCACACCGCCAAGGAGGGTACAGAGATGTCCATCCCACCCCCAGAAGAGGCCCCAGCGATGACAGCAGCTTTGTCTCCCTGGACCCAGATGACCAGCCCGGCCCATCGGGGACCTCTGGACAGTCGGTTCCCCACAGACAGCCACAGGCTACACCAGACCCAACCCCCTCTGGGAACACCAGCACAGCTCCCACCCAGCGGGCCCATGCCTCTGTCTCCAGGACACGTCAATCAGCAGTGTGTCCACCACTACAGGGCACCCAGGTTGACCCACCACCCCAACAACAAGAGGGACCTGGGGGCAGTGGTAGTGGGCACACCGTCCAGGGGACAGAGGCCCAGGAACACAGGGGAACTGGGAGGGCTGCTGTGCGACAGGGGGGGGGGGACAGGCCCAGGGAACCGACTCTCCAAGAGGCCCTCTCCTCCATCATGGGAGCTTACCACCACTCCCAGGAGACGATGGCGACGGTACTGGCCAGGTTCCAGGAGATCCAGGCACTGCAGGAGGAACAGTACATGGGGTTCAGAGAGGAACTGAGGAACATCGGTTCCGCAATGGGGACCATCGTCGTGGCCCTCAACCAGATAGTCACCACATTGCGGGACCATGTGGCACCCCACAGGGCCCCTGTCACTGGCCCAGCCCCGGAACAGCCTACCACCTCCGCCGGCGCTAGAGGACAGGAGGCCCCCACACAACAACAGGCCACCAGAACCCCACCTCCTGCAGAAGAAGAACCACCCCGCAAGCGGAACCTGAGATCTCACAAGAAGACAGAGTAGGATTGCAAGACCCCCGCCAGCATAAGATACCCCCTGATGTCATCCCACTGTCCCACATTGTCACCCTGTCCAACCTTTGACTGCCCCTGCTCCATCCTTCCACAGGCATATGGACAATGCACCTGTGCGTCTGAGAACTGGACTCTGCCATGGACATTACTCCACCCCCACCCATCACCGTTTTACAATCATGTACCTATATGTAGCACTTAAAATAAATCACTTATTTCACTTAAAATAACAGGAGTCTGCTTGTATTCTTAACAAATGTAATACACATAACGGTGCAATAATGTCCAGTTACTTTGTGATGACAACATACCAAGATCAATAAGCTTTAGTCCATGGGCAAACAAAGCTGAAGTCACGCAGTGGGTCATACAGCTCTGAAAAGGGAAGGGAAAGTCACAAATCAGTGAACAGGAACTGGGGGGAAACACAGACAGTAGAGACGCATGAGGCCTTAAGTAAATGTAATATGGCGTGGGTGATTCTTACCTGTGTGCTACTGAAAATATTGTTGTATGACTGTATCCCTGTTGTCTGTGTCGTCCCCGTCGTCTTCCTCCTCTTCACTCTCCACAGGCTCCACAGCTGCTACAACACCACCATCTGGACCATCCTCCTGCAGAAAAGGCACCTGGCGTCGCAAAGCAAGATTGTGAAGCATACAGCAGGCCACGATGATATGGCACACCTTCTTTGGTGAGTACATTAGGGATCCCCCTGTCATATGCAGGCACCTAAACCTGGCCTTCAGGACCCCGAAGGTCCTTTCTATGATCCTCCTAGTTCGCCCATGGGCCTCATTGTACCGTTCCTCTGCCCTGGTCCGGGGATTCCTCACTGGGGTCAGTAGCCACGACAGGTTGGGGTAACCAGAGTCACCAATCAGCCACACACGGTGTCTCTGTAGCTGTTCCATCACATAAGGGATGCTGCTATTTCGCATGACATACGCGTCATGCACTGACCCAGGGAACTTGGCATTTACATGGGAGATGTACTGGTCAGCCAAACAGACCACCTGGACATTCATCGAATGATAACTTTTTCTGTTTCTGTACACCTGCTCACTTTCTTTGGGGGGAACCAAGGCCACATGGGTCCCATCAATGGCACCAATGATGTTGGGGATATGTCCAAGGGCATAGAAATCACCCTTCACTGTAGCCAATTCGCCCACCTCAGGGAAAATAATGTAGCTCTGCATGTATTTCATCAGGGCAGACAACACTCTGGACAAAACCTTTGAAAACATAGGCTGAGACATCCCAGATGACATGGCCACTGTTGTCTGAAAAGACCCACTTGCCAAAAAATGGAGTACTGACAGAACCTGCACCAGAGGGGGAATCCCTGTGGGTTGGCGGATGGGGGACATCAGGTCTAGCTCCAGCTGGGCACATAGTTCATGTATAGTTGCTCTGTCAAGCCGGTATGTAAGTATGATATGTCGTTCTTCCATTGTCGACAGGTCCACCAGCGGTCGGTACACGGGAGGATTCATCCTTCTCCTCGCAAGTCCCAGCGGACGGTGCCTAGGAAGGACAACATGGAGCACAGAGTCAAGCAACCCACAGGTACATTCACACAGCTTGCACAGTACACGAATCGCTATGCATGGAAAGGCTTTGTCAAAGCCCAGCTCACCTGAGTTCTTGTTCAGTTCTGATGGAGGTTGAAGACAATCCGACCCCACCCTGAAACTGCTTGTTCCAGCACACTGGTTTTTAAAACAGTGCACTAAGAACAGAAGCTCAAGGGAAGGGGGGAAGTGGATAAAATAAAAAAAAAGAGACAACACCGTTCTTGCGTTTCCACTGTTGAAGTGCTGCACAAATCTGCAGCCCTTTCTGACTTCTGTAGAAACTGGTGCCTAATGAAACATAAACAAAGAACAGATAAGTGCAACCTATTCCTAAATGGGTTCCTGACTATCCCTTTATTTATTAGAAATTCTCTTCTAAAAGTACCTCTTGGATCCTGGTCTCTAGTTTCCAGGTTTGGAATGTGTCACTGCTCTGGGATGTGTTTTCTATTACTGTAAAGCTTCTAAAACATTAAACAAATACCGTTATCAGAATTACCAATATCAAACATTCATCATAATATAACTAAAGCCTAAATTCCCAATAGGAGACTCACTTTTCCCATATTTCCAGAATCTTTTATAAAACAAATACTGTACTTTTACATCAAAATACAGCATGTAATTTGTGCAAGTCCTTGATTTACTGTTTGCCTTGTTGTTAATGGTTTCCAGTGTTCGATTCTTAAAAGTTCCATAAAAAAAAAAAAAATGTTTGCTTACAAAGTTCCGCAAAGTATTGTAACAAGGGGTTTGAATCACAATGTTCGTGGAAGGTATCTTGTTTCCAATTGTCTATACACGAATCCAGAAATTGTTGTCAAAGTTCTTTCAGGTAATAAAAAGTTTTGCACTTACTTGTTGCTGGCAAGAGATACTGATCAGTCTAACCTTGTCTTCTTTCTCTTTTGCAGGTTGCTCGTAGGAGAGAGGCTGAGGCAAGGAGGAACCGGAAACCAGAAGAAGGAAGAGCCAGCAGCTGCGCCCATTGAAGCCAATGAAAGTCAGGAGTGTCAGCGCTGAGGGATCTGTTCTCAGGTAAGCGGGAGGTAGACGAGCACAAGCACTGGGTGAGGCTCGGGGGCTGCCTTTTATAGACAGGGCTGGGTGTGGTTCGAAGAGCTGGGTGTGGTTTGAAGAGCTGGGTGTGGTTTGAAGGGCTGGGTGTAGTCCTCACATGCTGCACATGTTCTTGAAAGGTGTGCAGAGCTGGGTGTGGTTTGAAGAGCTGGGTGTGGTCCTCACATGCTGCACATGTTCTTGAAAGGTGTGCAGAGTTTCAGTTATTATGCAAATGAGTTGAATTAACACATGGCCTAGGGAGGAGTGTTTTAAAGAAGCCTTGGTAAAAGCAAGGCCCAATGTGTAAACAAAACAGCACATTAAACAACATACACAGAAGCCTAGGGGGGGGGAAAGGTGAGATAACAAGAAAGGCTTTCAATAGTAAGTTTAAAAGGGAGCTATTACAGAACCCACTAGTGCAGTGAGAGGGGACATGCTCTTTGCTGTGCACAAACCCTAACAGGCTTGTATGAGTGGCAATGCAAGGCCTAGGCCTGTGTGACACAGTAAATATTTTGCCATGTGGGCCCTTGAAATGGCGGCTGCCTGACCTGTGAAGTGTGACAGTGGGATGTGAGGTCAATGCGCTGGCGTGGCACACCGTGGCGGTAGGCGGTCGAAGACCGCGGTGCTAAGCCGCATTGGTTAACATTGAACCCTATGGGTTTCAGTAGCCAATGAGGATGTGCGCCGGCGGTCGCGGTACGCACTGCGGCGGTACGCACCGCCGCGGGCGTGACCGCCATTTTCTATCTGATTAATCACTCGAGACCTGATCATCCACAGGAGAGGACCTATACTGCAAGTGCTGCTGTGACCTCGGTCTGGAAGATACAATGGCTGCTGCGACTGGGGAAAGGGCCCCTGCCTTCACTTCTGAAGAATTGGAAAAACTTGTTGATGGGGTCCTCCCCCAGTATGCGCTACTCTACGGTCCTCCAGACCAACAGGTAAGTACCCAGGGTGCACGTTGAATGGGCTATGCCTGTGTTGAGTGGGGTGTATGTAAGATGGTGGGGAGCGAATGAGGAGTGCAACGCACGAAAGATGAGAGCATGTGCCACATGGCAAGGTTGGGGGGGGGGCACTCACATTGACCAGGCAGAAAAGTAATGAGATTCCCTTTACCACCCTGTACATGTCACATAGGTCAGCGCCCATCAGAAGATCGACATTTGGCGTGCCATCGCCAAGGACGTCCGGGCCCTGAGGGTCCACAACAGACGGGGCACCCACTGCCGAAAGAGGTGGGAGGACATCCGCCGCGGGACCAGAAAGACTGCCGAGTCTCTGCTGGGGATGGCCTCCCAACGTAGGAGGGGTGCCAGCCGCCAATTGACCCCCCTGATGTCCCGGATCCTGGCGGTGGCCTACCCCGATTTGGATGGGCGCGTGAGGACATCACAGCAGACACAAGGGTGTGAGTATCAGCACATTCTGCTATCTTTGCGCGCAGTGAAGGTGTCTGGGTGGGGGAGGAGGGCTGTGGCTATCTCTAGGCCAGGGCGCATTCTGTAGGCTAGGCCCCTCCGTTAGGCATGGCCCTGTGCCCCCACCCCCCACGTCTGTAGGGTGCCAAGTACAGCTATCCATGGTCCGGCCTCACCCATGTGTGCATTTGTCGTCCATCGACCTGTAGGCCTAGTCACAATAACTGAGTAGTGTACCCCGATTGTGCGGCCTAGTGCAGGGGGCTTCTGTGTCTGTCCTCTCCACCAACGGTGTTGCCAATGCATGCACTCAACCTGTCTTCATTTCTCCCCCCCCCCCCCATTTTCTTTGTCTTCCTGTTCATGTGTGCATTAGCATCATCAGGCGGAGGAGAAGTGGCATCGGCGCACGAGGGAGCTGCATCTCACATGGCCCCAGAGGGCCATGCAACAGACTCCGAGTACACCAGTGAGACGGAGGGCGAGTGGAGCTCCACAACGGGGACCCATGGAGACGTCAGCAACACCGACACGTCCTCGGAAGGGAGCTCCCTTGCAGTGGCGGCAACATCCGTGCCCACCGCCACAACAGGTACAGCCGCCACCCAGCGCACCAGCGCCGCCCTCCCAGCAGCCCCTCAGCCTTCGCTCCGTGCCCGCTCGCCCAGGAAGGCGGGCATCTCCTTCGCCCCAGGCACCTCAGGCCCAGCCCCAGTTACCCCTGCTGCCCTCAGTGAGGAGGTCATTGACCTCCTCAGGACGCTCATTGTTGGGCAGTCTACCCTTTTGAATGCCATCCAGGGTGTAGAAAGGGAGGTGCATCGTAGCATAAATACCTGGAGGGCATTCATTCGGGTCAGGCTGCCCATCAGCGATCGTTCAACGCTCTGGCCTCAGCACTGACGGCAGCCATTGTCCCTGTCTCCAGCCTCCCTCTTCAAACTCCCTCCACCCAGTCCCAGTCTCCTGTTCCTCTGCCTATCCCATCCACACCATCAGACCAGCCTGCACACACCTCTACACCCAAGGGCAGCTCATCCAGACATAAGCACCACAGATCCCACAAGCACTCACCCAAGCAACATCCAGATGCAGACATGCCAACAGTCACTACCACCTCTGTGTCCCCCACCTCCTCATCTCCCTCCTCCCTCCCTGTGACGTCTCCACTCACACCTGCATGCACACCACCATCAGCCAGTACTTCCATCACCAGCACACCCTCCATTACAGTCCGCACACGTGCAGTCACCACCCCCACTGCCATTTACACGTCCCCTGTGTCCTCTCCCAGTGTGTCTGTCACCCCCTCTTCCAAACCACACAAACGCAGGCAGCCACCCACCCAACAGCCATCCACCTCACCACAGCCTCCATCACAAGCACCTGCACCCAAAGACAGCACACTTGACTCTCCTACAACCACATCCTCTTCCTCCACTCCCATACCCACTACACCTACCCGTCCCTGTCCTTCCCAAGTGCAGTTCCTTTCCAACCTTGAACTCGTTCCAATCACTGACCCACCCCCTCCATCTGGTAAGAGTAAAAAAAGCACCTCAGCCACCACCAGCCCTGCATCTACTATGACCATAGTGCAGGGCTATTGGAGTCCACCAGCTCCTAGGGCAGGAACATCGGCCAGCAGCAAGGGGACAGCCAGCCCACCCCCTGGGAAGAGGCCAAGGAAAACTAAGGGCCGGCGCGACAAGCCTGAGACGGCTGCCACCAAGGACAGTAGCCTTGCCCCGTCACCTGCCACATCATCAATGGGAGGCAAGGGCCACAGGGCTTTAGCGAAGGAGGGCAAGGGCAGCCGGGCGGAGAAGTCAGGCAGCAGGCGAGCTGCCCAGGAGGGCCCACCAGCCCCATTCCGGTTGTGACGGACGACACCCACGGGCCCAGGACTCCATCACAGGAGGGCCTCGCGACCACAACGTCGGATGCCGAGTGAGCGGGAAGTCTTGGCCAGGTCTGGCTCCCTAGAAACACAGGACAAGCACCGCTGAACAGGGGCCCGCCGTGAGAAGAACTGCTGAACAGGGGCCGCCGTGACAAGAACCGCTGAACAGGGGCCCGCCGTGAGAAGCACCGCTGAACAGGGGCCCGCCGTGAGAAGAACCGCTGAACAGGGGCCCGCCGTGACAAGAACCGCTGAACAGGGGCCCGCCGTGACAAGAACCGCTGAACAGGGGCCCGCCGTGACAAGAACTGCTGAACAGGGGCCCGCCGTGACAAGAACCGCTGAGCAGGGGCCCGCCGTGACAAGAACCGATGAACAGGGGCCTGCCGTGACAAGAACCGCTGAACAGGGGCCCGCCGTGAGAAGCACCGCTGAACAGGGGCCCGCCGTGACAAGAACCGCTGAACAGGGCCCCGCCGTGACAAGAACCGCTGAACAGGGGCCCGCTGTGACAAGAACCGCTGAACAGGGGCCCGCTGTGACAAGAACCGCTGAACAGGGGCCCGCCGTGACAAGAACCGCTGAACAGGGGCCCGCCATGAGAAGCACCGCTGAACAGGGGCCCCGCCGTGAAAAGTACCGCTGAACAGGGGCACGCCATGAGAAGTACTGCAGAACAGGGGCCCGCCGTGACAAGAACCGCTGAACAGGGCCCCGCCGTGAGAAGCACCGCTGAACAGGGCCCCGCCGTGAGAGGCACCGCTGAACAGGGGCCCGCCGTGACAAGAACCGCTGAACAGGGGCCCGCCGTCTCAAGCACCGCTCCGCTGGGCCCTTCCTGTCAAGCACCGCTCCGCTGGGCACCGCCGTCTCAAGCGCCGCTCCGCTGGGCCCTTCCTGTCAAGCACCGCTCCGCTGGGCCCTTCCTGTCAAGCACCGCTTCGCTGGGCCCTTCCTGTCATGCACCGCTCCGCTGGCCACCGCCGTCTAAAGCACCGCTCCCGCTGGGCCCTTCCTGTCAAGCACCGCTCCGCTGGGCCCTTCCTGTCAAGCACCGCTCCGCTGGCCACCGCCGTCTCAAGCACCGCTCCGCTGGGCCCTTCCTGTCTATCATCGCTCCGCTGGGCCCTTCCTGTCAAGCACCGCTCCGCTGGGCACCGCCGTCTCAAGCACCGCTCCGCTGGGCCCTTCCTGTCAAGCACCGCTCCGCTGGGCACCGCCATCTCAAGCACCCCTCCGCTGGGCCCTTCCTGTCAAGCACCGCTCCGCTGGGCCCTTCCTGTCAAGCACCGCTCCGCTGGCCACCGCCGTCTCAAGCACAGCTCCGCTGGGCCCTTCCTGTCAAGCACCGCTCCGCTGGGCCCTTCCTGTCAAGCACCGCTCCGCTGGGCCCTTCCTGTCAAGCACCGCTCCGCTGGCCACCGCCGTCTCAAGCACCGCTCCGCTGGGCCCTTCCTGTCAAGCACCGCTCCGCTGGGCACCGCCGTCTCAAGCACCGCTCCGCTGGGCCCTTCCTGTCAAGCACCGCTCCGCTGGGCACCGCCGTCTCAAGCACCGCTGGCCCATTGACAGTGCCGGTTCTGTGTCGAGCAGGGCTTCACGAAGCACTCTGGGCACCATGGCTCCTCCATTAACAGTGGAGTCGGTAATCCATCTGATGGACTGTGGCTTTGCACTCCCCAGGATGGCACAGTGGGCAAGCCACCCACTGTAGAGACTTGTGAGACTGTGGCTTTGCACTCCCCAGGATGGCACAGTGGGCACGCCACCCACTGTAGAGACTTGTGAGACTGTGGCTTTGCACTCCCCAGGATGGCACAGTGGGCATGGATGTCCCTCGTGGATCTGGCGTTGTGGACTCATGTGGCTGAGGTGCCCCCCCTTCCATTCCCCCTGAGGTGCCTGTAGTTTTATCATCTGATGCCCCAGCAGTGTTCTCTCCAATGGTATCTGGTCTCGTGTGTGGGCTTTGCCCCTGTGTTTGTGCACATTGGCCCACGGACTATGGAACTTTGACAGAATGGGCAGGAATTATTGCCTATGTATATATTTTTAACTATGTTCATTCCTTATGTTGTATCTTTAATTTTGCATATTTCCCATGACTTCAATGGAGCTTTATTATACATATATTTTAAAGATCATTTTATTTGTGTCTTTGCATTATCCCGGTGGGTTTGGGGGGTGTCACTCTGACTTGTTGCTCTGCATTGGTGAGTAGGTATTTGGGGTGGGGGGGTGGGTGTATGGCGTATGTGTGTGCCCGTTAGCTTTCCTCCTCCCCCCTCCCCTGTGTCGTAGGTGCATTACTCACCGTTGTCGTCTGTGCCGGCGTTCGTACTCGTGGTAGATGAACAGGTAGACAATAGCTGGTAGGATGTTTAATTCGGGTTCCATGCTGTCTCCGTCCTCGCGGAGTGTGTATAGGTGAGCGTTTTCCCGTTCATAGTCTGTATCCGCTGTGTCTTTATCGGCGGGGCTCCCGCCCTGGAAAAGGTGGCGGATTGGTGAGTTGTGATAGGGTGGGCGGTACATCGTCTGCCGCCTGCCTGTTGGCGGTGACCGCCGCGCTGTTTGTCTGTCCCACCGTGGCGGTCGGAGTGTTAAGGTGGCGTCTGTATTGGCGGTTCCCGCCAGGGTCAGAATTCAATTTTTTTGACCGCCGGCCTGTTGGCGGGTTGGCCGCCGCTTTATCACCGACCGCCAGGGTTGGAATGACCCCCTATATGTCCTACCTTAACCATACACTGCACCCTGCCCTTGGGGCAACCTCGGGCCTATCTTAGGGGTGCCTTACATGTAAGAAAAGGGAAGGTTTAGGCCTGGCAAGTGGGTTCACTTGCCAAGTCGAATTTACAGTAAAAACTGCACACACAGACACTGCAATGGCAGGTCTGAGACATGATTACAGAGCTACTTATGTGGGTGGCACAACCAATGCTGCAGGCCCACTAGTAGCATTTGATTTACAGGCCCTGGCACCTCCAGTGCACTTTTCTAGGGACTTACTAGTAAATCAAATATGCCAATCATGGATAAACCAATCAACAATACAATTTACACAGAGAGCATATGCACTTTAGCACTGGTTAGCAGTGGTAAAGTGCTCAGAGTTAAAAAACCAACAGCAACAGGTCAGAAAAAATAGGAGGCAGGAGGCAAAAAGATTGGGGATGACCCTGCATAAGCCAAAAAGTCCAACAAAGATGAACTCTGGCTCTCTGCTGGACCCTCGCCCTCCGGCATTGATGAAGCAGTTATCAGAAGCCCCCTAATGAATTTACTGAAGTCCTCTCTCGATCAAGGTACCTGTTGGACCTGGCACTCTCTGCAGGGACTCTCACAAACATTCTACCTCTCCCCTCAAGTTGTGATACTTCGTATCTATTGGCATTAGGACTCTGTGCACTTTACCACTGCTCACCAGTGCTAAAGTGCTTGTGCTTTTTCTCTAAAACATGATACAATTTGCTTGCAGCAGAGTTTTTACATTTAGGGGCCTATTTACGAGCGGAGTTGCCTTACTTTGCCCTCGGAAGGCGTGCCAGGGTGCCTGCATAGGGGCTAGGCTGCCAAAAGGGCACCAGCAGAGGGGAAAGGCAGGAATGTGCTGTATTGCCCTAAATAAGGTGCGTTCCTGTCCCTTCCCCATCTCGCAGTGCAGCACAGCAAGGTGACTTGCTCTACACTGCGTGACAAGCTTGTAAATAGGCCCCTTCATTTATTTGTAACTCCCTCATAGACGGTCCAAACGTACCCAGTACCAGTAAATTAAATGCTATTAGTGGGCCTTCAGCACCTATTGTGCCACCCTCTTAAGTAGCACTTTAAGACGATCTCGGGCCTGCCACTGCAGCCTAGAGTGCAGCTTTAAACTGCCAATTCGACCTGACAAAATAAACCTTTTGCCAGGCCTAAACCTTCTAGTTTAATACACGGAATTCATCCATAAGGTAGGCTAAAAAAGCCCATAGGGCAGGGTGCGTTTCAACTAAGAAATAGAGCATGTGTTTTTAAGTTTTACATCCCCTGGTAGTGAAAAACCCCTAAATTAATTTATCACTACTGTAAGGCCTGTCTCTCTCATTGGATAACATTGGGTTACTTTATTGCAATTAATAAGTGCTACGCTTTGATTGGCAACAGATCAGGATGTCAAGTTTAAACTCACATGATATGTAACCTAAAATCCTCTTTAATGGTAAAGTCAGATTTTAAGTCACAATTCTTAAAATGCCACTTTTAGAAAGTTGTAATTTTCTTGCCTGTCCTGGGTGACATGACAGCGAATAGCTTAGCTGTTCAGTTTTGTGTATTCCTCCCAGAGAGACAAAAGGAGATTAGGTGTTGGCAGGCTGGGCCGGCATGCCAGGATTGCGGGAGGTGGAGCTGTTTCTTGACCACCTACACTTCAAAGGGCTATTGGCAGGACACACACTAAAGAACCTGGCACTAGCCTTTTTTCACTCCACACTTCTTGGAGCCTTGGTAGGTAAGGGAAGAATGTTTCAGAAACAGATATGGGGGTAGCATAGGAAATCCCCCCACTTCAAAGGCTCCCACAAGGTACAAATATTGTCTCCCCCCCTCCCCCAGAAATCTTCTTCAGTACACTACTGAACCTGTGGAAGCCTTCATAAGGACTTCCTGACTCCCAGAGCACCCATCCCTGCTGCTTGATGCCTGCCTTGGTTCCCTGAATTTTTGTCCTGCTGCTACCAGAGGACTGCCTTGCTGCTTGAGGTCTGCCTCACTCCCCAGAGGGATGCCCTGATGCTAGAGGCCTGCCTTGATGCTTGAAGGAGTACTGGGCCATCTCCATGAACGTAGGACTACCAGACGTGATTCCAAGGGCTAGGCGGCTAGCCTTCGGTGTGAGCTACAGGGCCATAACAAGCTTCAGAAACATTGAACAATGCACCTGGTCTCTGCTGGTGTGAGTCCTAACCCCCCTCAAGTGGTGCCCCCCCTACTGTTGACCCTTTGAAGTAGTGTTAGAGATGCCGCTCCTGCCTACCCCTATAACTTTGGACTTCAAACGTTTTCACCTAAAAGAAGAACGGACAGAAGACCGGGAGCTACTTGACATTTGAGCTGCCCAAGGTGCAATGCCAGTCTGTCTGATTTTACAGTAGTTCCTGCTACGTTCTTCTACACAGTAGCAAATCCTGTTCACCAGGACCTCACCGCAACTGTATCTAGTCTTGTGGAGCCTGTAGCTCTGGCCCACTTGAGGTTTTCGACTTCCAAAAAGTTGTCTAAGTCTGAAGGTAAAAATCTTTACTGAGCTCAACAGTGACCAGCTCCCTAAGAATGACGACAAACTCCTCGGCCTGAAAATCTAGCCTCTTCAGCTCAGAACTTTTTCCTGCCATTGCCAGTGGCTTCATTGAGACTTCGTCCAGCGCTCCCCAACAATGGCGACTCCTCTTTGAACACAGCTTCCTGCCTTGCCATGCTAAACTCTACCTTCTCCTGGATTTTCCTTCCAGATTTATCTCAGTCAGAAGGTAAGCTGAGACCATGCCCAATCCACCATGTGTACCTGATTCGTGCTTCGTCGTGGTCAACCTTAAATTTTGACTTTGTCTCATTTTCGTGCAACCAGATACGGTTGCCATTTTCATCTTTTAGGTGCTAGATTTCACTGAAAACTTTAAAAACATCATAACTTCAGTTGTACTGATATGATTTAATTTGTTTTGGTGTCATTTTGTTTGTCTAATTTTTGTAAATTGGGTTACACAGTGACTCAAAGGTAAGCCTGAACGCTCCTGTGCCAAGCTTCCAAAGGGTAAGGGTAAGTTAATTCCGTGACATTTGTGGTTTGACAAGGATTGTGGTTGCTGTTGAGTCAGTTTCACTCTCTCTCAACCAGTTACCCAATTTCTTACAGTATTGTAACTCAGTATTTTAATAAGAATTTCTCCTCCTGCTTCTAAAGAAGCAGGGTGGCAACCTGTGCATATTCTTACACCAGGATGTGTCCTTCATACCACTTTGAAGACAACATGCTTCTTCCTCACTTTAGACCATCTTTATCAAGTCTTCTGCTTAGTTCTTTTTATCATTATTATGAATCAGGTAACAGGTCTACACTTGAATACTATTCATTTCACAGAAAACATATTGTACATTCTCTGGTTCAATGTGTTACAGTAAGGGCTTAGGGCTTTATGGTATTTACTATTTTGACATCTATTTAGTAAATATATACATGTTGCAGCAGATATGCTAATAATGAGAATATTCTAATGATTTGCGTATACATACTAATGAGAAAAATGACAACTGAAACTAATAAATGAAAATAACGTGTAATATGCAAAATGTGCCCACGGGGAGTGGTCACCATCTGTGTTAACAGTACTAAAATAATGTGAAATTTGTATGAAATATGTAATAATATGCCATAACTGATGATATAACCTATGTTTTATGATGCTTTGTACCCTTAACTTAGCCGAACTAGAGGCCTGGTCGGCGCTGGGCCTTGCTTGCTTAAACGGGGAGACGTGATGAGCCGCAGAGGACTGAAACTGGAGGAAAAGACCTTGAACTGTACAGACTTCAGAGATGAGCCCTGCTAGAATTTTCTGCAAATTCACCAGCGGACAGGAAACGATCAGAACAAATTGATACAATTATATGTAGAGTAGGCTAAATGTACTTTCCCAGGATCTGAACAATAGAGGCACTGACTAAGAGACAGTAAGCAACAATTTTGTTACCTGAAGAGCCGGATGATGTACTCATCGATGGAGGGACCAATCATATTAATGGAACTTGATGCTTGCACAGATGCAGGCAAGTGGTAAACAAAAACTATAGGTTAGAGTCATAACCCCTGATAAGGTTGACCAATAAGCAAATTGTGGGATGGACTGAGAAACCCTAATAAAAAGTCATGACACGAGAAAGGAAAAGAGTGTGGAGAGGGGAAAGTTGATGACGTCAGGAGACGCTGTCCGAAGTGCTGAAATTTGGGCTTGCTCCCTGTGAGCCCGAGCCTTGCTGATGACTGATGACCTGGAGACGAAGACTGACTCGTTGCTGATCTTTCTTGGATAGGTAGCTATAAATGATTGACCGACTAATGGGAGCTTTTTCCTTCTAGGTACCAACTGCGCTGCTTAGAATGTTTTTCTCTTTGAGATTTTTCCAGATTACTGATTTTTGACTAAATTATTTTGGCATGAATACTCACATGCTGATGCTAATCTGAGATAGGTAGGCTGACAAGGGCGACTAAATGGTGACTTTGACTTTTGACTGACTGGTTCGCATTGCTGAATTAATCAATGATCATGTATTTGCCATCTTAGATTGATGTTGTTTTCTGCTTATTAATAAAGTTATGATGAATTATCGCTCATGATGCTAATAAAGTTTGATTAACCATGAATTCATTGAATAAAGGTTTTGATTACAATTTTAACTAATAGGGAGTAAAAACGAACTAACGTTCTTGAGAGTGATGGTATTTTCTTATTGACCAGGTTTTAGGTGTTATATGATTGGTTAGGATTATTATTGATGTTTCGCTGGTCACCACTTAGCTAGGATACACTATGCAATCCAAAAGATTCATCGACCTATACGCGTCCCCTTGTAAGTTTACTTACTAAGGACAAGGCGCGCTAGCAGTTTTTGGTAGCAGCTTGATGGTTAGTTTCCTTAGGGAACTAATTAGGTGGTGAGTAGAGGTTATGGTGGTAGTTTAAAGTTGAGTACAATTGTTAAAATTTTATAAGGTTTGAATTTTGTTTTTCTAAAATGGCAATGGTAGCAAAGATGATGTTCCCTTAAGCCCAGAAATGACTTTCCCAGGTCCTGGATCCCGAGATTGAGTATGTTCTCGGCATGTTCTGAAACAGTATGAGAGCAGTAGATTGCGCTTGCATAGGCTTAAGCAGACTGCAGGTGAATTGCGATGTATGCAAGTTAAAGTAGGGGGTCTGCGTACTACAGTTTAGGGTTACTAGGAGTGTGCGTACTCCAAAAGTGTGAGATTAGGGAAGCCGTCGAACTTCACATGTGTGTGGCGCTTTGTGCTAAAAAATTGTCCATGTGGTTGTTGGTGATGTATGGACCCTGCGTGGTCAAAGACTCCGGAGTATATTGACAAGTGTAGGAGACACAGGTATATGTTGTAATCTGTCTGGTTTAGTAGGTTGATCGGGCGTTGTCAACAAGTCGGAGTGAATGTTAGATGAATAAAAGAAGCTTCAACTGAGATTTGGTGAGTTCTATGTGCACCAAGACAGACCCAGAGATCAGTTGAGAGTAAAATTTGTGGGCCGAATTTTACTTGCGAACGTGGGGGACTGAGAAAGAGGAATAGCTAAGGAGTTAGGAAGTGCCATTAGTGAAAATCCGTAAGGTCCCTGAAGCGATTGTGTCCCTTCCTGTAGTAAACCAGCAGGTTTGTTTTAGTTATTATTTGGTGAAGACACTCGCAATAATTGCATTAGTTGAGCGAAATTGAGCTGAGGAGGACGTGCTGCAAGACTTTGTCAGCCGCTGTGAGTCAGTGTGACGTCAGTGTGTGCCGCGCTGGGATAGGTTGGTTAGTGAGAAGAGTCACAACCGGATTGGCAGCCGTCGTGAGAGGCAATTGGTTGAGTAAACGGGTGAAGGGAATCTTGGGAGTAAGAGTCATTTCATTTATTTAATTTATAGTACACAAAAACAGACAAGATGACGTTTTTCAAGGCATTAAAGAGTGTGGTGAGAGGTGATTCTTACATTAAAGCGTCAGTGGGGGAACCAACCCCCCCCCCGGAGAATTCTCGTAATGACGGAAAAGGGCATAGCTTCGCGTCTTTGGTTGAAGCAATGGGGTAAACTGACTAAGAATCAAGGGACACTAGCTTTTCCAGAGCATGGAACGTTCAATTTAAGAGTTTTGGATCAGTTGCAATTATCATTGTATGACATGAGACAGCTACAGAGACCGGCACTGCTACTAAGGCTTTAGCAGTTTGGGAATTAGTGGCCAGACAGTAGCAAGAGCTGAAGTTCAAGAGAAGAATAAATAAGATAGAAAAGTCACTAGCTGAAGCTAGGTGGGATTGGGAGCAAAAGAGATGGAGATTGGCAACTATGAAGGAGATTAAATTGTTTCCCGGAATCACAGAGAGTGACGGATCAGATAAGGGGGACCGTGACAAAGAAGAAAAAAGTGAGGGAAAGAAGAAAAGAAAGAAGTCCTATGTGGATGATGATGATTCTGATGTTGAGGATCTCATTACGCAGTTGTTGAGAGATAGACCTCCACCTATGATGACTTATGCAGGGGGTCCAGGGACTAGTGCTACAGCCCCTCCTACTACTCCTGGGACATCCCAGGGAGCCGCGGGCGCTGTACAAGCAGAAGGAGGACAGTTACCTGGGGCAGTACAGAGTACACCAGTTGCAGGAACGAGTGCAGTAGCTCAGGCGCAGGTATATACACTGTCAGTAACAGGGATTTACCCAGGTGTGCCTGTTCTTGAGACTGTCTCAAATATTGTAGTGCCGAGGGAGCAGTGGCTCCCGCAGCCAATGTTAGTGCAGACTGATCCGACTCCAATGTTATTGCCACCAGCACAAACACAGAGTATGCCGAAGTTTAACCAGTTAACAGGGACTTCAGTAGGTCTCGCACCAGTTATCAATCAGGCAATGGGAGTACCACTCACACAGGGTACGGGTGCTAGTGCAGCCCCAGATGCAATATCGCTACCGATTACTGTTGGTCCAGTGGTACCTTTATATGCTCAGAAGAAAGCAGAAGTAGGAGGACAGGCAGAGATGTCACAGAGTTTAGTGGGAAGGGGAGTGGGAGACTTTGGGCCTGATTACAACTTTGGAGGAGGTGTTAATCCGTTCCAAATGTGACGGATATACCACCAGCCGTATTACGAGTTTCATAGGATATAATGGACTCGTAATACGGCTGGTGGGATATCCGTCACTTTACCGTCACTTCTGGGATGGATTAACACCTCCTCCAAAGTTGTAATCAGGCCCTTAGTGCATTCAACATCATCCTGAGGAACTTGTCCGGGTGAGCTCAAATCTCCTGCGGGATTTAGTCCACTTGTGACATTGCCAGATGCATCGAATGTCTCTAAAGTAAATAAGAGTTTGAGACTTTCAACACCACAAGCCTTGGGAACGGGGGTACAGCAGCTGCCAGCGACTAATGCGAGTAACATCTCATTACAAGTGTTAACAGCTCAGCAGTTGGCTGGATAGTCTAAATTCATCACAAGGTACATCCAAAGGGGAAGATCAGTTGAACCGAGTGGGACTGAACATCGAAGCAAATGAGTTGGTTGATTGAACAATGGGATTGCATAGGTTAGAGTCCTACACCGAAGAAGAGTTGAGGTACTTGTGCCCAAAGATTACAAAAGAAGTAGGAAAAATACACCAGAAGTTGGCGGAAGTAGCAGAGAAGAATGACATTGATCTTAAGACGACAAAACATTTGAGACGACGTTACAGATTAGATTTTGAGGCAAAAGATTTTGAACACATGAGATCAGCAGGAATGAAAGCACATTTGAGGGACTTGTTGCAGAGTGCGCAGATTTGGGGAGCATTAGAGAAGTGGGAAGGCAGATGGGCAAGGAAAAAAGAGAAACGAAAAAGAGATTCTCAAGATGAAACGGAGGGAGCAGAGAAAGGGGAAGCAGTTAAAATGCTACCAATGAGAGAGATTCCAGGGGGGCAGTTTGTTCATGTCCCATGGCACTGAAGTGACATTTTGTCTTTTACAAATGATTATCCCAAATTGAGAGAGAAACCAGTTGAATGGTATCAGCAGACTGAGAGGTTTTGTGAAACTCTCTAAATGTTTGTGGGAAGACTTGAATACCTTATTTGAGATAGTTGTGCCATCTGATTTGTGGGTCGAGTGTAAGAGGGCAGTAGACTGGCCAATAAGTGAACCTGAAAGGAACAAAGTTACCAGCGCACCGTCACCTGAGGTAATCAAAAATAACCATAAGGTAATTGAGTTTCTGAAAACTAGAACCCCTCCGAAAAACATTGATTGGCAGAGGATTGACAGGACAGTCCAGGAAACTAAAGAGTCAATACACACTTACTATGAGAGATTACTAAAGGCTTTCAAGGAGTACAGTGGCAAGGAAGCAGTCGAACCAAAAGACATTTTGTGTTCAGATTTGTTGACGGGTTGAGACCTGAAGTAGGGCAGATGATTAAGAATCATTTGATTTGCTGGCAAGCGAAGCCAATTGATGAGGTGTTGCAGTATGCTAAATATTGAAGCGATGAGATTGAATTGAAGCAAAAGAAGTTGAAGGAAAAGGCAATGGTGATGCAGATTAAGGCAGCACAATCAGGAGTGCAAGGAGCTTTAGTGCCGCCGATGCCGCAACAGCAGAAAGCTGTCATGTTTCAGCCTCAAGTGAGGGTTAGAGGACGTGGTATTAATGTGATGCGTGGTCCAGATCTAAGTACCGTTGTTGTTCAGAATGACATGCAGGGCCTGAAAAGGTTGTTACCATGTCATTTGTGCGGAAACGTGGGACACTGGAAGCGGGAGTGCCCATTGATGGTGCAGAAAGGAATGGTTCAGCAAAGCGATGTTGGTGCAGTTCAAACTGTAAGAGTCCCTAGAATGAGGGGCACAGTCCCGAATGCTCAAAACCGAGGTCAGAATTACTTGCCTGTACAACAGTTGCAGGTGCATCGAGCACAGATTTCTTCTTTAACACCGGTACAGCAGCAGATTCCTTTGGTGCCTAGACAGCAAATGCACATACACCAAGCCCCGATGGAGCAGCAACAAGTTATGCTTACTCAACAGGTCACAGGTCAGAGACCAGATAACAGTAACAATACAGTACACCATTTACCATTTCACAGTGAGGATGAAATAAACGATGAATGGATGAGTGACAGTTCGGATGAAGGAGCTTGTATTCTTGCCGCATACCTAGAGGTAGATCAGAGAGGGCCTTTTGTGAAGGGAAAGGTAATAGGACATAAAGTCTCGTTCTTGGTTGATACTAGAGCTACGTGCTCCACAGTGAGGAGAGTGGAAGTACCAGATTTACCTCTTTCCGTAAGGACAGTTCAGGTTGTGGGGGTGGAGAATAGGCAGTTAACAAATCCCATTATAGAACCAGTGCAAATTGAAATTGGAAACTATTTGGGACTGCACAGATATGTGGTATGCGATTCAAGTCCTGTATCTTTGTTAGGCAGAGACTTACTGTGCAAGACCAAATGTTCCATTAATTGTACAGATGCAGGGATAGAAGTCCAGACAAACAGTGATGATGAGGAGGAGTGAGCGTAAGCCATGGTACTTAATGATGCATTCGAGGAGTACCCTTTGATTGAGATTTTTCCAATGTTCTCACTGAAGGAGTTGCAAGCAGACTTGCAGGGAACGGTAAAGGAGAAAGTCTGGGATTTGACAGGGAAAGAAGTGGGATTGATCAAAGGAGTGGAACCAATTAAAATCACCTTGTAGCCCAATGTTGAGTTTCCGAAACTTCCACTGTATAACATGGCGCAGGATGTGATGATGAAAGTGGTGCAGATAACTGGAGATTTCCTGAAGCAGGGAGTTCTGAGGGAAGTATTGAGCAGCCCATGTAATTCAGCGATAATGGGTTCGAAAAAGCCTTGTGTGAAAGTGCGAATTGTGCAGGACTTGGGAAAAGTGAATGACATTGTGGTTAGGTGTTGTCCGATTGTGCCCAATCCGGCAGTGATACCGTTTCAGATTCCATGTGAGGCAGAGTGGTTCACTGTAGTCAATCTGTCACAAGCTTTCTTTTCAGTGCCACTTCATGAGGATAGTCAGTTTATTTTCAGTTTCAAATTCCTAGATAAAGTCTACAGCTGGTGCAGGCTTCCACAAGGGTATACAGAGTCACCATCCTTGTTCAATCAGATTTTGAAAAAGAATTTGGAGTCGTTAGAATTGCCTTGTCAATCGACTCTAGTGCAGTACATTGATGACTTATTGATTGCATCCAGAACAAGGGACGAGTGTAAACACGACTCGATTGCCCTGTTGAATCATTTAGGAAAGTTTGGACACAAGGTTTCGCCAGCAAAGTTGCAGTACTGTCAGAAGTCTGTTAAATATTTGGGTCATCAAATTGAGAAAGGGCTGAGAAGAATCTCACGGGTAAGGATTACAATGATTCTGCAGAGAAATTCTCTGACTTCCTACAAGGATGTGCGCATGTTTTGGGAATGGTAGGATATTGTAGACAATGGATTCCGAATTTTGCTGAGATAGCAAAACCTTTACAGCAGTTGACACACAAAGGAGTTACAGATCCCATTAGTTTAGATGAGGATCAGATGAGGGCTTTTACTGAATTGAGAGTTTGTGCAGAGCTCCAGGAATACCTGATTACATAAAGCCTTTCACATTGTTTTGTCATGAACGTGATGCTTGTTCTTTGTCTGTTTTGACACAGGTCCATGGAAGTACTTATCGCCCAATAGCTTATTTTTCAGCTACCTGGGACCCGGTCGCAGCAGCTTTACCAGGTTGTCTGCGAGCAGCAGTTGGTCAAAGCCTTTCCCAATGTGAAGGGGTAGTCATGGGATACCCAGTGACGATAATGGTACCACATTCTGTTGAAATCTTACTGATGAGAACGAAAACACAACATTTGACGGGGGCCAGACTGACAAGGTATGAGACGAGCATATTGGGAGCTCCAAATGTAACTTTGAAAAGATGTACAGTGTTGAATCCAGCAACGTTATTGCCAAGTGATACTGCTGAAATTGAAAAAGAGGAAGACATAGAACATGATTGTCTTGAAGTTACAGAGCTATATACAAAGCCGAGACCTGATATCAGAGATACACGATTAGAAGAAAATGACCAAATAGTTTTTGTCGAGGGTTCATGCCTCAGAGATGGAGCAGGCACATTGAGGGCAGGATATGCTGTATGCACAATTACAGGAACCCTAGAAGCATCGTGGCTTCCCGGTGTATATTCAACACAAGTGGCGGAATTGGTAGCTCTTACTAGAGCATGCTATGTTTCTATCAGGCTGCGAGTGACAATATACACGGATAGTCAATATGGATTTGGAAATGATTTTGGTCAATTGTGGTCGCAAAGAGGGTTTATGACCTCAAGTGGAACTCCAGTGCGAAATGGTGACAGGATAAAAGACTTACTGTATGCAATACAATTGCCGGAAGAGATTGCCGTAGTGAAATGCAGTGCACACCAGAAAACACCAGACTACATTTCCTTGGGAAATGGATATGCGGATCAGGTAGCAAGGTTTTGCGCTCTGAACTGTATATCATTCAAAGATAAGTGGGAACTAATGCAAGAAGAAGAGACCAGTTGTGCAAATTTTGCATTAAAAGTAATTGACACCCTAGAAGAGTTGAAAACATTGCAAGAAAACGCAGACAAGGAAGAGAAAAAGCTGTGGGCAAAGCTGAAGTGTGTACAGAGACCAGATGAGATCTGGGTATCTGAGGAGGGTCAGATGGTATTGCCGAATTGTCTGTTGTCTCAGATGGCTCAGTATTACCATGGTCAGGCACATATTGGAAGGGATGCCATGATTAGGTTGTTCAAAATTGATTGGTTCAATCCAAAATTTAGACAAGCAGCTGAAGCAGTGTGCCACAGATGTGTAATCTGTCAGCAACTAAATGTGGGAAAAGGGACAGTGGTAAATCTGAGCCACATTGGAAGAGCAGGAGGACCATTCAGCAGAATGCAGTTGGATGTCATTGAGATGCCTGCATGTGTTGGATTGAAGTACGTGTAGGTGATTGTGTGTGTTTAGTCATTGTATTGAAGCATAACCCACATGCAGAAATGACAGTCTCACAGTTGAAAAGCTACTCCTTAGAGAACTGTTACCAAGGTTCGGATTTCCGATCTCTTTAGAATCAGATAGGAGATAGTGGAGTGATTAAGCTCTTATGTGCAGCACTAAACATTGAGCAGCAGCTTCACTGCAGCTATCGTCCAGAGGCGTCAGGACTTGTAGAACAAATGAATGGTACCCTGAAGTCAAGAATTGCCAAAATGTGCGCAGCTACAAATCTGAAATGGCCGGATGCATTGCCTCTATTGTTGATGTCAATGAGAAATATACCTGACAGGAAGACATCTTTGCATTCCTTTCACATTGGTTTCCTCTCAGTCTGAAGTAGAGCAGATCACAGAGGCAGGAGCATTTTTAAATCTTTGCACAAGCTCTGGATTGTAAGGAGAGAAAGCTTGGAGGCTCTACTGTGGGACAAAAATCATGTGATGCCAGACAATCCCACTACTTGCACCTCAAAGACTGCTGTAGTCTCCTGAATGCTAGAGAGCTTTGGGCTTCACAAGCGAGTCAAAATGCTCCCAAGCAAAGTATTAAGAAGTAAGTGTGCTGCCTCTCACGTTAGGCTGACATGGATTCCCTAGCGAAGCACAGGCATGCATGGGCGTTTATCAATTCCTGTTAACTGTGGCACCCACAACCTTGTCTGGCGTGTACATATTCAAAATACAAACAAATTGAAGTTTATCGCCATCAGGCTCAGACAGTGGCCGTTCTTGAAATACCTAGCAAGGTGGTGCCAGCCCTTGAACTCCACAATGTCCAGGGGCTCCGGTACCTACCAGAAATCTCTACAACATATCATCTGTAGCTGTCCAGCCTTGTTACAGGAACAGAAAGCACACCTAAGGGAGGCGTGGAACTGTAGGAAAGTACCATCTTCCTTGGCATGTTACCCCCATTTTTCACATGTATGTCAGTATGTTTTTGCTTGTCTCACTGGGATCCTGCTGGTCAAGAACCCAGTGCTCATAAATTATGGCCTAATGTGTATGCCTGTGTAGTGCCTAACTGTGTCACTGAGGCTCTGATAACCAGAACCTCAGTGTTTATGCTCTCTCTGCTTTTAAATTTGTCACTGTAGGCCAGCGACTTAATTTACCAATTTCAGTTGGCATGCTGGACCCCCCTTATAAGTGTCTAGTATATGGTACCTAGGTACCCAGGGCATTGGGGTTCCAGGAGATCCATATGGGCTGCAACATTTCTTTTGCCACCCATAGGGAGCTCAGACAAACCCTTACACAGGACTGCCATTGCAGCCCGCGTGAAATAGTGCACACACTATTTTACAGCCATTTTCACTGCACTTAAGTAACTTATAAGTCACCTATATGTCTAACCTTCACTTGCTGAAGGTTAGGTGCAAGCTTACTAAGTGTAAGGGCACCCTTGCACTAGAAAAGGTGCCCCCACATAGTTCAGGGCCATTTCCACAGACTTTGTGAGTGCGGGGACGCCATTACACGCATCCACTACATATAGGTCAATACCTATATGTAGCTTCACAATGGTAACTCCGGATATGGCCTTGTAACATATCTAAGATCATGGAATTGTCCCCCCATTCCAAATATGGTATGGGGAGCCAATTCCATGCATCCTGGGGGCTCCACCATGGACCGCCAGTACAGCCAAACCAGCTCTCTGAGCCTTGCACTGCAGCTACAGCTGCTGCCACCTCACAGACATTGTTCTGCCCTCCTCGGGTCTGGGCAGCCCAGTCCCAGGAAGGCAGAACAATGCATTTCCTCTGAGAGCAGGGTGTTACACCCTCTCCCTTTGGAAATAGGTGTGAAGGGCTGGGAAGGGGTAGCCTCCCCCAGCCTCTGGAAATGTTATGAAGGGCACAGATGGTGCCCTCCTTGCATAAACCAGTCTACACCGGTTCAGGGACCCCTTCTCCCCTGCTCTGGCGGGAAACTGGACAAAGGAAGGGGGAGTGACTACTCCCCTGTCCATCACCACCCCAGGGGTGGTACCCAGAGCTCCTCCAGTGTGTTCCAGACTTCAGCCAACTTGCTTTGCAAGGTGTGGGGGCACCCTGGAGGGTTCCGAGCGGCCAGTGCCAGCAGGTGATGTCAGAGACCCGTCCTGATAGGCCCATACCTGATAAGGTAGCCAAACCCCCTCTCAGGGCTATTTAGGGTCTCTCCTGTGGGTTCTCTTCAGATTCTGCTTGAAAATTTCCTTCAGGAATCCTCTGCAACAACTTCAGACTCTTCTGACCTCAGATCAACCGCAACCTGCTCCAAGAAATGCTGTAACTGCAACAAAGTGTCTACAAGAGACACTTTTCTTCAGCAACCTCAGCTCCAAGTCAGCAACTGCAACAGTTCCCATGGTGTGCACACTCTGGGGGCTCCCTGTCTTCATCCTGCACCAGAAGAACCGAAGAAATCTCCTGTGGAGTGTAGGAGGCTGGACTGGCTTGTACTGAGTACGAAGGGGTACTTACACATTGCACCAGGCCCAGTTATCCCTTATTAGTGTATAGGGTGTCTAGCAGCATAGGCCGATAGATAATGGTAGCTTAGCAGAGCAGCTTAGACTGAACTAGGAGACGAGTGAAGCTCCTACAGTACCACTTAGTGTCATATGCACAATATCATAAGAATACACAATACACAGTTATACTAAAAATAAAGGTACTTTATTTTTATGACAATATGCCAAAGTATCTTAGAGTGTACCCTCAGTGAGAGGATAGGAAATATACACAAGATATATGTACACAATACCAAAAATATGCAGTATAGTCTTATAAAACAGTGCAAACAATGTATAGTTACAATAGGATGCAATGGGGACACATAGGGATAGGGGCAACACAAACCATATACTCCAAAAGTGGAATGCGAACCACGAATGTACCCCAAACCTATGTGACCTTGTAGAGGGTCGCTGGGACTATTAGAAAATAGTGAGGGTTAGAAAAATAGCCCACCCCAAGACCCTGAAAAGTGAGTGCAAAGTGCACTAAAGTTCCCCAAAGGACACAGAAGTCGTGAAAGGGGAATTCTGCAGGAAAGACACAAACCAGCAATGCAACAACGATGGATTTCCAGTCGAGGGTACCTGTGGAACAAGGGGAACAAGTCCAAAAGTCACAAGCAAGTCAGAGATGGGCAGATGCCCAGGAAATGCCAGCTGTGGGTGCAAAGAAGCTTCTACTGGACAGAAGAAGCTTAGGTTTCTGCAGGAACGACAAGGGCTAGAGACTTCCCCTTTGGAGGACGGATCCCTCACGCCGTGGAGAGTCGTGCAGAAGTATTTTCCCGCCGAAAGACCGCCAACAAGCCTTGCTAGCTGCAAATCATGCTGTAAGCGTTTTTGGATGCTGCTGTGGCCCAGGAGGGACCAGGAGGTCGCAACTTGCATCAGGAGACAGAGGGGACATCGAGCAAGACAAGGAGCCCTCTCAGCAGCAGGTAGCACCCGGAGAAGTGCCAGAAACAGGCACTACGAGGATGCATGAAATGGTGCTCACCCGAAGTCGCACAAAGGAGTCCCACGTCGCCGGAGAACAACTTAGGAGGTCGTGCAATGCAGGTTAGAGTGCCGTGGACCCAGGCTGGACTGTGCACAAAGGGTTTCCGCCGGAAGTGTACGGAGGCCGGAGTAGCTGCAAAATTCGCGGTTCCCAGCAATGCAGGCTGGCGTGGGGAGGCAAAGACTTACCTCCACCAAACTTGGACTGAAGAGTCACTGGACTGTGGGGGTCACTTGGACACAGTTGCTGGATTCGAGGGACCTCGCTCGTCGTGCTGAGAGGAGACCCAAGGGACCGGTGATGCAGTTCTTTGGTGAATGCGGTTGCAGGGGGACGATTCCGTCGACCCACGGGAGATTTCTTCGGAGCTTCTAGTGCAGAGAGGAGGCAGACTACCCCCACAGCATGCACCACCAGGAAAACAGTTGAGAAGGCGGCAGGATCAGCGTTACAGAGTTGCAGTAGTCGTCGTTGCTACTATGTTGCAGTTTTGCAGGCTTCCAGCACGGTCAGCAGTCGATTCCTTGGCAGAAGGTGAAGAGAGAGATGCAGAGGAACTCGGATGAGCTCTTGCATTAGTTATCTAAAGTTTCCCCAGAGACAGAGACCCTAAATAGCCAGAAAAGAGGGTTTGGCTACCTAGGAGAGAGGATAGGCTAGCAACACCTGAAGGAGCCTATCAGAAGGAGTCTCTGACGTCACCTGGTGGCACTGGCCACTCAGAGCAGTCCAGTGTGCCAGCAGCACCTCTGTTTCCAAGATGGCAGAGGTCTGGAGCACACTGGAGGAGCTCTGGACACCTCCCAGGGGAGGTGCAGGTCAGGGGAGTGGTCACTCCCCTTTCCTTTGTCCAGTTTCGTGCCAGAGCAGGGCTAAGGGGTCGACTGGCTTATGCAGAAATGGGTACCAAAAGTACCCATGAAAGCATTTCCAGAGGCTGGGGGAGGCTACTCCTCCCCTGCCTTCACACCATTTTCCAAAGGGAGAGGGTGTAACACCCTCTCTCAGAGGAAGTCCTTTGTTCTGCCATCCTGGGACAAGCCTGGCTTGACCCCAGGAGGGCAGAAACCTGTCTGAGGGGTTGGCAGCAGCAGCAGCTGCAGTGAAACCCCAGGAAAGGCAGTTTGGCAGTACCAGGGTCTGTGCTACAGACCACTGGGAGCATGGGATTGTGCCAACTATGCCAGGATGGCATAGAGGGGGCAATTCCATGATCATAGACATGTTACATGGCCATATTCGGAGTTACCATTGTGAAGCTACATATAGGTAGGGACCTATATGTAGTGCACGCGTGTAATGGTGTCCCCGCACTCACAAAGTCCGGGGAATTGGCCCTGAACATTGTGGGGGCACCTTGGCTAGTGCTAGGGTGCCCTCACACTAAGTAACTTTGCACCTAACCTTTACCAGGTAAAGGTTAGACATATAGGTGACTTATAAGTTACTTAAGTGCAGTGTAAAATGGCTGTGAAATAATGTGGACGTTATTTCACTCAGGCTGCAGTGGCAGGCCTGTGTAAGAATTGTCAGAGCTCCCTATGGGTGGCAAAAGAAATGCTGCAGCCCATAGGGATCTCCTGGAACCCCAATACCCTGGGTACCTCAGTACCATATACTAGGGAATTATAAGGGTGTTCCAGTAAGCCAATGTAAATTGGTAAAATTGGTCACTAGCCTGTTAGTGACAATTTGAAAGAAATGAGAGAGCATAACCACTGAGGTTCTGGTTAGCAGAGCCTCAGTGAGACAGTTAGGCACCACACAGGGAACACATACATATAGGCCACAAACGTATGAGCACTGGGGTCCTGACTAGCAGGGTCCCAGTGACACATAACAAACATACTGAAAACATAGGGTTTTCACTATGAGCACTGGGCCCTGGTTAGCAGGATCCCAGTGAGACAGTGAAAACACCCTGACATACACTCACAAACAGGCCAAAAGTGGGGGTAACAAGGCTAGAAAGAGGCTACTTTCTCACATGGAGTGACAGAGTCACTCCCCTGCTCCAAGCAGGCACCTTCCAAGACCACGACTGGTACCCTGGGACTCCTCTCATAACAACAAGCATGCTCCTAAGGACACAGAGGGTGGACATCATCGACAATGACTGTCCTGAGGACCTGCTGATGCAATTTGGAGGAGGTAAGACCTTGCCTTCCCCCAGAACGACAGTATCCCTCTGTACTGTGTCTTCTTCACCTCCTGCGGCCTCTGTGCATTCTTTGCAAAATTCCTTCATGCACAGCCTGGCCCAGGTCCCCAGCACTCCACCCTGTGACGCTTAACTCCCTGAGTTGTTCTCCGGCGGCGTGGGACTTTCTTTTGTTGTGCTGCATCAACCACGTTTTACACCTCCTTTGAACCCGGATCCTATGGCTTCTGGGGGTGCTGGCTGGCATCCTGAAGGCTCTCTAAAGTGCTGAGAGCCCCCTCTTCCTCCTCACACAGAGTTGAGGCCCCCAGGTCCCTCCTGGGTCTATCCAGCGCCATTTTGATGAAAAACGCACTTTTGTCATAGCCAAGGCTTGTTGGCGCCTACCAAAACGAAATTTCGTCTACAACGATCTTCATGCCGCACGACATCTTTTGCATCATGCAGGTACCCGCTGGCATCTTCCTAGGGTGCATTTCTGCAGCCTTCGACTAACCGGGGACTCTTCTTTTGCACCCCCTTCAGGGTTGGCAGGGGCGCCTGTCCTTCCTGGAACCTCTATCGACTTCTGTACTTGGTCCCCTTCCTTTGCAGGGCTTCAGATCCAATAATCCAGCAGTTGTTATTTGCAGACTTGGTTGGCTGCTGCAAAATCCCAAAAACGAGGTGTAGTGTGTCCTAAGGAAACTTGCAGTACTTTACTCCTGCTTTTCTGGGCTCTGGGGTGGGGTAATTTACTTACATTTACTGTATTCTTACTGTCCAAGCGATTCTGCACACACTACACTTGTCTAGGGGGGAATTCGTGATTCACATTCCACTTTTTTAGTATATGGTTTGTGTTGCCCCTAGACCTATTTTCTCCCATTGCATTCTATAGGATTTACAACTGTTTGCATTGTTCTATGACTATTTACTTGTCTAATTTTGGTGTCTAGTGTATAAATTTTGTGTAATACTTATCTCCAGAAGGAGTATTGCCTCTAAGATATTTTTGGTACTGTGTCACGCCAATTAAGTACCTTTATTTTTGGTAACAGTGAGTATTGTCTTTACTTGTGTATAAGTACTGTGTAACTATAAGTGGTATTGCATGAGCTTTGCATGTCTCCTATGAAGGAAAGTACCATCTTGCCTGGCATGTTACCCCCATATTTCACTGTATATATGTTGTTTTAGTTGTATGTGTCACTGGGACCCTGCCAGCCAGGGCCCCAGTGCTCATAAGTGTGCCCTGTATGTGTTCCCTGTGTGATGACTAACTGTCTCACTGAGGGTCTGCTAACCAGAACCTCAGTGGTTATGCTCTCTCTTTACTTTCTAAATTGTCACCAAACAGGCTAGTGACCAATTTCACCAATTCACATTGGCATACTGGAACACCCTTATAATTCCCTAGTATATGGTACTGAGGTACCCAGGGTATTGGGGTTCCAGGAGATCCCTATGGGCTACAGCATTTCTTTTGCCACCCATAGGGAGCTCTGACAATTCTTACACAGGCCTGCCACTGCAGCCTAAGTGAAATAACATCCACGTTATTTCACAGCCATTTACCACTGCACTTAAGTAACTTATAAGTCACCTATATGTCTAACCTTTACCTGGTAAAGGTTGGGTGCTAAGTTACTTAGTGTGTGGGCACCCTGGCACTAGCCAAGGTGCCCCCACATTGTTCAGGGCAAATTCCCCGGACTTTGTGAGTGCGGGGACACCATTACACGCATGCACTGTACATAGGTCACTACCTATGTACAGCGTCACAATGGTAACTCCGAACATAGCCATGTAACATGTCTAAGATCATGGAATTGTCACCCCAATGCCATTCTGGCATTGGGGAGACAATTCCATGATCCCCCGAGTCTCTAGCACAGACCCGGGTACTGCCAAACTACCTTTGGCAGGTTTCTGCCCTCCTGGGGTCCAGCCAGGTTTCTGCCCTCCTGGGGTCCAGCCAGGCTTGGCCCAGGAAGGCAGAACAAAGGACTTCCTCAGAGAGAGGCCTCCCCCAGCCTCTGGAAATGCTTTGATGGGCACAGATGGTGCCCATCTCTGCATAAGCCAGTCTACACCGGTTCAGGGATCCCCCAGCCCTGCTCTGGCGCGAACCTGGACAAAGGAAAGGGGAGTGACCTCTCCCCTGACCTGCACCTCCCAGGGGAGGTGCCCAGAGCTCCTCCAGTGTGCTCCAGACCTCTGCCATCTTGGAAACAGAGGTGCTGCTGGCACACTGGACTGCTCTGAGTGGCCAGTGCCAGCAGGTGATGTCAGAGACTCCTCCTGATAGGCTCTTACCTGTGTTGCTAGCCTATCCTCCTTCCTAGGTAGCCAAACCTCGTTTTCTGAATATTTAGGGTCTCTGCTTTGGGGAATTCTTTAGATAACGAATGCAAATGCTCATCAGAGTTCCTCTGCATCTCTCTCTTCACCTTCTGCCAAGGAATCTACCGCTGACTGCTCAGGACGCCTGCAAAACCGCAACAAAGTATCAAAGACGACTACTGCAACCTTGTATCGCTGATCCTGACGCCTTCTCGACTGTTTTCCTGGTGGTGCATGCTGTGGGGGTAGTCTGCCTCCTCTCTGCACTAGAAGCTCCAAAGAAATCTCCTGTGGGACGACGGAATCCTCCCCCTGCAACCGCAGGCACCAAAAGAACTGCATCACCGGTCCTCTGGGTCCCCTCTCAGCATGACAAGTGTGGTCCCTGAAACTCAGCAACTCTGTCCAAGTGACTCCCACAGTCCAGTGACTCTTCAGTCCAAGTTTGGTGGAGGTAAGTCCTTGCCTCACCAAGCTAGACTGCATTGCTGGGTACCGCGTGATTTGCAGCTGCTCCAGCTCCTGTGCACTCTTCCAGAATTTCCTTTTTGCACAGCCAAGCCTGGGTCCCCAACACTCTAACCTGAAATGCACAACCTCCTGAGTTGTCCTCCGGCGTCGTGGGATCTCCTATTGTGACTTCGGGTGAGCTCCGGTTCACTCTTCTTCGTAGTGCCTGTTCCGGCACTTCTGCGGGTGCTGTCTGCTTCTGTGAGGGCTCCCTGTCTTGCTGGGCGCCCCCTCTGTCTCCTCACGCAAGTGGCGACATCCTGGTCCCTCCTGGGCCACAGCAGCATCCAAAACCCCTAACCGTGACCCTTGTAGCTAGCAAGGCTTGTTTGCGGTCTTTCTGTGTGGGAACACCTCTGCAAGCTTCTTCACGACGTGGGACATCCACCTTACAAAGGGGAAGTTCCTAGTCCTCTTCGTTCTTGCAGAATCCACAGCTTCTACCATCCGGTGGCAGCTTCTTTGCACCCTCAGCTGGCATTTCCTGGGCATCTGCCCAATCTCGACTTTGTCGCGACTCTTGGACTTAGTCCCCTTGCTCCACAGGTACTCTCGTTCGGAAATCCACTTTTGTTGCATTGCTGGTGTTGGTCTTCCTTGCAGAATTCCCCTATCACGACTTCTGTGCTCTCTGGGGAATATAGGTGCACTTTACCCCTACTTTTCAGGGTCTTGGGGTGGGCTATTTTTCTAACCCTCACTGTTTTCTTACAGTCCCAGCGACCCTCTACAAGCTCACATAGGTTTGGGGTCCATTCGTGGTTCGCATTCCACTTCTAGAGTATATGGTTTGTGTTGCCCCAGTACCTATGTGCTCCTATTGCAATCTACTGTAATTCTACAGTGCTTGCATTACTTCCTTTTGCTATTACTGCATATTTTTGGTATTGTGTACATATATCATGTGTATATTTGCTATCCTCATACTGAGGATACTCACTGAGATACTTTTGCCATATTGTCATAAAAATAAAGTACCTTTATTTTTAGTATATCTGTGTATTATGTTTTCTTATGATATTGTGCATATGCCACCAGTGGTATAGTAGGAGCTTTGCATGTCTCCTAGTTCAGCCTAAGCGGCTCTGCTATAGCTACCTTCTATCAGCCTAAGCTGCTAGAACCACCTCTTCTACACTAATAAGGGATAACTGGACCTGGTACAGAGTGTAAGTACCCCTTGGTACCCACTACAAACCAGGCCAGACTCCTACAGGAACAAATTAGGCACACACTTGTTTGTGGATGTCTGAGGAGTCAGCCTGCACCACACAGTGACTGGCACACCTGCACCACTTGGGTGTCTGTGGATTCAGCTTGCAACACACAGTGACTGCCACAACTGCACCTCTTGGGTGTCTGTGGACTCAGGCTGTCCCACATGGAGACTGGCACACCTGCTCCACTAGGATGTCACAGATTCAGCCTATACCACATAGTGTCTGGCACTCCTGCTCCACTTGGGTGTCTGTGGATTCAGATTGCACCACACGGTGATGGGCACACCTGCCACTTGGGTGTCTGATCTGCTCAGGAACAGCTGTAAGACAGTGCCACAATATAGGCCACTTGAGCAGAAGAAACTGTGCTCTGGTCCTAGGAGCATGGAAATAGCTCTCCAGGTGGATGGACCCTCAACTCTGAGGTCCACTGCTTCTGCTCACTCTGGACGATCGCACGTCCTGCATGTTTGTGCACTCTGCCTCTTTCAGCAGCTGCATGACAACAAGACAACTCTTGCTTCCAGGGCTGACTCCAGGTGACATCCCCTGACTCCTGTGAAGCTGACTGACACGCAGACAACAGCTCTGGTTCGTAGCACACCTCTAAGTACTCTGTAGATCACTCCCTACCTCGGTCACAGACAACATGGAACTAAAACAGCAAGTGGGTCAACAGCTCTCATGCAGTCAAAGCCAACAAGAATGTGGGCTCTCTGTCTACACCCCCAGAACCAGTTTGAGTTTGTTCTTTTTTGACCTGTCCTCTCAAGGCTGTCTTCCAGACACAGCCTTTGTGTACAGTGATGCTCTTCACAGCAGGGTTGTTTCCGGTTTGCACCACCCATAACTGAGGAACAAAGAGCTGTGAGTTTTCTGCACCTGGTTATCAACAGCCACACACCACAGTGATCATGAAACACACAAAAGACTGGCCTCAGCTAAAGGAACCTTCACACCCGGAACAGAGACTGCTGCCCCACCCTTCACCCTCACCATCTTCCAAATGACAGTACTCATGAAGACAAGTCACCTACACTCACAGCAAAAGGAGCATATTGAATGTCTAAATGGAGCCCTGTCTCCTCTTTCCCACTTCAATGAGCAGGCCTCCTCCCTCCAGCTTCAGGAACGTCATGAAAACACTCCCACTTTCTGGGACAAAATGCAACCCCATCCTGTACACTCAGCCAGGCCAGGCACTTGCAAAATGAAACCCATAGGTCTCCAATTCTCTGGTTCACTCGTACCCACAATGAATGTCCCATACAGGTAACACACGGACGCTCGTACATAGCATGCACAAGAAATTGGCACTATGACATGGGTTAGCGCATAAAACCAGAACTTTACATGAGTGGGCCAGTAGTCCTCTATTCTTGTGACACAGATAAAAGTCTGTTCAAAACTTCTGATTCACAACACTCTGTACGCTGTCACCACCCCTCTACATGATAAAACCATGACCAGGATTTTAGTCTGCTGTGCAACAAATGAGGGCATGCTTCGGTTGCCCCTAGAGGTGCAGGTCAAGGGACAAGCAAGCCTATAACTTCACACACACAAACCAGATCAGTGTGACATTGGGGGAAAATGAAAAACCAGGACACCAGATTGTCCTAGTTAGCCACCCAGGGCAAGGGAACACAAGTGGACACCATGCACAGGACCTTCCCACCCCAACACTAATGGTAACCCTATGAAGCATCCTACAATTGTAGGGATACTCACACACAGAGGAACCCAAATCCCAGTCATGAAATGCTGCACATATTTACAATGAAGTGCCAGCAACCAGTATATTGTATGGAGATTTATTTTCTAGGAGCTATAAACCTTTCTTGGGTCACATCTTGACTACACAGCTTGATAGAACCTTATTTATGTGGTAGTCCTGATTCTACGTGCTCTACCTATACATAAAAATGTATTCATTTAACAGCTCTACCAGGATATGAAGTACGCTGTCTAAAAGTATCCTATCATATTTTAGGAGACCAGATGGTTTCACGGCCCGTGGACACCACTTTTCATGTCTTCATTTTGTTTTTACATATCATTATCAGGAGAGTTGGTCCAATTAGTCAAATTAAAATGAATCAAAATATAAAACTCCCAGAATGCACTGATATGAATGAATGAATAAATCTTTACTGTATAGTTAACAAAAACCATTACAATCATTAAAATCATAGTATCACCACATAAAATACATAAATATTGGAACTTCCTGAAATAAAATAACATTTAAAAAGGTAGACATAAAAACATAACCTCCATATTCCACATAAATGCACTGATAGGTTAAACCAAAACACAGAAAGGATCACTCCCAGTGACACAGAGTCATCTGGTTACCCTTGTAATAACTTACATTGAACTCCACACCTATTACCAGAAATTTCTGCAAGATCTCTTCCATATTGGGGCATGAGAGCAGATCCAGCTAATGGAGGATCTTCTAATGATCTACCAGAAGATCCAATTGGAAACCAAGCTGCTTGAAGTTTGAGTGTTTTCCCAGAGTCATCTGTAAGTACAGCTACCTAAAGAAGGTTCCTCTTCCACCTTAAAGAGTCTGACAACTTCCGGTCTCCTTGTAATCTGGAGAGTATCAATTATTTACCAGGTCACTCCCACTCATACACTGTCAGCAGCCATGCCCTCCTAGAACAAGGTCTCTCTGTCCCTGTGAACACTCAGTATTTCTGGATAGGAACACGTGAAGTTTTCATCCACATGTGGGACCAAACTAGCCCTGGTCTGTCTCTAGGACCAGTCACTCAGGGCTAGTGATCGGGTCGGTCAGCAGTCCTAGTTGTTTCATATTTGCCTGAAGTGTTCACACATGCGTCTTCTACATTCTACAAGAGGTGCAAGGGAAAGTATATAATAGGTTGGGTTTGACATAGAAAGCTTCTGGTGTTCACCCACGAGTCTCCTATAGGTGCTGCTGGAGTGAGTGTAGAATAGTTTTGGTTTGAAAGAGAGATTCTTGTGTTCACCCACAAGCCATCTAGATGTGCTGCTGGACAAAGTGAAGAATAGGTTGCGTTTGATGGAGACAGAGAGATACTCATGAAGAGGCACCCTTAGCATATACATTATCGCACTCCTGTACGCAGTACTTGACTAGGGAAAGTCCCACAGGAGTTGGTGTTGCCCCAACCCTCCTTCTCAATGCTTACATGATTGTTTTGCCTTTAATCTTTACATTGTGAAATCTTGATTTTGAAATGCACGATGAACTCAGCCAGCTAATGGTCCATCTGAACAAGGGAGGAGGAGACCTGATCCTGTACACCTACTGCGATCAATGAGGATGAGTAAGAGGCCATCAACAGGTTTGAGACTGGAATCCTCTGGCTATCAGTCGGTGCCTCCACTTTAAGCTTTGACTGAACAACAATGTTAAATCAGGCTTTTTTGATCCTTCATGTGTAAGACCCAAGACCAGGGGTTTTTAACCTTTTTACTTCCATGGGCCCCCGTGTCATTATTGAAGACCTATACCAACCATAGATGGAGGAGAAGAAGGCCCCAAGTGCCCACCACAATGCCCACAGTTCTAACAGAACCTGATGTTCCAGAAAGCAAAGGTCTCTGATCACCAGATCCTCTAGGCAAGCTCCTCACCCTGAAGTGGAAGCATTAATAGTACTGTAGCCATGGCTGAAGGGGGAGCAAAGGCCATCTTGCAACTCATGTTCACCTCATTTCCCCTCTAAACTACTCCTGTTGCAGCACTGGGGGAGATTATGATGGAGACAGACAGATCTCCCCCGTACTACAGCCACTGCCCGCAAAGGCACCACTGCAGGGTCCACATGTGCCAATCCAGTCAGGATTTCGTCGAATGAATCTCTGCAAATAAGAAACTCATACAATATATTTACATACAATTCATCTAACAATGAATCATTTACATAGACCGTGGTGAGCCATCCAATCCCCCAAGGATACAGCGGTGGGACACCACTGAGGAAGTGATACTATGGTGGGTGCATTTACGGATGCATGTGATCTTGGAAATAAGCAGCACTTCTCCTGCATCAAGTCTTGGGAGGTAAATGCCTTGCGCAAGCATTAACCCTGAGAGTTACAGCTCACGTTTCCTACTTTCAAGTCTCCTGCTTTTGAACTCTGTTCTCTGGCCACAGTCACAGAATCATCAATGTTGCATAAAGCACTCAAACACCACAATCAGCTATGACTATTCTCCAGTTTCTGCTTGTTAAATCAGTTCAAGTGTGTTGGGTTTATAGGTTTTAGGACTAATACCTAAAGTTAGCTGAAAATACACTTGTTAGTCCAAGAATTGTTCATAGTGTTGCTTTTACAGGTAGCGTGATCAGGTGTGCTTGGATGTTTTTCTTTATAGCTCTACTTCATCGGAGGAAAAGACACTGTTTCTTTTCTTTTAGTCTGCACTCTGCTGATGTCTTAATGTGTTGCTTGCAACTTCTTTTCTTTTTCTTATATATATAGAAATTAAATAACCAATCACTGACAACAGACTCTTTTATAATTCTACAAATATGTGGGTGTTTCTTCTTTTCTGACTAGTAGGGCTTCTATCATCAACCTTTTTGGCATCTGGCATATGAATGTCCCACAAAATTGAAATGTTATCATCTTCTGTAATTTGCTGATGGCTATGTAGGCTTGGTATTGACTAAAGCTGTTCTCTTATTCATTGAATTTGAATAGATGTTCCCCTTTGTGTGTTCGAAGATAGTTTTGGAGGTGAGATAACAGACTACAGCTCTTCACACATTCAGTGCACTTGTATGTTTTTTTCCCTTGTGTGTGTTTGATAATGTCTTTGGAGGTGTGCTAAGCGACTATAACTCTTCACACATTTGCTGCACTTGATTGTTTTTACCCAATGTGTGGTTGCTGATGGCTTTGGAGAGCTGATAATCGACTAAACTTCTTACAAATTTAGTGCGCACGAATGGCTTTTCCCGTGTTTATTCACTATTTCCTTAATGTTGAAGATTCACTAAAATTACTTCCACATTCACTGCAATGGTTTGTTTTTTCCCCTGTGTGTGTACGCTGATGGCTTTGGAGAGTTGACTACAGCTCTTCACACATTCACTGCACTTGAATGGTCTTTCCCCAGTGTGTGTTTTCTTTGATGCTGTTTTAGGACTGATAACTGACTAAAGCTCTTTACACACTCAGTGCACTTGAATGGTTTTTCTCCTCTGTGTTTGCTGATGTATCCTGGGATTTGGGGAATCACTAAAACGACTTCCACATTCATTGTAATGGTATAGTTTTTCCCCTGTGTGTGTGTGATCGCTGTTGTTTTGGGAGATCTGAAAAATAACTGCAGCTCTTCACACATTCATTGCAATAGTATGGTTTTTACACCTGTGTGTGATTGCTGATGTATTTCGAAGTACGATAAACGACTGAACCTCTTCACACATTCATTGCAATGGTAGAGTTTTTCGCCTATGTGTGTTTGCTGATGTGTTTGAAGACCCAGTAATCAATTGAAACTCTTCACACATTCATTGCAATGGTATGGTTTCTCCTTATGTGTGTTTGGTGATGTCTTTGGAGGTTTAATAACAGACTAAAGCTCTTTCCACACTCACTGCAATGGTATGGTTTTTCCCGGTGTGTGTTCGCTGATGTATTTGTAGGGTTAATAAGTGACTAAAGCTCTTCTCACATTCAGTGCAATGGTTTGGTTTCTCTCCTGTGTATGTTCGCTGATGTATTCGTAGGTGTGATAACCGACTGAAGCTCTTCACACATTCACTGCAATGGTAAGGTTTTTCCCCAGTGTGTGTTCGCTGATGACTTTGCAGGTTTGATAATCGACTGAAACTTTTCACACATTCACTGCATTTGAATAGCTTTTCTCCTGTGTGTGTTTGCTGATGCCGTTGGAGGTGTGATAACACACTGAAACTCTTTCCCCACTCAATGCAATGATATGGTTTTTCCTCAGTGTGTGTTCGCTGATGTTGTTGCAGGGTTGATAAGTGGCTAAAGCTCTTCACACATTCACTGCAATGTTATGGTTTCTCCCCTGTGTGTGTTTGCTGATGTATTCGTAGTTGTGATAACTGATTGAAGCTCTTCACACATTCACTGCAATGGTATGGTTTCTCTCCTGTGTGTGTTCGCTCATGTATTTGTAGGTGTGATAACCTTCTGAAGCTCTTCACACATTCACTGCAATGGTAGGGTGTCTCCCCTGTGTGTGTTTTTTGATGTATTTGTAGGTGTGCTAACCGATTGAAGCTCTTCACACATTCACTGCAATGGTATGGTTTCTCCCCTGTGTGTGTTTGCTGATGTCTTTGCAGGTTTGATAATCAACTAAAACTTTTCACACATTCACAGCATCTGAATGGCTTTTCTTTTGTGTGTGTTTGCTGATGTTGCTTTACTAGTGATGACAAACTACAGCTCTTACTGCATGTGTATGATTCTTCTTTCTTAGTTAGTGCCTCTCGGTCGGGTCTATATTTTTCTACATCACATGACTGTGTATCCTGACAGGCCAGCATGGTTGTAAAGCACTTGCAATATTCTCACATTTCCTGTATTTCTTGGTATTTAGGACATTTGATTTCCCATTTAAAAGTAAAATACAATGTCACTATATACTTGCCACACTCACAATATGAGCAAGGCTTCCCTACGAGAGATTATGGGGGTCATTACAACATTGGCGGTAAAAGCCGCTTACCGCCGTGCAGAAGACCGCCAACACACCGCCGCGGCTGCGGAATTCCGCCACAGCTATTATGACCCACATCTCGGAACCCGCCGAAATTCAGACACCAACACAAGTTTGCCACACCAAAGGTCAGTGATAAACTGGTCGAAAAAAAAACCCTCCACTGTCACGCCAACAGAAATACGCCCACACTATCACGACCCACAAATCAACGCGGCGGTCTTTCAACCGCGGTATTCCATTGGCGGTACACACCGCCGCGCTCAAAATACACACACATTTACAAAACACAACCACATTGGACAATTCGAAATACACACACCTGAGACACATACACACACCACTCCCACACACCCCTACGACAAAAATTGAGAACGAAACACAGAGAGAGAGACACCATCAGCAAGTACAACAGCATCCACAGGCACATAACACCATCACCCACACAACTTCCCCGCACCTCACACAACACACCACTACATATCACCACACTTATCACCACACACACCACCCCACACATCACCTACACCACCCCATGGCACGGCAAAGACACCCCAGGTTCTCAGAGGAGGAGCTCACGGTCATGGTGGAGGAAATCGTCCGAATAGAGCCACAGCTATTTGGATCACAGGTGCAGCACACCTCAGTTGCAAGGAAGATGGAGCTATGGCGAAGAATAGTGGACAGGGTCAACGCAGTGGGACAGCACCCAAGAAATCGGGAGGACATCAGGAAAAGGTGGAACGACCTACGGGGGAAGGTGCGTTCTGTGGTCTCAAGACACCACCTGGCGCTTTAGCGGACTGATGGCGGACCCCCACCTCCTCACCCACAACTAACAACATGGGAGGAGCAGGTCTTGGCGATTCTGCATCCTGAGGGCCTCGCAGGAGTAGGTGAAGGAATGGACTCTGGTAAGTCAAATCTTAACTATTACATCCCCCACCCTACCTGCATGCTATCACATACCCCCACCCTCGCCCTCGCCCTCACCCCTATCACTCCAACTCCTCACAAATGTACCAATATCACAAACCAGCCATCCCAACACCAAGTCCTGCATGCAACAACAAAGCATGGACACCCATCACCAAAGCATGCACACTGCACATAGCCATATACCCCCCTAAACCATAATCACACAGGGTCCCACACAGGAATGCCAGCACTGGGGTACACGGTCACCCACCCATTGCACACCATGCCACACACAGATGCAAAGATCATGCCTTTCCACCCCTGCAGGACCCCTACCCAACGTCACCAGACAGGAGAGTCCAGAAATATCCACTCCACCCACAGAAGAGGCCCACAGTGATGACAGCACCTCTGTCCAACTGGATCTAGATGACCAGCCCGGCCCATCGGGGGCCTCAGGACAGTCGGTTCCCCTCACACATACACAGGCCACCACAGACCTTCCCCCTCTGGAAACACCAGCACAGCACCCACCCAACGGGCCCATACCTCCGTCCCCAGGACACGTCAATCAGCTGTGTGTCCACCACTACAGGGAACCAAGGATAACCCACCACCCCAACAACAACAGGGACCTGGGGGCAGTGGCAGTAGGCACACGGTCCAGGGGACGGAGGCCCAGGAACACAGGGGAACTGGGAGGGCTGCCGTGCAACAGGGGGCGGACAGGCCACGGGAACCCACTCTCCATGAGGCCCTCTCCTCCATCATGGGAGCATACCACCATTCCCAGGAGACGATGGCAACGGTACTGGCCAAGTTTCAGGAGACCCAGCGCATGCAGGAGGAACAGTACATGGGATTGAGGGAGGAACTCAGAACCATCAGCTCCACCCTGGGCACCATCGTAGGGGAGCTGAAGGAAGTACTCAACACCAGGAGGGACACTGTGGCACTCCAAGGGGCCCCTGACACTAGCAGGGACGATGAACTGCCCACCACCTCTGCCGGCGCTAGTGGACAGGACGCCCCGCCACAGGACCACCACACCAGCACCCCACCCCCTGCAGAGGGAGAACCACCCCACAAACAGTCCCTGAGATCCAGGAACAAGACAGAGCACGATGCCAAGACCCCCGCCAAGAAATTAGACCACCCTGATTGTCATCCCACTGTCCCACTTTGTCACCCTGTCCATAATTAAACTGCCCCAGCTCCACTTCCTATGCCCATATGGGCAATGCACCTGTGAGACTAATAGACGGGACTCTGCCATGGACACTCCTCCGCCATCACCCCTCACCATTTAACTTCCCCCTCCAATATTTTGCATTTAAATAAACACACCGAAAGCACAAAATTATCTGGAGTCTGTCTGTGAATTCGAAATAGTGTATTTGCAATTACAATGACAAAATGTTCTTGAAATAGTAATGTCAACATACCTATGTCACACGGCTCTAGTCCATGAGGAAAGTAAGCAGATGACACACGTTGGGACCCACATCTGTGAAACCGTAAGGGAAAGTGACAACTCAGTGACCATACACTGGGTGAAAACAACAGACAGGATAGAGGTAGTAGTGTAAAAGTACATGTAGTAGGCAGGAATGTATTCTCACCTGTGTTTCACTGGAAATATTGCTGGATCACTGAGTCCCTGTTCTGCATGTCTTCTTCCTCTGCTTCATCCTCATCACTGTCTACAGGCTCCACAGCTGCCACAACACCGCCATCTGGACCATCCTCCTGCAGAAAAGGCACCTATCGTCGCAAAGCCAAGTTGTGAAGTATACAGCAGGCCACAATGATCTGGCACACCTTCTTTGGTGAGTAGAATAGGGATCCACCTGTCATATGCAGGCACCTGAACCTGGCCTTCAGGAGGCCGAAGGTCCGCTCGATCACCCTCCTAGTTCACCCATGGGCCTCATTGTAGCGTTCCTCTGCACTGGTCCTGGGATTCCTCACTGGGATCAGTAGCCATGACAGGTTGGGGTACCCAGAGTCACCTGCAAATGGCGAGGGACAACTGTTAGACACACACTAACCTGTAGGGATAACCTCAGACAACCATTCCCACTATCTTGCTTCCAGGGGCTCACCTAATAGCCACACACGGTGCCCCTGGAGTTGACCCATCACATAAGGGATGTTGCTATTCCGCAGGATGTAGGCGTCATGCACTGAGCCAGGGAACATGGCATTCACATGGGAGGTGTACTGGTCTGCCAAACATACCATCCGTACATTCATAGAATGATAACTCTTCCGGTTTCTGTACACCTGTTCACTCCTGTGGGGGGGACCAAAGCCACATGGCATAGAAATCACCTTTCACTGTAGGCAAATCCTCCACCTGAGGGAAAACGATGTAGCTCCGCATTTGTTCCAGAAGGGCAGACAACACTCTGGACAATACGTTGGAAAACATAGGCTGGGACATCCCTGATGCCATGGCCACAGTTGTTTGAAAAGACCCACTTGCAAGGAAATGGAGCACTGACAGCACCTGCACTTTAGGAGGGATTCCTGTGGGATGGCGGATTGCTGACATCAGGTCTGGCTCCAACTGGGTACACAGTTCCTGGATTGTGGCACGGTCAAACCTGTAGGTGATTATCAAATGTCGCTCCTCCATTGTCGACAGGTCCACCAATGGTCGGTACACCGGAGGATGCCGCCATCTCCTCACATGTCCCAGCGGACGGTGCCTATGAAGGACAACAGCGACCACAGAGTCAAACAACTCAGAGGTACGTACCCACAGTTTACACAGAACACCAATCATACACAAAAGGTGGCCTGTATGTGTGTTGAGACTAGGCCTAGGTATGTGTGACGCAGTATAAAATGAGGCCATGTGGGCCCCTGAAATGGTGGCTGCCTGACCTCTAAAGTGGGACAATGGTATGTGAGGTAACTGCGCTGGCGCTGTACACCATCGAGGTTGTCGGTCGGAGACCGCGGCGCAATGCTGCATTGGTTAACATTGGACCCTATTGGTCCCAGGAGCCAATGACGATGTACGCCGGCAGGGATGGTACGCACCGCCGCGGACGTGACCGCCATTTTCTATCTGTTCAATTACTTAATACCTGATCTTCGACAAGAGAGGACCTACACTGCAAGTGCTGCTGTGACCTCAGTCTGGAAGAGACAATGGCTCGTGCGTCTGGGGAAAGGGCCCCTGCCTTCACATCGGAGGAGTTGGAGAAGCTCGATGATGGGGTCCTCCCCCAGTACACGCTACTCTACGGTCCTCCAGACAAACAGGTAAGCACACATGGAGCATGTTGTATGGGCTATGCCTGTGTGGAGAAGGCTGGACGTAAGAAGGAAGGGGGCAGAGTGCTGCGTGCATGAAAGATGGTGGGTGCATGTGCCACATGGCAAGGGTAGGGATGGGGGCCACTCACTTTGACTGTGCAGTTGGTAATTACTTCTCTTCTTCCCCTGTACATTTCATGTAGGTCAGCGCCCACCAGAAGAAAGATATTTGGCGTGCCATCGCCAAGGACGTCCGGACCCTGGAGGTCTACCACCGACGGAGCACCCACTGCCGGAAAAGATGGGGGGACATTCGCCGCTGGATCAATAAGACGGTGGAGGCTCAGCTGGGGATGGCCTCCCAACGTGGGAGGCGTGCCCGTCGAACCATGACCCCCCTGATGTTCAGGATCCTGGCGGTGGCCTACCCGAAGTTGGATTGGCGCTTGAGGGCATCAAAGCAGACACAAGGGGGTGAGTACACTCTCATTCAGCTGACTTTGCACGCAGTGGAGTTGTCTGGGTGGGGGAGGAGGGCTGTGGGTTTCCCTAGGCCAGGGCGATTTCCGTGGGCTAGGCCCCTCCGTAAGGAATGGTCCTGTGGCCCCCCCACCCCACCTCTGTAGAGTGCCAAGTACAGCTATTCATGCACCTGTGTCATCTATGTGTGCAGATGTCGTCCATAGCCTTGTAGGCCATTTCCCAGGTATTGCACTGTAGAGCTCAAGAGCGCGGCGTAGTGCAGGGGGCTTCTGTGTCTGTCTTGTCCGCCAAACGTAGCGGTAATCCATGCACTCAATATGTCTTTATTCTGTCTCCCCCCCCCTTTTTGTGGTCTAGCTGTTCTTGAGTGCATTAGCATCATCAGGCGGAGGAGCAGTGGCACCAGAGCACGAGGAAGCTGCATCCCACATGGCCATGGAGGGCCACACTACACTCTGAATTCACCAGTGGGATGGAAGACGAGGGGGAGCTCGATGGCGGGGAAAGGAGCTGAGACCAGCGACACGGACTCGTCCTCTGATGGGAGCTCCCTTGTGGTGGCGGCAACATCTGTACCCCCTACAGGTACAGCCGCCACCCCCCCTACCAGCACCGCCCTCCCAGCAGCTCCTCAGCCTTCGCCCCGTGCCCGCTCACCCAGGAGGGTGGGCATCACCTTCGACCCAGTCACCTCAGGCCCTGCCCCAGTCACCCCTGCTGCCCTCAGTGAGGAGGCCATTGACCTCCTCAGGTCACTCACTGTTGGGCAGTCTACCATTTTGAATGCCATCCAGGGAGTAGAAAGGCAGTTCCAACAAACTAATGCATTCCTGGAGGGCATTCATTCTGGTCAGGCGGCCCTTCACCGAGCTCTTCAAACTCTGGCCTCAGCACTGATGGCACCAATTGTCCCTGTGTCTAGCCTCCCCCCTCCAACTTCCTCCACCCAGACCCAATCCCCTGTACCTCTGCATATCCCAAGCACACCATCAGACCAGCCTGCACACACCTCGCCACACAAGGGAAGCTCAGGCAAACATAAGCACCACACATCCCACAGGCACTCAAGCAAGCATCACACACATGCAGACACACCAACATCCACTGCCTCCACTGTGTTCCCCTCCTCATCGTCTCCCTCCTCCCTCCCAGTCTCGTCTACACACACACCTGCATGCACTACCTCTACAGCCACTACGTCCCTAACCAGCACACCCACCAGTACACCCCGCTCACGTGCAGTCACCACCCCCACTACCATTCACACGTCCCCTGTGTCCTCTCCCAGTGTGTCTGTGACGCCCCCTCCCAAGATACACAAACGCAGGCACCCACCCACCCAACAGCCATCCACCTCACGACAGCCTCCACCGCGTGCACCTGCACCCAAAGTCACCAAACGTAACCCTCCTACTACCACCACCTCTTCCTCCACTCCCAAACCCCCTCCAGCTACTTGTCCCAGTGTGTCCAAAATACTTTTCCTATCCAGCCTTGACCTTTTTCCCACACCTCTCCCACCCATCTCATAGGTCCTGAAGTAGCACCTCAGCCACAACATCTCCGGGACCAGTGGTGCCTGTAGTCACAGGTATGTGGAGTGCACCAGCCACCAGGACAGTCAGTGTGGCACGGAGCCACAGCACAGCCAGTCCCCCCCCCCTGTGAAGCATCAGAAGTTGTCCAGTGCCCGGCGGGAGAGGGGGAAGACTCCAGCCACCAAAGCCGCTCCCAGGGGTCCCGTTGGGAGTGTGGAGTCAGCTGTTACACCTCCCAAGGTAGGGAAGGGCCACAAGAAACCTGGCAAGTCTGGGAAGAGCAGCACGGCGGAGAAGACCGCCATCATCCCGCTGCCCGGGAGGCCACTGCCAGCCCCATCCCAGCTGCTTAGGAGGCCACCGCCAGCCCCATCCCAGCTGCCCAGGAGGGCCCGCCAGCCCCATCCCAGCTGCCCAGGAGGGCCCGCCAGCCCCAGCCCAGCTGCCCAGGAGGGCCCCGCCAGCCCCAGCCCAGCTGCCCAGGAGGGCCCCGTCAGCCCCAGCCCCGCTGGGCCATGAAGGACCGCCAGCACAAGCCCTGCTGAACAGGGCACCGTCAAATCAAGCACCGCTGAACAGGGCACCGCCAACTCAAGCACAGCTGAACAGGGCACTGCCAACTCAAGCACCGCTGAACAGGGCACCGCCAAATCAAGCACCGCTGAACAGGGCACTGCCAAATCAAGCACTGCTGAACAGGGCACCGCCAACTCAAGCACCGCTAAAGAGGGCACCGCCAACTCAAGCACCGCTAGCCCATGAGCGGCAGGGGCACTGACGCAACTAGGTCTGTCACGGGGTGAGTGATGCACTCTGGGCACCAGTCCCCCTCCAGAACCAGTGGAGAGATCCATCCACTACCTCTGTCCTTCACAGGATGAAGCACTCTGCGCACCAGTCCCCCTCCAGAACCAGTGGAGAGATCCATCCACTACCTCTGTCCTTCACAGGATGAAGCACTCTGGGCACCAGTACCCCTCCAGAACCAGTGGAGACATCCATCCACTACCTCTGTCCTTCACAGTATGAAGCACTCTGGGCACCAGTCCCCCTCCAGAACCATCAGACCAGCCTGCACACACCTCACCACACAAGGGAAGCTCAGGCAAACATAAGCACCACACATCCCACAGGCACTCAAGCAAGCATCACACTTGAGAGATTGTGGCTTTGCACTCCCCAGGATTGAACAGTGGGCAAACCACCCACTGGAGAGACTTGAGAGACTGTGGCTTTGCACTCCCCAGGATTGAACAGTGGGCAATCCACCCACTGGAGAGACTTGAGAGACTGTGGCTTTGCGCTCCCCAGGATTGCACAGTGGGCAACCCACCCACAGCAGAGACTTGAGAGACTGTGGCTTTGCACTCCCTAGGATTGAACAGTGGGCAAACCACCCACTGTAGAGAATTGAGAGACTGTGGCTTTGCACTCCCCAGGATTGTACAGTGGGCATTGAGCCCCCTCGTGGATCTGGCGTCGTGCACTCATCCGGCTGAGGTGCCCCACCTTCCCTTCCCCCTGAGGTGCCTGTTGTATTTCTATCTGATGCCCCTGCAGTGTTCTCTCTGTTTTGATCTGGTATCGAGTGTGGGCCTAGCCCATGCATTTTGGGCCCGGTGTCCACGGACTATAAATGGTGCAATACCTGGACTGTATTATTGGTGTATATATTTGTTTATAGTGTATATATATTTTGGAGTACTGTATTTTAATAGATTACAATGGTTACAATCATATCCTTTTGTCTTTGCATTCTTCCGGGGGGCTTGGGGTGTAACTGTAATGTATCAACATGTATTAGTGTGTGTGTTGTAGTGGGTGAGGGTGGGGGTGGGGGTGTTGCATGTGTGTGTCCCTGTTTTTTCCCTCCCCCCTCCCCTGTGTCGTAGGTGCAGTACTCACCGTGGTCTTCACCGCCAGCGTTCGTGCTACTGGTACAGGAGCAGGAAGACTATCGCAGGTAGAATTTGGAGTTCCGGGTCCATGGTGTCCTCGTTGAGTGTGATGAGGTGAGTGTTTTCCCTTCAAAATTCCTGTTTCCGCTGTGTTTTTATCCGCAGTGAATCTGCCCCGGAAAAGGTGGCGGATTGGCCTGTCATAATAGTGTGGGCGGTACATTGTCTCCCGCCTGTCTGTTGGCGGTGACCGCCGCGCTGTTTGTTTGTACCGCCGTGGCGGTCTGAGTGTTAAAGTGGCTGTCTTCGTTGGCGGTTTCCACCATGGTCGTAATTGCAAATTTTTTACCACCGGCCTGTTGGCGGTCTTACCGCCGCTTTAACACCGTCCGCCAGGGTTGTAATGAGGGCCTATGTCTTTAGATTGGATAACAGTTTTCAACGCTTTGTGGGTAAGGATTAATCCTTCACCTCTTGCTTGGTGCAAATTGGGACAGTCCGTTGTATTGTAGACAGCAGAACGACATCTTTCCTTTACCCTTCAGTTGTTTTCTCTGGTTGGTGTGGTGTAACCAGGGTGAGTTTACAATACACCTAGATCCCTGAATTATGGTCTGATATAATTTTAGGAATGAGAGCACGGTGGAAGTCAAATCATACAGATCCCACAATCAAAGCTGGTGTTGATCGCCTGTTTATTCAGGAGGTGGTTTGCCAGTGTTGTTGCCTTAATTTTCTAGAGGTAATTTCTCAGTCTTGAGGTGTGAAGGTGCACAATGGAGACTCTTACATTGTCCTTCAGACCTTCTTCCAGCATCTATCAGTCTATGTTCAAGGTCCTCAGTCTCTGATTATTTCTGACTATTTTGTGTTGATTTACTGAACCATTGTTATTCATAAACATTTCTTGCATTCAAGGCTTGTTTTCTGTTGGATGTAAAGAGATTTAAAATTAGGACATGTAAGTGTAACAGAATGTGAATACACAATATAACTGGCTATTAACACCTCTTCATTTAAACATAAACAGGTTGGGGAAACAGAAGGAGCAGGATGTACTGCTGTTTCTTCAGTTTCAGGAAGTGTATAAAAAAGTTAACTCCTCTGGAAATATGTAACAAAGGGGACTGCACTGTACTGCAGTGTATAACAAAGTTAACTCCTCTAGAAGTATATCACAAAGGTTGCTGCATTAAAATGCTTCAATGCTTTCCTGTTCACATTGGATCAGCTCAGGTGCCAACTCCTGTCTTTACCTTGTGTATACCGGCCATAAGGAATGAGAAAACTACTCAGGAAACTAAATTGGACTTCATAGTGATTGACATGGGGCTCCTACGAGCAGATTAAGCCATCCTTAGGGACAGAATAGATGTGAACAAATAGGTGCTGGCCAGAATGCACTCTTTGCTGACGGAGATGCAGTCCCACATCAAGGCTCTCCAGATAGAGGTATCACAACCATGCGCCAGGGCAGAGCATGCCGACGGCCAATCTCGCCTGAACAATGTAAGAGTGGTGGGCCTTCCGAAAGGCAGAGGAGGCCCCAATAAGAAACTTTTACTCGAGGACTGGCTATTTCATACAGTCCTTGGTTTTAAACGTACCATATCTTCTCACTGGAACGAGTCCACAGGGACTTGTTACACCCCAGCGAGGTCCTCCCCAGCAAGGGGTGACGTGTCTCTTTAACTACTGGGACCACAGCCACATACTGCAAGTGGTTGGGTCCAAGGATCCCTGACGAATCTTCCAGGCCTCAATGAACCTGTATCCAGACTACAGTACTCATTCTTGATGGTCAAACAGAAGCCCAAGCAACTCAGCCAAATATTCTCTTATGTACACAGCCAAATTGCGCTGGTGGACTCTCAAGCCACACTATTTTTCACAACATTGGCAGATGCCTGAGGCGGGCTGGAGACAAAGGGGGTGTCGCCATTTCCCCATGATGTTCAATGGAATACAGACTAGTAACCTTCCAGATCACAACGGCACATGAAAAGGTTACCCAGGAGCAAGCCCTCAAGCGAGCAGGTGGAGCAAGAACGTGCCATGGTTGTAGCAGAGGTTGAATTGTGCCACAGTCAAACAATGGCCTTTACTAGGTCCCCTTCCACCACCCCGACCCAGAGATGATCTATAATTTGGACCTAATTTCATCTGAATTGCGTACAGGGTTGGTCATTAATACCAATTATGTCTGACTAAGTTACATGACACCACAAACTGTGTCCTGTTTTGGAGTGGAGGGGCCTCAAGAGTGCATTTTGAGAAGGCCATATTCCTCCTGGTCTCGGCTGGGGCGTAGGGAGAGGAAAAATGGGCACCACCATTAAATTATGGATTGTGCAACTCTTCCTTTGACAACCCAAAAGACTGTAATCCCCTGGATCCAGATGGAACATATTCCTCTTGTCTGATCTCCTTTTTAGTTTTCCTTTGGCCACGTTTGAGACACAACCATAGACTGGGAGTAAGGATAATTGTTTTATGTTTTTGGACATGTTCCATTACTCTATACACACAGGCCAGGGAATGGCTGAGTTCACAGCCTGTAGAATTATGAGCCCAGAGGAGGGCAGAAGATCAACCTGAGCACTGACATGCTGATGCGTCACACTACATTTACGCCCACATAATACATAGTGACTTGGAATATCTGGGCAATGGCCAAGCACGGATGCAGTTACTTAATTTATTTGTACTTTTGAAGCAGGAAACAAATCTGACTGATATGGAACTCCTTAAACTGCAAAGACAGTGTGGGGCCAACTAGTGGCAAACTCATATTTGGCTTATCAATCAATCAGTCAACTCAGATTTGCAGGGGTATCCAGGCACTTGGTTCTTGCTGGGATCAGCCAAAGAGCCAGGCCTTAAGTCCTTTTCTGACTTCAGGGAGAAAGAATGATGTTCGGAGGTGTAGGGGGAGGTTGTTCCAGGACCTGGCAACAAGGTAGAAGGAGCATCTTCTACTGTTGCTTCGTAGGATGCGGGGAACGTAGCGAGGGAGGCGGAGCGCAGGTGTCTAGAGGGTTGCTCGAAGTTCAGGCGGTAGTTGATGTATGCTGGTCCTTGATCACGGAGGGCATTGTAGCCATGTGTCAACATCTTGAATTGGCATCATTTCTGGATGTGGAGCCACTGAAGGTTCCTGAAGTGGGGGTGAATTGGGTCTGTTTGGGTAGGTTGAGAGCGAGTCTGGGAGCTGAGTTCAGTATCATCTGGAGTCTCTTCAGGAGTTGGGAGGTGAGTCCTGCGTAGAGGGCACTGCTGTAGGCCATTCGGCTGGTAACTAGGGCTTGAGTGACAGCTTTCCTGGTGTTGACAGCGACATTCTGAAGATCTTTCGGGGCATGTGAAGGGTGTGGAAGCAGGCCAAAGAGACTGCGTTGATCTGCCATTTTATTGGGAGTTTGCTGTCCAGGATAATGCCGAGGTTGTGGGTGTCATCTGTCTGTGCGGGTCACAGTTCTGAGGGCTATCAGGTGTCATTCCACGGTGAGGTGTTGTTCCCAAAAATAAACACTTCCATCTTGTCCGTGTTGAGCTTCAGGTAGTTTGTCTTCATCCAGTCAGTGATGTTGGCCCTGCAGCTGTGGAAGCTGGTCCTAGTGGTAGAGGGGACTTCTGAGAATGAGAAGATGTACTTAGTGCTGTCTACAGAGGATATGATGTTAAGGCCGTGGGTTTTAATGATGTCATCTGGGGGTGTCATGTACATGTTGAACAAGGTGGGGCTGAGGGATGAGCCTTGAGGGATGTCGTAAATGATGGCCTTAGGCTCAGAAGTGAAGGGTGGCAGGCATATCTTTTGGGCTCATCCTGTGAGGAAGGATGCAATCCAGTTAAGGGCGTCTCCCGGTATCCCAATGTGGCAAAAAGGTTTGATGAGGGTCTGGTGTGATACAGTGCTGAACACTGCTGAGAGGTCAAGATGGATCAGGTTTGTGGTTAAGGAAGGACCTGATGTCATCAGTGGCAGTGATCAGGGAAGTCTTGGTGCTGTGGTTGGCATGAAAGCCTGTTTGGAGGTGTCCAGCAGATTGTTGCTCTCCAGTTGTTCGGTGAGTTAGTAGTTGATGGCCTTCTCAGGGGCTTAGGTGGGGAAGGGGATCAGAGTGATAGGGTGGTGGTAGTTGTTAAGATCACTGGTGTCGGTGGAGGGTTTCTTGAGGAGGAGACTGACCTATGCTTGTTTTCATTGATCCGGAAAGGTGGCTGTGGTAATGGATGCATTGATTATTGGGGTGCACAGCTGATTTTCTTGCTCCCATGATTGAAGAGATGGTGGGGGCAGGGGTCCATGGGTGCTCCAGAGTGGATGGAGTTCATGATGGCTGTGGTGCTCTGTGTGGTGAGTGGTTTCCAAGTGGTGAGTGGATGGTTGTGGGTGGCATCAGTTGGTGTGAAGAGGATGTAGAGGTTGGTGGGATGGGGTTTGAAGTTGCTGTAGATGGTGGATACCTTGTTGCAGAAGTGGTCAGCCAGAATGTTCCTGGGAAGGGGAGATGGGGCTCCTGGGAGCTTCTGCCAGGTAGGTGAACATCTGTTTGGCCCCTATGGTGCCCCTGGTGATAGCCCGCACACTGAGAGACCCCAAAGGATGATATATGGTGGGAGAGGCTACTGGATGGGGCACTAATCACCCTGATCATGATAGAAGCGCCCAATTGCAACCAACCACAATTCCTGATTGTAGGAGGCTGGCCCTCTATGTAGTGTGCAAAACTAGGCAAACTGTACAGGGGTCCAGGCAACCATACTTTGGTTTCCAGAGGTAAAATGCAGACCACCTAATGCTCCAATTTTTAAGGTAGCTTGCTGAGCAGTTAGGCTAATCCAGGAGATGTGTCAAGCATTTGTTGTACTCCAAGCATACATCACACACACTCAATGAATAACTCAAGACCAGAATTTATAAAAAATACGTCAGACTTTTGTATAAATTTTAAGACCAAGATCTTTAAAAGGCGTTAAGTACTTTTTGAGATATGACTTTTCAAAGTGTTAATAAAGTTAGGGATCAGTAGGCAGTCACCTTTAAAAATGCATTAAAAATCGTACAGTTAAGTTACCAATCTCTTCTTTTGCAGGGTGGCCGAAGTAGTTAGTGGGCACACTGGCCAGCTGGACAGCCTCGGGTGTCTCCTGGTTCCAGGGGGAGCAGCGTTGGAAAACCTCTTGGCACAGGCACATGGCCACGTGGAGGGGCCACTTGGCAAAGGAGCTGGTTTAAAGATGGTGCCTTGGGATCCCCTGGGGCTGTTGAGGTCGGCAGGGGTTGGGGACCATGGGAACACAGCAGATCCAGCAATGCAAGAATCAGGGTGGCCGGGTGGAGGGTGATTTGAAGGACTTGGATGCTGTGCTAAAGGGACCCTTTGGCGCTGGAGGTAAGTCTTCTTGAGTGGATCTTGCAGGACATTGGGGGCACTCTGGTGGGAGGTCCAGGGTGTCACTGAAGTCCCTCGACTGGGGCTTAGTCCTGGTCCAGTTGCAGCTCTGGGTGAGCTGTTTATGGGGTTGTCCGACGTGCACTGACCAGTATCTGGGGTATTGGCACAAGTCGGCCACGGGAGGGCGCCGTGCCACCAAAGTTGGCATATTTGCAGGTCTCGTCCGGGCTGTCGTTGGTGTATCCAACGACAGGGTCAAGCAACCCTTGACCCTGCATTAGCAGGCAGGTCGCTCCCCGCTCCGCCGCCCAGCGACCACCTCCTCACCATTCCATTCACTTTGTCTCTCCCTGCTCCATTCCACTTCCCCAGCCGCTGCGTCCCCTGCGGCCACTCCTGCCTCCCTTCTCCACCTTACCATTCCGTTCCCTTTGTCTCTCCCTGCTCCATTCCACTTCCCCAGGCGTTGTATCCCCTGCGGCCCCTCCCGCCTCCCTCCTCCACCTCTCCTCTGTTTCTTTCTTTTTTCCCGCCGGTGCCTTCCCCTGCGGCCCGACCCCCCCAGCCTTCCCATTCATCCAGCCCTCCCTCCTCCCAGCTGCCACTCCCTCCTTCCCCCCATTTATGGAAGCCGCGGCATGGATGCGCAGTGGGCGCGCCAAAGGCGCACCAAAGGCAAGCCCGTCTGCACCCGTCCACGCCAAGATCGCGCCCAGCGCCAGTCCCCCTGGCCCTCGCAGACAAGCCTACTCCCCCCTCATCCTCCACTCACTCAACCCAGGCCCTCGCCCCACCTGCACCCTTTCCAGCCCCACACACACTCACGGCCCCTTCACTTGCCACACCTGTCATTTTTCCTGCTCCTCCTCCCTCACACCACACACCAACCACAGCGACCCACCCGACTACACACACACAATACCCCCAACGCAACACGCACCGGCTCGGCCCCACCCCCACCAACCAGCCCCGCAGCACACCACCCCACAACCAGAACACACCCCGCAACAACACCCTCATGCACTACACCAACGCCACCCACCAAAACCGCCTCAACTGCCTGCTCCTGAGCACCCGCTCCCTTCACAAACATGCCATAGAACTCTGGGACCTCATCACATCATACTCACCCGACATCGCCTTCCTCACGGAAACCTGGACCAACCCCTCCTCGGAACCCGACATAGCCATCGCCACCCCCAAGGGATACAAACTCCAACGCAAAGACCACCTCAACAGGCCATGGGGTGGCATCGCCATCCTACACAGGGACACCATCAAAGTCACCACCAGCTCCCAAGACACTACTGACAACACAGAACACATGCAAATCCTAATCCACATTAACAACAACTCCACCCTCAGAGGTACACTAATCTACAGACCACCAGGACCATGCCCGCCTTCTGCGACACCATCGCCGACACCATCAGCTCGCACGCCCTCACCGCCACAGACTACATCCTCCTTGGTGATTTCAACTTTCACTTGGAGAACCTACAAGACCACAACTCATCATCCCTCATAGACAACCTCACCAACCTCGGGCTCAAACAACTAGTCACCGCACCCACCCACTCAGCAGGACACACGCTCAATGCAATTTTCACCTCAAGCCAAAACATAGCCTACACCCACACCACCAAGCTCCTCTGGACTGACCACCACTGCGTCCACTTCTCCTTCGCCAAACCCCCCATACACCACCATCAACACACCACACCCTACCGCATGTGGGACAAGATCCCCACAGAACGCCTGAACTCCCAACTGGCTCACAACCCCCCTCCACACCAACGACCCCAATGCAGGAGCCCACAACCTCTCAAAATGGATCACCACCTGCGCAGACACACTAGCCCCCCTCAGAAAACACATTGCCACCCGCAACATCAAGAACGCCCGATGGTTCACCCCCGAACTCCAAGACTCCAAGCACAAATGCCGCCAAGCAGAGAAAATATGGCGACAAGAACCCTCCACAACCAACTTTTCCACCCTCAAAGCCACCATTCGCACCCATCACCAACTCATACGCACCGCCAAAAGAGACCACTACAAGACACGCCTTGACAACAACTCTCAAAACAGCAAAGAACTCTTCACCATCATTAATGAACTAGCCAAACCCAAAGCCAGCAACATAGACCCTTCACACACACAGCCCCTATGTGACGCCCTCTCCAACCACTTCCACCACAAAATCCTGGACATCCACAACAGCTTCATACCACACACACCCACCACACACACCCCTCACTCACCCAACTCAACCCCCACTCATGATCCCCCCACCGCACTCACCACCTGGGCCCCCACCACACATGAAGAAACCAAAAAAACCATGAACTCCATCCGATCCAGATCCCCCTCTGACCCCTTCCCACATCACATCTACAACAAAGCCAGCCCAACCATCGCCCCCATACTCCGCGACATAATCAACTCCTCCTTCGACGACGCCACCTACCCAGGCCCCTGGAAGCACGCGGAAATCACAGCTCTCCTAAAAAAACAAACCCGACCCAGAGATCTTCTCCAACTATCGCCCCATCTCCCTCCTCCCCTTCCCGGCGAAGGTTGCTGAGAAACTAGTCAACACCCGCCTATCCCACTTCCTCAAAGAAAACAACACTCTTGACCCCTCACAATCCGGGTACCGCAAGAACCACAGCACGGAAACCGCCCTCATCGCATGCACTAATGACATTAGGACCAAAGTCGACAAAGGCGAGACCATCGCACTCATCCTTCTAGACCTCTCCTCAACCTTCGACACTGTCAGCCACCACACACTCCGCACACGCCTCCACAACATAGGAATTTGCCACAAAGCCTTAGACTGGCTCACCTCCTTCCTCACTGACCGGACCCAGAGAGTCCGCCTCCCACCTTTCCACTCCACCACCACCAAGATCATCTGTGGAGTCCCCCAAGGGTCCTCTCTCAGCCCCACACTCTTCAACATTTATATGATCCCCTTAGCCAACATCCTCCGATCACACGGAATCACTATCCTCTCCTACGCAGATGACACCCAACTCATCCTCTCCCTCTCCCGCAACCCCACCACCGCCAAAACCAACCTACACGCAGCTCTCCTCGACACCGCCAACTGGATGACAACTAACCACCTCAAGCTTAACTCCAACAAAACCAAGATTATCATCTTCGGCCCCAACAAAACCATATGGGACGACTCCTGGTGGCCCACCGCCCTAGGACCCGTACCCACCCGCAAACCACGCACGCAACCTCAGCATCATCCTGGACCCCTCCCTCTCCATGACACAGCAAATAAATGCTCTTACCTCCTCCTGCTTCCTCACAGTCCGCACTCTAAAAAAAAATCCTTCAAATGGATTCCCCCAGAGACCAGGAAGACAGTCACCCATGCACTCATCAGCAGCAGACTAGACTACGGTAACGCCCTCTACGACGGCACCACACTCAAACTCACACGCAAACTCCAGAGAATCCAGAACACAGCTGCGCGCCTCGTCCTTGGCCTCCCCCGCCATGAAAGAATCTCACCACACCTCAAAACCCTTCACTGGCTCCCCATAAACAAGAGAATCACATTCACGATCCTCATCCACGCACACAAATCCCTCCACAACACCGGCCCGACATACCTCAACGAAAGAGTGAACTTTCAGACTTGCAACCTCCGATCAGCCAACCTCCCCTAGCCACAGTCCCCCGCATCCAACGCACCACCACAGGAGGCAGGTCCCTCTCCTACCTTGCCCCCAAAACCTGGAACTCCCTCCCCACCCACCTCCGCAAAACCAAAGACCTCCTGCTCTTCAGAAAAAACCTCAAAACATGGCTGTTCGAACAGTGACCCTCCAGCCCCCCCCCCCCACCAAGTGCCTTGAGACCCTCACGGGTGAGTAGCGCGCTATATAATTTTTTTTTATTGATTGATTGATCGATTGATTATCGTCAGGTCTGATTGCCACTTCCGCTTGCAGAGATATCATCCGGTCGGTGAAGTGACCCTTACCGGTTTGCTGGTTCCTTGCGGTTCCTTTGGTTTCTTGAGTGGTGCCTCTACTCAGGAGGGAGTTCTCGGGCTATTTGAGAAGCCTGGAGGTCCTTGGGGTCTTTTGAGGTTGGTACAGTGGTCAGCTCCTCTGCAGCGGTGACTGTCGGGACTTTGGTGCAGCAAGCAGGGGTCTTGGAGCCTCTTCTGGTGCAGGAGGTCCTCTGTTCTCGTCCTGTCGGGTTCTTTTCTTCCAGATTAATCTGAATTCTTGGTCTAGGGGAGCCCACTAAATACTGAATTTAGTGGATGTTTTAGTGGGAACCTGGTAGTGTCCAATGGGACACTTATCCTTGGGTGGCTATACCCACCACAGTGACCACTTCCTGTGGGAAGGGTCACTTCCTTGAACCTCATTGGATATTTTCCTGCCATCCAACATGGAGGTAAAGAAATGGGGGGTCCACTTCGCCTGCAAGCCCCTTGGAGACTCCTCCTCCTACCCTTTGTGTAGTTTCCCATCTTTGCTCCCGCCAAAAGTGGGGGTTGACAAAGGGGGAAGCCATTTGCTGCTAGCGGCAGGCCTGGGCGCTCGAGCTTCAAGGGCAGTAGCCCTTTGAAGCTCACCACCAGGAGAGTGCACATTCCTGAGGGAGGGGGTGTTAGCTCCTCCACCCAGGAAGGACATTGTTTTACAAACCAGAGAGCCATGGCTCTCCCCAGGTTTGTATACTGGCAGTCTGGAAGTGGCAGGCTGGATGGAACCAGTCAGCAACTATGCCAGTTAGGTTAGCTTTTGCAGGGGGCACTTCTAAGGTGACACCTGGGTACTTTTGGGGTTAAATCCAATAATGGTACCAGTTTGAATTTATCATCCTGAGCTGATACCAAACAACTCAGGTTGCAGAGTGGCCATCATGTTGCTGGGGAACTCGTGTTTGACCAGTGTCCAGTACATGCACTTAAATGGCTGCTCTGTTCTCTCACTATGTCCCAGGTTTGGCAAGGCCACAGTGGGGCTTATTGCTCATGCAATTGTGCCCTCACATATAGTATAGTGCACCCTGCCTTAGGGCTGTAAGGCCTACCAGAGGGGTGACTTACCTAGATCATATGCTGTGTAGGGTGGACAGGGCACACAGGGAATGTACCATGTTGGGTTTGCCTTTTTATGTTTGCCCCAGTACACTCAGCCTGCACTGGCAGAGCTAGGTGCATCTGGGTGCAGGGCACTTGTGGGTGGCACAATCAGTGCTGCTGCCCTCAGGGGCCTACTCATACTGTCCCAGGCCCTAGGTACTGGGGTAACCATTTACTACGGTCTTACAATGATATGTAAGGGTATATCCAATTGTGCCAAGCATCACAACCGATTTAGGGAAAGAGCTCTGGCCCAGGGAACCTGGTTAGCAGAGGCCCTGGGCACTACAACTTCTAGGGCACATCAACATCAGGCAAAAAGTGGGGGCTAACCATGCAAAAAGCGGCCTCCTCTGACACTGATGAATCTCCCCCCTACATTAGTTCAGGACCTACAAGCGCCAAGTATTTGGGGTGGGGACTTCAATGCAGTGCACAACACCACATTAGACAGGTTCATCTCCCCACTACATGGCAATACAGCGGGAAAGAGTGCACAGGCCTTTCAAGCCAGGCCAGATAATGGTCAAATGCACTTCTCTCTGAATACCCCTAGTGACTGTGAATAAGTCCCCAACAGGGGTACTACTGAACGCACAAGACAACAATAATAAATCCTTCTCAGATTACTATAGCAAGCTACACAAAGGGACATGCGGGGACAGTCCTCCCCTACAAGATTACTCAGATGGCATCCAGGTACCGCAGCTTGACCCACTGCAATGTTCTATGGAGCTACACGCAACCCAAAACTCTTACAACTGTAGAACCAGGTGTGGGAATTGGGGATCCTACTAGCGACTTTTTGCAAAGCATTGATCTCTGTCCTCCCCAGACCTGGCGGAGACCCTTTAGAGGTGTGTTCTTTCAGAATGCTCTCCTCAAACAGACTGCAAAATTTTGGGGGAAGGTTATAGCTAAAATATTACTACCACTGCTTCCCATGTTGGTACACGCAGCTCAAAACGCCTTTATACCAAATAGGAATATTTTCTTAAACCTACTGCATCTCTTCTGAATCATGGAAGAATCTGAGTGCACAGACCTGTTCCCTACAGCCTCATCTCTTGATATATAGAGAAGGCTTCTGACATCTTAGGGTGGCCCTACCAAACTGCTGTATTAGAGAAAATGGGCTTTGGCCCAGAAATACTACTTTAGATAGGCATATTATATGCCAACCCAGTAGCTTGGGTCCATACATGAGGTGAGATTTCTGACGTGTTCAGTATACACCAGGGCACCAGGCAAGGATTTCTATCATTACCGATCATACAGCGTTTACAGGGTCCACAGTGGGGGGAAACTAAGCGGTGGCACCTAGGAGGCTATTTTGCTGGATGCGGATGTTTGCCTGGTGCACCTCCATGAACCCCAAGGAACATTCCCACAGGCAAAGGAAAAGCTTGAAGATTTCAGAACCATGCCGGGCTTAAAACTGAATTGGACTAAATCCTGCTTGTTCTTATTGCTTAGTCTTACACAAGAGAGCAGGGCTGCATCTCCTGGCTCTGGGATGGTAGTGCGACATATTCAAATATTTGAGGAATATACATATCAATCTGAGGCAGATCTAGTACAAGGGTACCTGGTGGAGGGCTGGCTGGCACGCACAACTCCTCGACATTCTAGGGATCATTTCCCCTCTCTCTCATGGGCAGAATGATGATAGCCAAACTGCTAGTATTACCAAAGCTATTGTACCATTTTTCAGCACTGCCTGTCCAGTTACCAAAATGCTTCTATCAAGACCTTAAATCATCAATCTGATTTGGGGATCGGATCAGAAGAAAGCAGCACTGCACAAACTATATGCTCCACTTGAACGAGGGGACTGGGTGCCTCCAACTTCAAATTCTACTGCACCGCAGCCCAATTGCGGTGGGCGACACACAGCCTGCCGGATCCCCCACCTCTTAGTGGTTAGTCCTTTTCCGTAACTTAAGGGCTGCCTTATAGTGGAATGGCTTCTGGACCACTGTCAAGATCCCTCCTGCATTGGCCGCAAGGCCAAAACAGCCAAGTTCTACTGGCGGACATACTTCCAACCTAAGCAGGCTCGTATGCTGTACTCACTTGCTCTACCCCTGTGACACTCTCGGATCTTCACACCCTAAAGGAACATCATAAGGTTGGCCTGCGGACTGAAGCAGGTTGGGCTGCCTGGGAGACCTGTACACACACATGACTTCTAGAAACTTAGAGAACAATATGATAAAGAATGGAGGTGAATTCTGACTTGTAACCAGAGGCTCACCCTCTCTTGAAGGAACTATTAGCATTTGGGAATGACAGATGAGCGATCACAGACTCCAGCACTATGAGCACACCTGCACAGAAAGAAAAATGGGCCAGCAGTGAGGATCAAGACATCCCAGACAAACAATGGTACACAAAAGTGGGCTATGTCTGTAAGGTCTCCAGGAACCCCTGCCTAAAATACACTCAGTTCCACTACCTACACCAGGAGTATCTCACACCTGTACATTTACACCCCATTTTCCCTGGAATCTACCCTCAATTGCCCCATTTGCCTGTGCCTTATGGTGGAATTTTACCACATAGTGTGGATGTGCCCTGTCACACGGTGATTTGGGGGCAAAGGCGGTATCACTGTTAACAGAGATCATGGGATGGGCTCCCTGGACTCCATGACCCCCACCCCTCCAGAGTGCATATCAGGAGTTCTTGTACGTACATGCGAAAACAAATATGTGTTGAAATTTCTTGACCTAGCTTTTATACTAGTTAAAAGGCACACAGAGATGGCCTGGAAGACAGCGGATACCCCCGACATACTGTTGTGGTTGAGGTACCTATTCACCATCACCAGTACAACACGACATTACAGGGTCAATACGTCAATACTGGTAGCGGGTCCAAAAGCCTCCGGAATTTGGCAACGAAGGACTTTTTTAAGAGTGGACATCTTTATTATATGAGGGGACTGGAGACAGCAACTTATTTCCTAGAATTCTGTTCTTGGTGGATAACTCTGGTCTTTGTTAAGAGGTGGCAATGAGTTTATTTAGATAGTGTGGGAGGCAATGTGCTGACAACACACATTGAACAAGGCTTCCATGAACTGTGCGAGGATCTCGGCTGGAGAAGGTTACTCATAAGATTCCAAGTGCCACGTCTGCAGTGACCAGGCAAAGCCAAACACTCAAACACAAAAGCATTTCTAGGATGCTGTCATGTGCTTTGTCTCTGTCCCGTTTTTGTGCACAGCATGTTTTGTTTTTCATTCACAAATTTATCCATCTGCATTGAAAGCAACATCCCAACATACTGTTGTGGTTGAGGTACCTACTCAAATGGGCAACTGCGGAGGTCATGGCCTGGCGCTTGCTTTCTACGCACACAAGGGATACCTCATGCAGCGATGCCTGGGATGCGTACAAAGCTGGAAACAGATGACAGGCCACAGTGGACGTCCAGTTTTCTGCTAAAACTGTCAAAAGGAGCCAAGCAAGAACACTCATTTCCCTTCATCCATCTGCACAAGAAGTGACATCAGAGGAATTTCCATCAGACATCTGCAGAGACAGACCTAGTCAAACACCTCTCATTCTTATCCAAAGAACCAATGCTGGCCCGTCATCACCCCAGAAGAAGCAACCAATACCATGAAGTTCATTCTGTCAGGGGCCCCATCGGACCCCTTGCCCACAACACACCTACTCCAGAGCACTGCAACCCATAAGTGCCACGCCCACACCCGTTTGTAATGCTTCCGCCTCTTCCACAACATTGCCAGATGCTTGGAAACTGTCAGAATCCCGGTGGAGCGTGCTCTAGTGCCTGCACCTGAAGCGATCCCTTGCCTACCTCAGGGTTACTCAGGCAAAGCCCAGTGGTTTGCAGAGACCACTGAATGGTGGCCCTGTTGTGAATTCCACTGTGTCCAGTAAAGCCCTGACCTCTGCCTGGGTCGGGGTTTACATTTAATGCAATATGCAAATAATATTGCCTGCTGTGACTCAATGTGAGAGCTAATATTGCCTGTGGTTGCCGCCTTGGACCACTGCCTGTATTGGGGATGTATGCAGTGCGATCTACAATCAATATTCCACGCTGTGATTCTGTGATTTAATATGGGAACTATTATTGTCCATCATCTAGTTCCAGAGAAGTAGTGCGCGCCAGGACCAGGGTTCATCCACCAAGCGCCTTAGATAGTGCCTGGCTAGCTTGGCCAGGTGGATGGAACAGAGGTGCCTCAAATTGAATGCAGAGAAAACTGAAGTAGTGGTGATAGGGAATCAGCCCTCAATCTGGGTCTCGGCTTGGTGGGCAGATGCTCTGGGATCAGTGCTGGTTCCAAAGCAATCAGTGAAAAACCTCAGCATCTAGTTACCTCAGCTAGTTTGATGCCAACCTTAACTTTAAAAAACAGATTTCCAGCCTGGCAGGCACCTGCTTTGGCATCCTAAAAATGTTACGGAAAATCATAGGTTTCCTGGCGGTGGGAAACAGCCTTTCCTACACGGCCAGAGACATGCAGACCTTAACCACGCAATCGTTACCACACTTACCAGACCCATGCATGTGACTGAACCATGCAAATGCGTGGATAAGGCACCATGCATATACGTGGTTCAGGCACACAGCGGGAACAGCCTGGAGAGGAACGTGCTGGAGGGTAAGTAGGCCTGGGGCAGGTTGTAGGTTTGGGGGGTAATTTTTACGGACAAGGTGGGGTCGGAGGGCTTGGGGGAAGGGCAGATTTGGGGGGGAGGGGTCAGGGCATTTTTTTTTGTTAATGGGGTTGGTGTTAGGGCTCAGGGTGGAGGGAGGCCGGGGTAGTTTTTAGGACAGGGCAGGTAGGTTTTAGGATTCAGGGTGGGGCGGGCTTTTGTGGTAGTTTTTAGGACAGGGCGGGCAGGTTTTAGGATTCAGGGTGGGGTTGAGGTAGTTTTTAGGATAGGGTGGAGTAAGTTTTAGGGCAGGGATCGGGGTAGTTTTTAGGACAGGGTGGGGTAGGTTTTAGGGTTCTGGGTGGGGGTGGGTCGGGGTGCCTTTAGAACAGGTTGGTGTAGGTTTTAGGGTTTAGGGCAGGGGTTCGGGGTAGTTTTTAGCACAGGGTGGGGTAGGTTTTAGGGTTCATGGCAGGGGGCTGGGGAGGGGTAATTTTAAGGGCTGGGTTGCTTTTAGGGCTTGGGAGGGTGTAGGGCTCAATGGCAGAAGGGTCCGTTTTAGGGGCTGGGGTGGGATGGATTGTAGAATATGGTATCAAGTGTAAGGGGGGCAAGGTGGGGGACAATTGACCACACATGTTCCTTTACCAAACATGCTTTTACAACAAAATTCAATGTTAAGGCATGCATGGTAAAAATGGAGTCATTGTTGAGACCACATTCTTAAGGGATGCGTGGTTCAGGCATGCATGATTGCATCATACAACGCCTGCCAGCAGCTGCCAGGGAAACTGTGGTTCATGCTCTGATCACTTCAAGGCCGGGTTACTGTAATGTACTCTACCTAGGTGCCACAGACTATAAACGCTATTATGGACAAAGTACCTAGCGACAAAACTGTCTTCTGGATTGCTTATAGCACCAGCCAGACAAGCAGCATTTTGACTATGTGACGTCCCTTGGAATGGTGCCTCCATCAGAGGAGTTCAACACCTGGGGAACTATCTACACAACTACGCATGGCAGACCCTCACTGGCGGTACTACCTGATGTACTAAGGCGAGTACAAACGAGTGCAAACCTGCACCAGCTCTAGATCTAGGAATTAAATGAATGGGAAATTGTAAATCAGTTTCCTCAATCATTGTGAGCAGAGAAGCAGCAGCTTTGTCCATGGATTACCGTTATATTGCGATAGTGGAAACGCAGGTACTGTTTGGCAAAGGATGCTCGTGCACATTTTCATTTTTAACTGCACATAGATGATGCGCTTTACATGAGCACCAGGTGCATTATAGACGGACAGATTTATTATTATTTAGAAAATAAGTTGTAGGAAGGTAGCCTCTTTCTAGCCTTGTTACCCCCACTTTTGGCCTGTTTGTGAGTATATGTCAGGCTGTTTTTACTGTCTCACTGGGATCCTGCTAGCCAGGGCCCAGTGCTCATAGTGAAAACCCTATGTTGTCAGTGTGTGTGATATGTGTCACTGGGATCCTGCTAGCCAGGACCCCAGTGCTCATAGGTTTGTGGCCTATATGTGTTCCCTGTGTGGTGCCTAACTGTACCACTGAGGATCTGCTAACCAGAACCTCAGTGTTTATGCTCTCTCTGCTTTTAAAATTGTCACTGCGGGCTAGTGACTAATTTTACCAATTCTCATTGGCACACTGGAACACCCTTATAAGTCCCTTGTATATGGTACCTAGGTACCCAGGGTATTGGGTTTCCAGGAGATCCCTATTGTAGGAAAGTACCATCTTGCCTGGCATGTTACCCCCATTTTTCACTGTATATATGTTGTTTTAGTTGTATGTGTCACTGGGACCCTGGTAACCCAGGGCCCCAGTGCTCATAAGTGTGCCTGAATGTGTTACCTGTGTAGTGACTAACTGTCTCACTGAGGCTCTGCTAATCAGAACCTCAGTGGTTATGCTCTCTCATTTCTTTCCAAATTGTCACTAACAGGCTAGTGACCATTTTTACCAATTTACATTGGCTTACTGGAACACCCTTATAATTCCCTAGTATATGGTACTGAGGTACCCAGGGTATTGGGGTTCCAGGAGATCCCTATGGGCTGCAGCATTTCTTTTGCCACCCATAGGGAGCTCTGACAATTCTTACACAGGCCTGCCACTGCAGCCTGAGTGAAATAACGTCCACGTTATATCACAGCCATTTTACACTGCACTTAAGTAACTTATAAGTCACCTATATGTCTAACCTTTACCTGGTAAAGGTTAGGTGCAAAGTTACTTAGTGTGAGGGCACCCTGGCACTAGCCAAGGTGCCCCCACATTGTTCAGAGCCAATTCCCTGAACTTTGTGAGTGCGGGGACACCATTACAGGCGTGCACTACATATAGGTCACTACCTATATGTAGCTTCACAATGGTAACTCCGAATATGGCCATGTAACATGTCTATGATCATGGAATTGCCCCCTCTATGCCATCCTGGCATAGTTGGCACAATCCCATGATCCCAGTGGTCTGTAGCACAGACCCTGGTACTGCCAAACTGCCCTTCCTGGGGTTTCACTGCAGCTGCTGCTGCTGCCAACCCCTCAGACAGGCATCTGCCCTCCTGGGGTCCAGCCAGGCCTGGCCCAGGATGGCAGAACAAAGAACTTCCTCTGAGAGAGGGTGTGACACCCTCTCCCTTTGGAAAATGGTGTGAAGGCAGGGGAGGAGTAGCCTCCCCCAGCCTCTGGAAATGCTTTCTTGGGCACAGATGTGCCCAATTCTGCATAAGCCAGTCTACACCGGTTTAGGGGACCCCTTAGCCCTGCTCTGGCACGAAACTGGACAAAGGAAAGGGGAGTGACCACTCCCCTGACCTGCACCTCCCCTGGGAGGTGTCCAGAGCTCCTCCAGTGTGCTCCAGACCTCTGCCATCTTGGAAACAGAGGTGCTGCTGGCACACTGGACTGCTCTGAGTGGCCAGTGCCACCAGGTGACGTCAGAGACTCCTTGTGATTGGCTCCTTCAGGTGTTGCTAGCCTATCCTCTCTCCTAGGTAGCCAAACCCTCTTTTCTGGCTATTTAGGGTCTCTGTCTCTGGGGAAACTTTAGATAACGAATGCAAGAGCTCATCCGAGTTCCTCTGCATCTCTCTCTTCACCTTCTGATAAGGAAACGACTGCTGACCGCGCTGGAAGCCTGCAAACCTGCAACATAGTAGCAAAGACGACTACTGCAACTCTGTAACGCTGATCCTGCTGCCTTCTCGACTGTTTTCCTGCTTGTGCATGCTGTGGGGGTAGCCTGCCTCCTCTCTGCACCAGAAGCTCCGAAGAAATCTCCCGTGGGTCGACGGAATCTTCCCCCTGCAACCGCAGGCACCAAAAAGCTGCATTACCGGTCCCTTGGGTCTCCTCTCAGCACGACGAGCGAGGTCCCTCGAATCCAGCGACTCTGTCCAAGTGACCCCCACAGTCCAGTGACTCTTCAGTCCAAGTTTGGTGGAGGTAAGTCCTTGCCTCACCTCGCTGGGCTGCATTGCTGGGAACCGTGACTTTGCAGCTACTCCGGCCCCTTTGCACTTCCGGCGGAAATCCTTTGTGCACAGCCAAGCCTGGGTCCACGGCACTCTAACCTGCATTGCACGACTTTCTAAGTTGGTCTCCGGCGACGTGGGACTCCTTTGTGCAACTTCGGCGAGCACCATTTCACGCATCCTCGTAGTGCCTGTTTCTGGTACTTCTCCGGGTGCTACCTGCTTCAGTGAGGGCTCTTTGTCTTGCTCGACGTCCCCTCTCTCTTCAGGTCCAATTTGCGACCTCCTGGTCCCTCCTGGGCCCCAGCAGCGTCCAAAAACGCTAAACGCACGATTTGTGCCTAGCAAGGCTTGTTGGCGTCCTTTCGGCAGGAAAACACGTCTGCACGACTCTCCACGGCGAGGGGGATCCGTCCACCAAAGGGGAAGTCTCTAGCCCTTTTCGTTCCTGCAGAAACCTCAGCTTCTTCTGTCCAGTAGAAGCTTCTTTGCACCCGCAGCTGGCATTTCCTGGGCATCTGCCCATCTCCAACTTGCTTGTGACTTTTGGACTTGGTCCCCTTGTTCCACAGGTACCCTAGATTGGAAATCCACCGTTGTTGCATTGCTGGTTTGTGTCTTTCCTGCATTATTCCTCTAACACGACTTCTTTGTCCTTAGGGGAACTTTAGTGCACTTTGCACTCACTTTTCAGGGTCTTGGGGAGGGTTATTTTTCTAACTCTCACTATTTTCTAATAGTCCCAGCGACCCTCTACAAGGTCACATAGGTTTGGGGTCCATTCGTGGTTCGCATTCCACTTTTGGAGTATATGGTTTGTGTTGCCCCTATCCCTATGTTTCCCCATTGCATCCTATTGTAACTATACATTGTTTGCACTGTTTTCTAAGACTATACTGCATATTTTTGCTATTGTGTATATATATCTTGTGTATATTTCCTATCCTCTCACTGAGGGTACACTCTAAGATACTTTGGCATATTGTCATAAAAATAAAGTACCTTTATTTTTAGTATAACTGTGTATTGTGTTTTCTTATGATATTGTGCATATGACACTAAGTGGTACTGTAGTAGCTTCACACGTCTCCTAGTTCAGCCTAAGCTGCTCTGCTAAGCTACCATTATCTATCAGCCTAAGCTGCTAGACACCCTATACACTAATAAGGGATAACTGGGCCTGGTGCAAGGTGTAAGTACCCCTTGGTACTCACTACAAGCCAGTCCAGCCTCCTACATTGGTTGTGCAGTGGTGGTATAAGTGCTTGAGACTACTTACCACTCTTGTCATTGTACTTTTCCTAAGAGAAAAATATACAAAACAAGGTCAGTGTATATACACATAGCCAAAAAGTTTTGCATTTCCTCTTTTCACTCTTTTCTAAGTGCTGAAAAGTACTTCTAAACTTTCAAAAAGTTCTTAAAAGTTTAAAAAGATTTTTCTGTCTTTCCAAAAAGTTCTGAAAACTTTTTTTTCTTTTTCTATCACTTTAACTCTCTCAAAAAAATGTCTGGCACAGGCCAAAATGTTGATCTGTCCAAACTTGCATATGACAACCTTAGCTGGAAAAGAGCAAGGAGTCTCTGTATAGAGAGAGGTTTGAGTGTAGGGAAGAATCCTTCCTTGGAACTGTTACTTAACATGCTTAAAGAACAGGATAAGGCCATAGGTGCCTCATCTGTTGAAAAAGTACCTAATAGTTCTCAATCTGATTCAGGGACTCCCCCAGGAAAAGATTCAGGAAAGAAACTTCCTAGCCTGCCCATTACTAGACAGTCTAGCATAGTTGGGAATGATGATGAGCCACACCATACAAATAGTGTTGTCTCACATCATAACAAAAGCATTTATTCTCACCATACTGGTAGTAATGTTTCTGTTAACCAAGCTGTTAGAGTGGCTTCTGTAAGGGACAGGTCTCCTTCTGTTCATTCCCATCATAGCTCTGTTTCTAGGAATGTCCCTCCCACCAACCCTGATGACAGAATGTTAGAGAGGGAACTCAATAAGTTGAGGGTAGAACAAACCAGACTGAAGCTTAAAAAGCAACAGCTGGATTTGGATAGACAGTCTTTTGAATTAGACAAGGAAAGACAGAAGTTGGGTTTAGATACCCATGGTGGCAGCAGCAGTATTCCCCATAGTCATCCTGCAAAAGAGCATGATTCTAGGAATCTGCACAAGATAGTTCCCCCTTACAAGGAGGGGGATGACATTAACAAGTGGTTTGCTTCTCTTGAGAGGGCCTGTGTTGTACAGGATGTCCCTCAAAGGCAGTGGGCTGCTATCCTATGGCTATCATTTAGTGGAAAAGGTAGGGATAGGCTCCTTACTGTGAAAGAAAATGATGCTAATAATTTCCAAGTTCTTAAGAATGCACTCCTGGATGGTTATGGCTTAACCACTGAACAGTACAGGATAAAGTTCAGAGAGACCAAAAAGGAGTCTTCACAAGACTGGGTTGATTTCATTGACCATTCAGTGAAGGCCTTGGAGGGGTGGTTACATGGCAGTAAAGTTACTGATTATGACAGCCTGTATAACTTAATCCTGAGAGAGCATATTCTTAATAATTGTGTGTCTGATTTGTTGCACCAGTACTTGGTGGACTCTGATCTGACCTCTCCCCAAGAATTGGGAAAGAAGGCAGACAAATGGGTCAGAACAAGAGTGAACAGAAAAGTTCATACAGGGGGTGACAAAGATGGCAACAAAAAGAAGGATGGTAAGTCTTCAGACAAGGGTGGGGACAAATCTAAAAATGAGTCTTCATCAGGCCCACAAAAACACTCTGGTGGGGGTGGTGGGTCCAAATCCTCTTTTAATCAGAACAAGGAAAGGAAACCATGGTGCTATTTATGTAAAATAAAAGGCCATTGGACAGCAGATCCCAGTTGTCCAAAGAAAGGCACCACTGCTCCTACCACTACAACCCCTACTGCTACACCTAGTGTCCCTACTAATAGCAGTGGTGGTGGGAGCAAACCTACTAATAGCCAATCCAAGGGAGTAGCTGGGCTCACTATTGGTAACTTAGTTGGGGTTGGTCTGATTGGGGAGACCACAGAGGCTACTTTAGTCTCTGAAGGGGCTATTGATTTAGCCACTTTGGTTGCTTGCCCCCATAACTTGGAGAAGTACAAGCAACTACCCCTAATAAATGGTGTTGAGGTCCAGGCCTACAGGGACACAGGTGCCAGTGTCACAATGGTGATTGAGAAACTGGTGCACCCTGAACAACACATACTTGGACACCAGTACCAAGTAACCGATGCTCACAACATAACACAAAGCCACCCCATGGCTGTTGTAAATCTCAACTGGGGGGGGGTAACTGGTCCAAAGAAAGTTGTGGTAGCTTCAGAATTACCTGTAGACTGTCTACTAGGGAATGATTTGGAGACATCAGCTTGGTCAGATGTGGAGTTGGAGGCCCATGCAGCAATGCTGGGCATTCCAGGGCATATTTTTGCTTTGACAAGGGCTCAGGCCAAAAAGCAAAAAGGACAGGGAAGCTTGGATCCTGGAACAATGGACCAAGTGCTCCCTAAAGCTAGGGCTAGTAGAAGCAAACCACTTCCTACTATCCCTCCCTCTACAGTGGATTCTACTTCTGAGGAAGAAGAATTCCCTCCCTGTGCAGAACCTACACCAGAGGAGCTGGAAGCAGACACTGCTGAGCTTTTGGGTGAAGGGGGGCCTGCCAGAGAGGAGCTGAGTGTGGCACAGCAAACCTGTCCCACATTAGAGGGTCTCAGACAGCAAGCTGTCAAACAGGCTAACGGGGATGTCAGTGACTCTCACAGAGTTTATTGGGAGGACAACCTCTTGTACACTGAACATAGGGATCCTAAACCTGGAGCTGCCAGGAGATTAGTGATTCCTCAGGAGTACAGAAAGTTCCTCCTAACACTGGCACATGACATTCCCTTAGCTGGGCACCTAGGACAAATGAAAACTTGGGACAGGCTTGTTCCCCTGTTTCATTGGCCTAGGATGTCTGAGGACACAAAGGAATTTTGTAAGTCCTGTGAAACCTGTCAAGCCAGTGGCAAAACAGGTGGCACCCCAAAGGCACCCCTTATTCCACTGCCTGTGGTTGGGGTTCCCTTTGAAAGGGTAGGGGTTGACATAGTTGGCCCCCTTGACCCTCCTACTGCTTCAGGCAATAGATTTATCTTGGTGGTAGTGGACCATGCCACAAGATATCCTGAAGCTATTCCTTTAAGGACCACTACAGCTCCTGCAGTGGCAAAAGCCCTCCTGGGAATATTTTCCAGGGTGGGCTTCCCAAAGGAAGTAGTATCAGACAGAGGAAGCAATTTCATGTCTGCATACTTAAAGGCCATGTGGAAGGAGTGTGGTGTAACGTACAAGTTCACAACACCCTATCATCCACAAACAAATGGACTGGTGGAGAGATTTAATAAAACTCTCAAAGGCATGATTATGGGTCTCCCTGAAAAACTCCGCAGGAGATGGGATATCCTTCTACCATGCCTCCTTTTTGCCTACAGGGAGGTACCCCAGAAAGGAGTGGGCTTCAGCCCCTTTGAACTTCTTTTTGGACACCCTGTTAGGGGTCCACTCACACTTGTAAAGGAGGGTTGGGAACAACCTTTAAAAGCTCCTAAGCAGGATATTGTGGATTATGTACTTGGCCTCAGATCAAGGATGGCTGAGTACATGAAAAAGGCCAGTAAAAACCTTCAGGCCAGCCAAGAGCTCCAGAAGCAATGGCATGATCAGAAGGCTGTTTTGGTTCAGTACCAACCAGGGCAGAAAGTGTGGGTCTTGGAGCCTGTGGCCCCAAGAGCACTCCAAGATAAATGGAGTGGTCCCCACACAATTGTTGAAAAGAAGGGAGAAGTCACCTATTTAGTTGACTTAGGCACTGCCAGGAGTCCCCTTAGGGTGCTCCATGTCAACCGCCTGAAACCCTACTATGACAGGGCTGATCTCACCCTGCTCATGGCAACTGATGAGGGACAGGAAGAAGACAGTGATCCTCTACCTGATCTCTTCTCTTCCACAGAACAAGATGCTCTTGTGGAAGGTGTAGTTTTGGCTGATTGTCTTACTGCTGAGCAGAAAGATAATTGCATAAATCTCCTAGATCAATTCTCTGAACTCTTCTCTACTGTGCCAGGTACCACTTCTTGGTGTGAGCACACTATAGATACTGGAGACAGTTTACCTGTCAAAAGTAAGATCTATAGGCAGCCTGACCATGTCAGGGACTGCATAAAGCAAGAGGTCCAGAAAATGTTAGAACTAGGAGTGGTTGAGCACTCTGACAGTCCATGGGCTTCTCCTGTGGTACTGGTACCAAAACCCCATTCCAAAGATGGAAAGAAGGAAATGCGGTTTTGTGTAGACTATAGAGGTCTCAACTTGGTAACCAAAACTGATGCTCACCCTATACCCAGGGCAGATGAGCTCATAGATACACTGGCATCTGCCAAGTATCTAAGCACTTTTGACTTGACTGCAGGGTATTGGCAGATCAAATTGTCAGAAGATGCTAAACCTAAGACTGCATTTTCAACCATTGGAGGACATTACCAGTTTACTGTAATGCCTTTTGGTTTGAAAAATGCACCTGCCACTTTTCAGAGGTTGGTGAACACAGTCCTGCAAGGGCTGGAAGCTTTCAGTGCAGCATATTTGGACGATATAGCTGTCTTTAGCTCCAGCTGGGATGATCACCTGGTCCACCTATGGAAAGTTTTGGAGGCCCTGCAAAAGGCAGGCCTCACTATCAAGGCTTCAAAGTGCCAGATAGGGCAGAGTAAGGTGGTTTATCTGGGACACCTTGTTGGTGGGGAACAGATTGCACCACTTCAGGGGAAAATCCAAACAATTATTGATTGGGTTCCCCCTACCACTCAGACTCAGGTGAGAGCCTTCTTAGGCCTCACTGGGTATTACAGGAGGTTCATTAAGAACTATGGCTCCATTGCAGCCCCTCTTAATGACCTCACATCCAAGAAAATGCCTAAAAAGGTATTATGGACAGCAAACTGTCAGAAAGCTTTTGAGGAGCTGAAGCAGGCCATGTGCTCTGCACCTGTCCTGAAAAGCCCTTGTTACTCTAAAAAATTCTATGTCCAAACTGATGCATCTGAATTAGGAGTAGGGGCAGTCCTATCACAACTTAATTCTGAGGGCCAGGATCAACCTGTTGCTTTTATTAGTAGGAGGTTGACCCCTAGAGAAAAGCGTTGGTCTGCCATTGAGAGGGAGGCCTTTGCTGTGGTCTGGGCACTGAAGAAGTTGAGGCCATACCTGTTTGGCACTCACTTCATTGTTCAGACAGACCACAAACCTCTACTTTGGCTAAAACAAATGAAAGGTGAAAATCCTAAATTGTTGAGGTGGTCCATATCCCTACAGGGAATGGACTATACAGTGGAACATAGACCTGGGAGTAGCCACTCCAATGCAGATGGACTCTCCAGATATTTCCACTTAGACAATGAAGACTCATCAGGTCATGGCTAGTCTTATTGTCCTTCGTTTGGGGGGGGGGGTTGTGTAGGAAAGTACCATCTTGCCTGGCATGTTACCCCCATTTTTCACTGTATATATGTTGTTTTAGTTGTATGTGTCACTGGGACCCTGGTAACCCAGGGCCCCAGTGCTCATAAGTGTGCCTGAATGTGTTACCTGTGTAGTGACTAACTGTCTCACTGAGGCTCTGCTAATCAGAACCTCAGTGGTTATGCTCTCTCATTTCTTTCCAAATTGTCACTAACAGGCTAGTGACCATTTTTACCAATTTACATTGGCTTACTGGAACACCCTTATAATTCCCTAGTATATGGTACTGAGGTACCCAGGGTATTGGGGTTCCAGGAGATCCCTATGGGCTGCAGCATTTCTTTTGCCACCCATAGGGAGCTCTGACAATTCTTACACAGGCCTGCCACTGCAGCCTGAGTGAAATAACGTCCACGTTATTTCACAGCCATTTTACACTGCACTTAAGTAACTTATAAGTCACCTATATGTCTAACCTTTACCTGGTAAAGGTTAGGTGCAAAGTTACTTAGTGTGAGGGCACCCTGGCACTAGCCAAGGTGCCCCCACATTGTTCAGAGCCAATTCCCTGAACTTTGTGAGTGCGGGGACACCATTACACGCGTGCACTACATATAGGTCACTACCTATATGTAGCTTCACAATGGTAACTCCGAATATGGCCATGTAACATGTCTATGATCATGGAATTGCCCCCTCTATGCCATCCTGGCATAGTTGGCACAATCCCATGATCCCAGTGGTCTGTAGCACAGACCCTGGTACTGCCAAACTGCCCTTCCTGGGGTTTCACTGCAGCTGCTGCCAACCCCTCAGACAGGCATCTGCCCTCCTGGGGTCCAGCCAGGCCTGGCCCAGGATGGCAGAACAAAGAACTTCCTCTGAGAGAGGGTGTGACACCCTCTCCCTTTGGAAAATGGTGTGAAGGCAGGGGAGGAGTAGCCTCCCCCAGCCTCTGGAAATGCTTTCTTGGGCACAGATGTGCCCAATTCTGCATAAGCCAGTCTACACCGGTTCAGGGGACCCCTTAGCCCTGCTCTGGCGCGAAACTGGACAAAGGAAAGGGGAGTGACCACTCCCCTGACCTGCACCTCCCCTGGGAGGTGTCCAGAGCGCCTCCAGTGTGCTCCAGACCTCTGCCATCTTGGAAACAGAGGTGCTGCTGGCACACTGGACTGCTCTGAGTGGCCAGTGCCACCAGGTGACGTCAGAGACTCCTTGTGATAGGCTCCTTCAGGTGTTGCTAGCCTATCCTCTCTCCTAGGTAGCCAAACCCTCTTTTCTGGCTATTTAGGGTCACTGTCTCTGGGGAAACTTTAGATAACGAATGCAAGAGCTCATCCGAGTTCCTCTGCATCTCTCTCTTCACCTTCTGATAAGGAAACGACTGCTGACCGCGCTGGAAGCCTGCAAACCTGCAACATAGTAGCAAAGACGACTACTGCAACTCTGTAACGCTGATCCTGCCGCCTTCTCGACTGTTTTCCTGCTTGTGCATGCTGTGGGGGTAGCCTGCGTCCTCTCTGCACCAGAAGCTCCGAAGAAATCTCCCGTGGGTCGACGGAATCTTCCCCCTGCAACCGCAGGCACCAAAAAGCTGCATTACTGGTCCCTTGGGTCTCCTCTCAGCACGACGAGCGAGGTCCCTCGAATCCAGCGACTCTGTCCAAGTGACCCCCACAGTCCAGTGACTCTTCAGTCCAAGTTTGGTGGAGGTAAGTCCTTGCCTCACCTCGCTGGGCTGCATTGCTGGGAACCGCGACTTTGCAGCTACTCCGGCCCCTGTGCACTTCCGGCGGAAATCCTTTGTGCACAGCCAAGCCTGGGTCCACGGCACTCTAACCTGCATTGCACGACTTTCTAAGTTGGTCTCCGGCGACGTGGGACTCCTTTGTGCAACTTCGGCGAGCACCATTTCACGCATCCTCGTAGTGCCTGTTTCTGGCACTTCTCCGGGTGCTATCTGCTTCAGTGAGGGCTCTTTTTCTTGCTCGACGTCCCCTCTCTCTTCAGGTCCAATTTGCGACCTCCTGGTCCCTCCTGGGCCCCAGCAGCGTCCAAAAACGCCAAACGCACGATTTGCGCCAAGCAAGGCTTGTTGGCGTCCTTTCGGCGGGAAAACACTTCTGCACGACTCTCCACGGCAAGAGGGATCCGTCCACCAAAGGGGAAGTCTCTAGCCCTTTTCGTTCCTGCAGAAACCTCAGCTTCTTCTGTCCAGTAGAAGCTTCTTTGCACCCGCAGCTGGCATTTCCTGGGCATCTGCCCATCTCCGACTTGCTTGTGACTTTTGGACTTGGTCCCCTTGTTCCACAGGTACCCTAGATTGGAAATCCACAGTTGTTGCATTGCTGGTTTGTGTCTTTCCTGCATTATTCCTCTAACACGACTTCTTTGTCCTTAGGGGAACTTTAGTGCACTTTGCACTCACTTTTCAGGGTCTTGGGGAGGGTTATTTTTCTAACTCTCACTATTTTCTAATAGTCCCAGCGACCCTCTACAAGGTCACATAGGTTTGGGGTCCATTCGTGGTTCGCATTCCACTTTTGGAGTATATGGTTTGTGTTGCCCCTATCCCTATGTTTCCCCATTGCATCCTATTGTAACTATACATTGTTTGCACTGTTTTCTAAGACTATACTGCATATTTTTGCTATTGTGTATATATATCTTGTGTATATTTCCTATCCTCTCACTGAGGGTACACTCTAAGATACTTTGGCATATTGTCATAAAAATAAAGTACCTTTATTTTTAGTATAACTGTGTATTGTGTTTTCTTATGATATTGTGCATATGACACTAAGTGGTACTGTAGTAGCTTCACACGTCTCCTAGTTCAGCCTAAGCTGCTCTGCTAAGCTACCATTATCTATCAGCCTAAGCTGCTAGACACCCTATACACTAATAAGGGATAACTGGGCCTGGTGCAAGGTGTAAGTACCCCTTGATACTCACTACAAGCCAGTCCAGCCTCCTACACCTATGGGCTGCAGCATTTCTTTTGCCACCCATAGGGAGCTCAGACAATTCTTACACAGGACTGCCACTGCAGCCTGAGTGAAATAACGTCCACGTTATTTCACAGCCATTTATCACTGCACATAAGTAACTTATAAGTCACCTATATGTCTAACCCTCACTGGGTGAAGGTTAGGTGCAAAGTTACTTAGTGTGTGGGCACTCTGGCACTAGCCAAGGTGCCCTCACATTGTTCAGGGCAAATTCCCCGGACTCTGTGAGTGCGGGGACACCATTACAAGCGTGCATGGCCATGTAACATGTCTAGGATCATGGAATTGTCATCCCAATACCATTTTGGTATTGAGGGGACAATTCCATGCATCCCCGGGTCTCTAGCACAGGACCCGGGTACTGCCAAACTGCCTTTCTGTGGTTTCCACTGCAGCTGCTGCTGCTGCCAACCCCTCAGACAGGTTTCTGCCCCCCTGGGGTCTGGGCAGCCCAGTCCCAGGAAGGCAGAACAAAGGATTTCCTCTGAGAGAGGGTGTGACACCCTCTTCCTTTGGAAATAGGTGTGAAGGGCTGTGGAGGATTAGCCTCCCCCAGCCTCTGGAAATGCTTTGATGAGCAAAGATGGTGCCCATCTCTGCATAAGCCAGTCTACATCGGTTCAGGGATCCCCCAGCCCTGTTCTGGCAGGAAACTGGACAAAGGAAAGGGGAGTGACTACTCCCCTGACCAGTACCTCCCCAGGGGAGGTGCTCAGAGCTCCTCCAGTGTGTCCCAGACCTCTGCCATCTTGGATTCAGAGGTGTTGGGGCACAATGGACTGCTCTGAGTGGCAAGTGCCAGCAAGTGACGTCAGAGACCTCTCCCGATAGGTGCTTACCTCTTTCAGTAGCCAAGCCTCCTTTCTCAGTAGCCAAACCTCCTTTTTCTGGCTATTCAGGGTCTCTCCTCTTGGCTATTCCTCAGATAACGAATACAAGAGCTCACCAGAGTCCCTCTGCACTTCCCTCTTTGACTTCTGCCAAGGATCGACTGCTGACTGCTCCAGGACGCCTGCAAAATCGCAACAAAGTAGCAAGACGACTACCAGCAACATTGTAGCACCTCATCCTGCCGGCTTTCTCAACTGTTTCCTGGTGGTTCATGTTCTGAGGGCTGTCTGCCTTCACCCTGCACTGGAAGCCAAGAAGAAATCTCCCGTGGGTCGACGGAATCTTCCCCCTGCTAACGCAGGCACCAAAATACTGCATCACCGGTCCTATGGGTCCCCTCTCATCCTGACGAGTGTGGTCCCTGGAACACAGGAGCTGGGCCCAAGTATCTCCCACAGTCCAGTGGCCCTTCTGTCCAAATTTGGTGGAGGTAAGTCCTTGGCTCCCCACGCCAGACAGTAATCCTGTGTACTGCGTGATCTGCTTCTACTCCGGCTTCTGTGCACTTTTCCAAGGATTCCTTTGTGCACAGCCTAGACTGGGTCCCCAGCACTCTGTCCTGCATTGCCCAACTCGCTGAGTTGAAATACGATGTTGTGGGACCCTCCTTTGGGGCTCTGAGTCGGCCGCTGTCCTCAGATCTTCTAAGTGCCTGCTCTGGTACTTCTGCGGGTGTTGCCTGCTTCTGCGGGGGCTCTCTGAGTTGCTAAGCACCCGCTCTGTGTCCTCCTCCAAGTGGCGACATCCTGGTCCTTCCTGGGCCCCAGCAGTACCCAAATTCCTCAACTGCGACTCTTGCAGCTAGCAAGGCTTGTTTGCGGTCTTTCTGCTTGGAAACACTTCTGCAACCTTCAGCACGCCGTGGGACATCTTCCATCCAAAGGAGAAGTTCCTGGCCCCTTCCTTTGTTGCAGAATCTTCAGCTTCTTCCACCCAGAGGCAGCCCTTTTGCACCTTCATCCGGGGTTTAGTGGGCTCCTGCCCCCCCTGGACCCTTGCATGACTCTTGGACTTGGTCCCCTTCCTTTACAGGTCCTCAGGTCCAGGAATCCATCTTAAGTGTTTTGCTGGTACTTGTGGTTCTTGCAGAATCCCCTATCACGACTATTCTGTCTTTTTGGGGTAGTAGGGTAACTTTACTCCTACTTTCCAGGGTCTTGGGGTGGGGTATCTTGGACACGATTACTGTTTTCTTACAGTCCCAGCGACCCTCTACAACCTACACTAGGCCTGGGGTCCATTTGTGGTTCGCATTCCACTTTTGGAGTATATGGTTTGTGTTGCCCCTAGGCCTATTTCTACCTATTGCATTCTATTGTGATTCTACATTGTTTGCACTACTTTTCCAACTATTACTTACCTGTTTTTGGTTTGTGTGCATATCATTTGTGTATATTACTTACCTCCTAAGTGAGGGTATCCTCTGAGATACTTTTGGCATATTGTCACTAAAATAAAGTACCTTTATTTTTAGTAACTCTGAGTATTGTGTTTTCTTATGATATTGTGCTATGTGATATAAGTGGTATAGTAGGAGCTTTGCATGTCTCCTAGTTCAGCCTAAGCTGCTCTGCTATGGATACCTCTATCAGCCTAAGCTGCTAGAACATCTCTAATATACTAATAAGGGATAACTGGACCTGGCACAAGGTGTGAGAACCACTTGGTACCCACTATAAGCCAGACCAGCCTCCTACATTGGTGGTACAGTGGTGGGATAAGTACTTGTAACTGCTCTACCACTTTGTCATTTGGTGCTTTTCATAAGAAAATCATATACCAAATAGTTCAGAATATGTACATTGAACCAAAACAGTTTACTTTTCAGCTCTAAAACGTTTTACTAAGTTTCTGAAAAGTTCTGAAAACTTTTAAAAGTTTTCCAAAAGTTTGAAAAAGTTTTTTCTCTGTGCTTTCTAAAGTTCTAAAACTTTTTTCTCTCACTATCCTTAAACCTTTACTATCATGTCTGTAGTAGAGCCCACTCCCAAGACTGTTAATGCAACATATGAGAGTTTAAACTACAAAAGTTTGAGGGGTCTCTGCCTGGATAGATGTTTGAATATAGGTAAGAATCCTACAAAAGAGTTTCCCTTCAACATGCTCATTGTAGATGACCAGAACCAGTCTGGCCCATCTCAGGAGAGGTTAGAAAAAGGGGAAGCTTCCCAGTCAGACTCAGAGGAGTTCCCTGAAGAAGCTGGGGAGGGTTCTTACAAAGTCCTGCCCCCTAGCAGGGCACCTAGTGACACTGGTAGTGTTGAAGCGACGTTACTCAAAGTACGGACCTTCATTGGCGGCCCGCGGACACGTACAGGAAACGCCATATAAAAATGGCTGCAGTATATAAACATAGAAGAGGGCAGCGGGAGCATACGCAATCGTGGCTTCTTTGCGCATGCTCCCACGGCGCTCTTCTATGTTTACCTACGGCGGCCATTATTTATGGCGTTTCCATGCCGATCCTGGAAGCCAAAGCCCCATAAAAGTTAGCGCTTGCAGCTAACTTTTACGGGGCTTTTTCATCTGCTTCCTGTCACCGGCTCCACGTCTGCTGCCCGCCTGCCTGCCTGCCGTTCTACATTTGTGGCATCTTTACAGTGCTTTATTGAGGCACTTGGTTATTTATTTATTTGTTTTTAATGCAGTGTGTGTGTTACTGGGGAAGGGGTGAGAGCAGATGGCGCTGTGTGTGTGCGCTGTGTGTGTTACTGGGGTAGGGGTGAGAGCAGATGGCACTGTGCGTGTTACTGGGGTAGGGGTGAGAGCAGATGGTGCTGTGTGTGTGCGCTGTGTGTGTGTTACTGGGGTAGGGGTGAGAGCAGATGGCACTGTGTGTGTGTTACTGGGGTAGGGGTGAGAGCAGATGGCGCTGTGTGTGTGTGTTACTGGGGTAGGGGTGAGAGCAGATGGCGCTGTGTGTGTTACTGGGGTAGGGGTGAGAGCAGATGGCGCTGTGTGTGTTACTGGGGTAGGGGTGAGAACAGATGGTGCTGTGTGTGTGCGCTGTGTGTGTTACTGGGGTAGGGGTGAGAGCAGATGGCGCTGTGTGTGTTACTGGGGTAGGGGTGAGAGCAGATTGCGCTGTGTGTGTGCGCTGTGTGTGTGTGTTACTGGGGTAGGGGTGAGAGCAGATGGCGCTGTGTGTGATGTAGGGGTGAGAGCAGATGGCGCTGTGTGTGTATGGCGCTGTGTGTGTTTAGCAATGTTTTGAAAAAGGGGGCAGGGTGGTTGTGCCCCCTATAAGCCCCGTCCCCCTACCCCCGCTGTCACTTCAGTGCGGCCCTCGGCCGCAAACCATACTGCAATTTTGGCCCCCGATAAAAAGTTTGTGAGTACCCATGTGTTAGAGGGTCACACATCAGTACAACATCTTTCACTCCTAGAGGCCAGGTTACTAGGATCCAGACAGTTAGGGACAGGTCTCCCTCTGAAACATCCCATATTTCCTCTGTGTCTAAACATTCCAAACCCACCCACCCTGAGGATAACTTGATGGAAAGGGAACTCAGAAAGCTGAGGGTAGACGAGACCAGACTGAAGCTTAAACAGCAGCATTTGACCTTGGATAGGGAATCCCTAGACAGAGAGAGGGAAAGACAGAGGTAGGGGTTAGTTCCCCATGGTGGCAGCAGCAGTATTTCTGATAGCAATCCTGTTAGAGAGCAAGATTCCAGGAATCTGCATAAGATAGTCCCCCCTTACAAGGAGGGGGGTGACATCAATAAGTGGGTTGCTGCACTTGAGAGGGCCTGTATGGTACAGTTGGTCCCTCAAAGGCAGTGGGCTGCTATTTTGTGACTATCTTTCACTGGAAAGGGTAGGGATAGGTTCCTTACTGTCAGAGAAAGTGATGCCAACAATTACAAAGTTTTGAAGGATGCACTCTTGGATGGATTTGGCTTAACCACTGAACAATACAGGATTGAGTTCAGAGACACCAGAAAAGAGTCCTCTCAAGACTGGACAGATTTTGTGGGCTGTTCAGTGAAGGCCTTGGAAGGTTGGTTGCATGGCAATAAGGTTTCTGACTATGAAAGTCTGTATAATCTTATTCTGAGAGAGCATATTCTTAACAATTGTGTGTCTGATTTGTTGCACCAATACCTAGTAGAGTCTGATCTGACCTCTCCCCAAGAATTGGGAAAGAAGGCAGACAAATGGGACAGAACAAGACTGAACAGAAAAGTTCATACAAGAGGATGGCAAGAAGAAAGATGGTGAGAAATCTCAGGATAAGCATGGGGATAAGGGTAACAATAAAGATCCTTCTTCAAATCCTAAACGCTCTTCAGGGGGTGGGGATAAATCAACTTCTTCACAACATACACACATTAAAAGGCCTTGGTGCTTTGTGTGTAAAAATAAAGGCCATCGGCCAGGGGATAAGTCCTGCCCAGGTAAACCCCCTGAGCCTACCACCACTAATACATCAAACTCTAGTGCCCCTAGCAGTAGTGGTAATAGTGGTGGGACTGCAGGCAACAGTCAAAATAAGGGTGTAGTTGGGTTCACTTTTGGGTCCATCATAGAAACTGGGGTAGTCAGTCCCAAGACAGTTTCTGTCACACCTGGTGGCATTGGCCTTGCCACACTGGCTGCTTCTCCCCTTACAATGGATAAGTACAGGCAGACAGTTTCCATAAATGGCGTTGAAGCTCAGGCCTACAGGGACACAGGTGCCAGTATCACTTTGGTGACTGAAAACCTAGTGTCTCCTGCACAACACATCATTGGACAACAGTACAAGATTATTGATATCCATAACTCCACTACGTTTCTTCCCTTAGCTATAATTCAGTTTAGTTGGGGTGGAGTTACTGGCCCTAAGCAGGTGGTAGTGTCACCTAGCTTACCTGTAGACTGTCTCTTAGGTAATGACCTAGAGTCCTCAGGTTGGGCTGAGGTAGAGTTTTATACCCATGCAACAATGCTGGGTATCCCTGAGGAATTGCTTCCTCTCATTTCAGCTGAAATGAAAAAGCAAAGGAGAGAAAAAGGCCTGAAAACTCAGGATCCCTCTCCAACAACAGGTAAAAAAAAAGGTATCACAGTATCCCCTAACCACCCTGCCCTTCAGGATACCATTCCTGTGGTAGGAGAAACATCTCCTAGGGTGGCACCTGTTCCAAGGGAATCATCAGCTAACACAGCTGTACTCCCTGAGGTGGAAGTACCTCTCTGTGGGATAACTAATATTGGTGAGAAAAAGAGCACCACTTTAGTTAACATGGAGCATCCCTCCAACCCTCCCAGAGAAACTTTAGTGCAGCAACCCTGCACTGCCTCACAACACTTAGGACAGCAGCCCTCACCGGTGGGTGTAACACAGGGACGAGAGGCCTTTTATTGTCACCTTTGCCGGTGGGTGTAAAACGGAACCGCAGCTGAGATACAAGAGGACTGAAGGCTCATATTCAGGGTATCATTCTTCTGCCTTAGAAGCTCCCCCATCACTGAGAGAACTACCATGAGGCCAAACAAGCGTTAGATATTTCACAAGAAGAATACTTGGATATTATATTTAAATATATATAAAAGGGAAACTCTCTACTCTTTGTCTTGACTGTCCCCTTAAAGCCCACCGGCCGCTCTCCCCCGCCCCGGCCCCCCAGGCCTCACCTCCTATGTCACCTCGAAGCTCCCACTTCGTCCTCTGTGAGGAAGTGCTGAAGAGTTTTACTTCCGGGTGACCGGAGGCAGCGACAGCACCAGCAGCTGGTGGGGAGGTCTGATGAGCCGCTCTCAGCAGAGGCAGAAAAGCTTCAGAACCCGGTGAGGGCTCTGAGGAATATAACGTCCGGGTCAGCCGTGGTAGAGGCAGAACAAGCAGCGGAAGCTGATGAGCTCCTCTCAGCAGAGGGAATGTAATAGTATCCGGGTTAGCGGCGGCAGAGTCAGCACAAGCAGCGGGTCTCAGCCTGCTCTGTTTCCAGCCTCCTGCAGGGGAGGAAGAGCCCCTGAGGGTCTGTGCAGTTAATCTTCAGACCCTCACAGCCCCCGCCACCTCAGACCCCAAATCTGCCCCTGCCCCTGCCCCCACAGCCCAAGGAGGAGGCGAGAGCCTGGAAATGCCTGCACAGGTTTCTGCTCAGGTAGGAGATTGTCAGCACCTTCTGCTGTGTTTGTAGAAATAGACTGAATAATCCTGGAGGAAATCTCTGCCAGGAGCCGGGCTGAGCTGGGCTCTTCTATCCGGGGACGCCTGGGGGCTTTCCTTCCGGGCCTGGGGGTGTTTGTAATCATCATTTGTGTTAAAGAGGGGATCTGTGCACTGCACTGAGGGATCTGTGCACTGCACCCTACTGCACTGTGAGAAATCTGTGCAGTGCATCCTACTGCACTGTGAGGAATCTGTGCACACTGCACTGCATATTACAGCACTGGGAGGAATCTCTGCCAGGAGCCGGGCTGAACTGGGCTCTTCTATCCGGGGACCTCTGGGAGGGGGGGGGTTCTTTCAGGGCCTGAGGGTGTTTGTGGTCATCATTTGTGTTAAAGAGGGGATCTGTGCACTGCATCTTACTGCACTGTGAGAAATCTGTGCACTGCATCTTACTGCACTGAGGGATCTCTATGCACTGCATCTTACTGCACTGTGGGGAATGTATGTACTGCATCTTACTGCACTGTGAGGAATCCGTGCTCTGCCTCTTACTGCACTGTGAGGAAAGTGTTCAGTGCACTGCATTTTACTGCACTGTGAAGAATCTGTGCACACTGAATATTATTGCACTGAAGGATCTGTGTACTGCATCTTACTGCACTGTGAGGAATCTGTGCACTGAACTGCTTCTTACTGTGCTGTGAGGAATCTGTGTACTGCATGTAACTGCACTGTGAGGAATCTTCTGTGCAGTGCACTGCATCTGACTGCACATGAGGAACCTGTGCACTACATCTTACTGCACTGTGAGGAATCTGCGCACTGCATCTTACTGGACTGTGAGGACTCTGTGCACTGCACTGCATGCCACTGCACTGTGAGGAATCTGTACACACTTCACTGCACTGTGAGGAATTTGTGCACTGCACTACATCTTACTACACTGTGAGGAATATATGTACTGCATCTTACTGCACTGTGAGGAATCTTCTGTGCAGTGCACTGCATCTGACTGCACTGTGAGAAATCTGTGCACTCCATTTTACTGCACTGTGAGGATTCTGTGCACTGTGAGGAAAGTGTTCAGTGCACTGCTTCTTACTGCACTGTGAGGAATCTGTGTACTGCATGTAACTGCACTGTGAGGAATCTGTGCACTACACTGCATCTTACTGCACTGTGAGAAATCAGTGCACTGCATCTTACTGCACTGTGAGGAATCTGTGCAGTGCACTGCATCTAACTGCACTGTGAGGACTCTGTGCGGTTCACCGCATCTTACTGCACTGTGAGGAATCTGTGCACACTGCATTTCATCTTACTGCGCTGTGAGGAGTTTCTGCACTGCATGCACTGTAGTTTACTGCACTGTGAGCGATCTGTACACTGCATCTTACCGCACTGTGAGAAGTCTGTGCACACTGCACTGTGAGGAATCTGTGCACTGCATCTTACTGCACTGTGAGGTATCTGTGCCCTGCACTGTGTCTTACTGCACTGTGATGAATCTGCACTGCACTGCATCTTAGTGCACTGTGAGGAATCTGTGCACTGCATCTTACTGCACTGTGAGGAATCTGTGCACTGTATCTTACTGTACTATGAGGAATCTGTGCACACTGCACTGCATCTTACTGCACGGTGAGGATTCTGTGCATTGCACTGCATCTTACTGCACTCTGAGGGATCTGTACACTGCGTCTTACTGCACTGTGAGGAATATGTGCACACCACTGCGTCTTACTGCACTGTGAGGAATCTGTGCACTGCATTGCATCTTACTGCACTGTGAGAAATCTGTACTCTGCATATTACTGCACTGCGAGGAATCTGTGCGCACTGCATCTTAATGCATTGTGAGGAATCTGTGCACTGCACTGCATCTTACTGCACTGTGAGGAATCTGTGTACTGCATCTTACTGCATTATAAGGAATCTGCACATGCGTCACTGCATCTTACTGCTCTATGGTGAGCTTGTGTCACTGCACTACATCATACTGCACTAGGAGAAATCTGTGCACCCTGCACTGCATCTTACTGCACTATGAGGACTCAGTGCACATTACACTGCATCTTACTGCACTAAGAGGAATCTGTGCATGCTGCACCACATCTTACTGCACTATGAGAACTCTGTGCATGCTGTAGTACATTTTACTTTACCGTGAGAAATCTGTGCTCACTGCATCCTAATGCACTATGAAAAATCTGTGCACACTGCAGTGCATCTTAGTGCACTATGAGAAATCTGTGCGCACTGCAGTATTTTTTCATCCAGACCCCTTGAGATGTAGATAAGCTTTATCTGTCGATCATACTGTGACCACAGGTGTCCTGGCACTAGTGGACCAAGAACAGACTCATGGAATATAACAGACAGACACAGCACAAGCCAACAGGACAGTGCATCAACAGAATAAGTACATTGTCAGATTGTTCCTGAAGCAACTCTGACTTCATAATGGGAAAACATGAGTCCAGGGGCCAAAGGTAGCCCATTCCAAAGCTGGCGATCCTGCTCACTGAAGGTCCTCCGCCTACATCTAGTCCTCCATTAACAAGAAATATGATTTACGATCTGTTGGCTGAATCGCAGAAGCCATGTAAGAGTGTGGGCCACCAACTTGTCTGACAGGGACGTTGGACTACCTCTGTGCTTTGTAAAAGGCCTGATGAATAAAACGGAGGATTTTAAAGAGATGCCTGGGAACCAGTGAAATGACATGATGACGTTTCTGCAGCACTAGCATCTGCATTACTGATATATTCAGTGTCTGCTGCAGTCTTCCCATCACAGCCTCCAGTAAGCCAAGATAGATAGTCTTCTTGGTAGAGAATAAATGTTCTTACCTCTTCCACTCTCTTAGGAGTGGGGAGTAATGCCAGAATCATTCTAAGGATCCACAGTTGTAAAACACAAGAACAGTTTTTTTCTGTTCATTTGTTGCTTGTAAACAACAAAAGAGTCTCTCAGGGAAGAACATAGGGTTTCCTATCTGAAGCAGGCCACACCCACATGACCCTGATGTAGGTACAATGCATCCTTAGAGTGTAGTAAAAAGTAGTGCAGTGCAGAGATTTCCTCTTATGTTAGCACTCCTTACAATGTAAGTAAAACACAGCGTGATGTGCAAAGATTCCCTCATTTAGTTAAAACCCCTCACAGTGCTAGTTGTGAGAAAAGGCCTCTTTTTGACATGGTTACCTCCCACTTTGTGCCTGATGTATGATGTAGCCCAGAAATTGTAGTGGTCAGTGCCCCTGCTAACCACGATCTCTGGGCCAGAGCTCTTTCCCTAAAACTGTTGTGATGAATTGACACAATTAGAACGCCTTTAGCTTTAGCTTCAGCACTCTGTCCATCATCCTTTTGTGTTGCTAAAGTTGCCCTAAGTGGGAAGGATATACCTAGATGTGGGTCCTGTGTTCACTGTGCTTCTGGATTCAAGCTAGCCTGGCCGAAGAAGGGTGATACCTTGAAACCGGTCCCAGGATGCTTGTTTCTGGTCCAGGGAGGACCTGGCCTGGCAGTTCCGGCTCAACTGTTCCTATGGGGAATAAGGTCAAGACTGATTGGCATATGGCTTGGTCCAAACTGAGGTGGCATGATGAGCAAAAGGACAATGGATTAAACCCATTTCTGTGACTGGGGGTGAGTGTTAGAAAAGTTTCAGCACTCCATCCATCATCCTTTTGTGTTGCTAAAGTTGCCCTAAGTGGGAAGGGTATCCCTAGACATGGGTCCCGTGCTCACTGTGCCACTGGATTCAAGCTAACCTGGCTGATGAAGGGTGATACCCTGAAACCGGTCCCAGGATGCTTGTTTCTGGTCCATGGAGTGTAGGAAGCTGGCCTGGTTTATAGTGGGTACCTAAGGTACTTACACCTTATACCAGGACCAGTTATCCCTTATTAGTGAAATGTAGGCAGTGTCTAGAAGCCAGGCTCTCTAGGGGTAGTGTGGATGAGCAGCCAAGGCCTATCTAGGAGACATGCTAAACTCATGTAATACCTTTGTAGTCACACAGTACTCACACACATGAAAGAAAATACTCAGTGTTACAAAAATAAAGGTACTTTATTTTGGTGACACAAATGCCAAAAATACCATAGAGACTATGCTCCCTTAGGAGGAAAGTAATACACAAATTATATACACTAGTATGCAGAAATAGCTGTAAAAACAGTTAGAAAACAGTGCAAATAGTGAAAATCACAATAGTTAGAAATGGGCTTAGGGGGAACACAAACCATATACTAAGAAAGTGGAATGCGAAAGTCAGTTTCCCACCTAGGCAAGTGTAGTGTGTAGAGGGGTGCTGGGAGTATTAGAAAACATCAAAGGTAAGTAATAGAACCCACCCCAGCGCCCAGGAAAGCAGGAGTAAATCACAGAAACTTTCCTAGAACACACAAGAACACGAGAAAGAAGATTATGTAAGAACCAGAAGAGACTGCAAGACACCAACGATGGACTCATGGACCTGAAGACTTGTGGAAGAAGGGGACCAAGTCCAAGAAGCACAGAAGAGTCCAGGAAGAACAGGAGCCCCTGCTAACCCGTATGAAGGTGCAAAAGAAGAGCATTCAGTGAAGAATAGTCAGTACTGCACCCAAGAAGATGGATGCAGGTTCCTGGTTGGTGCAGATGATGTCCCACGTCGGATGGATGAGTGCAGGCTGGTTTGCGTTGCTGGATTCCACCAACAAGCTTTGGCACATGCAAAGCTCACGGTTAGCGGAAAATGGCGCTGCCCGGGACCAGGAGGAACCTGGTGGACTCTACCCAGGAGAGGGAGACAGAGACGGCTCTCAGCAACTCAGACAGCCCTCAGAAGACCAGGCAGCGCTCACAGGAGTCCCACAGCACGGGGACAAAGACGGTGCAAAAGGAGGCCCACGCAGTACTACACAAAGGGATCCCACGCCACCGGAGAACCACACAGGAGGCTGTGCATCGCAGGAAAGAGTGCTGGGGGCTGGAGCTGCACGGTGCATGAAGAAGTTCGTGGAAAGATGCCATCAAGCCTTGGCAACTGCAAAACATGTGGTGCATGGGGGTACTGTCTTGTGTGGGGAGGCAAGCTCTTACCTCCACCAAAGTTGGACAGTTGGACGCCTGGACTGTCGGGACCACTTCAGTCCACCCCCCGTAATGCTGGATCCATGCACTTTATCAGGAGAGGGGACCCAAGCCACCGGTCATCGCTGCAGAGGGGTGCCTGCTGAAGCAGGGAAGGGACTCCTTCACTTCAAGGGAAATTCCTTTGTTCTTCTGGTGTAGGCTGAAGACAGGCTGTCCTCTGAGGATGCAAACAGTTGCAGTTGCTGGCAGAAGCTGGATATACAATGTTGCAGAAGTCGTCTTTGTTTCTTTGTTGCAGTTGTAGAGTTGTAGGGTCCAGATGCAGTTTCTTCGTTAAGAAGATGAAGAAAAGGATGCAGAGGATTCCTGCTGGAGTCTTGCAATCTGAATCTGAGGAAACACCCAGAGAGACAGTAAACAGCGCCTAGGGACTTATAAGGGGGCACCAGTATGCCAATTATGAGTGGGATACTGAGTTAACAATATCCAACAATCAATTTAAAAGGAGAGAGAGCAGAAGCACTGGGGTCCTGATTAGCAGGAACCCAGTGACACAGTCAAACACACTGACAAACAGGCCAAAAATGGGGGTAACCTTGCTAGAAAATAGGCTACTTTCTCACATATAGCAGTTCCGCAAGCTCACATACTAGTTCCTATAATGTGTGGTATGGATTGCTTAAGTACCCTATAGATAGCCACTCGTTCTGTTAACAAATGTTTTAATTCTGGAGCAGCTAACTGCGGATGTTATGACGAGGGATGTAACCAACTAACTCCTGCCAAGTATGCCTGGAAGGCCTAAGGAACCATTCTAACTGTTCTCACCACAAATGGTAACTCATCCTTCAACAATGCTTGATATTCTTGAAAACCTACGGGGAAACGGTCAGAGGTTTCTAATATTGTGAAAGGTCCATAATTTGCAGAAATATCAGGACAGTAGGAGCTCTGCATGTTGTGAAATGTCTAGTTGTAGGATCTACAGGTTCAATATTCTCCCCACAAATACAATATTTGAAAGGGGGTTGTTGCATAGAGACTACTAGAGTTAAGATGCCCTCAGCCTGGGGTACACTTGTCCCGTGAGTTACTGTGTTAATGAACCCCTAAAATTGATTCAAACTGATGAAACTGAAATGAGTATTTTCTTCTAATCAAGCATTAAGCAAATCCTAAAGTTACTAGGTAATCCTTAGCTGAGAAGGATGTAATCAATATTATGAAAGGTGCCTCCCTGTTAGTCATAATTGGTCAGGTCTTGTGGGTGCGTCCCAGGGATACTCAAACTCTGCATTATTTATAAGTGAGTTCCCGAGACCTTTTCCCACATGTGTGACTACACAGGAGAAATCCACACTTACATTTGAGAAGGCTTTAACAAAAATGAATCCTTAGACAATTGCCAATATTATGAATCCATGTAATCAATATAAACAGAACATACATGAAAACAGCAGCAATAAAACAGTAGATTAGCAAAAATGGCAATGTTATTGATGGTTTTAGATATAATCACTATATGATGGAACGTTCAAGGCCGTAGCTCATTTAAACCTGCTCAGCATGAAGAATGCCTACACAAGCTGGTCAGAAGGAAGGGACATGTATACTTCAGAAGGTGTTTTGTTAATCTGCTGCTGTGTAAGGCTTTGCATTTCTTATTGGCATTCCATACTCCGAGAGTAGAGAGCTTGAGTCTTACTGAGCTACAAGTCCATGGCCTTTAGGACTGAGATGTTTGCATCTCAAGCCTTATTATCCCTTGAAATCTGAAGATGTCCTCTTTGATGAATTTCCTGTGCGTTCAGGTTGAATACACTTCGCAGATTATCTTAGAATTAGTCAGATATCACGTTTTATGATGTTACTTGCACAAATTACCATATGAATTCAGTTGCACAAACACAAAACCTGTATTTAAAATGAATGAATCTATGAATGAATGCATACTTGAAGAAAATTGGAACATCGCAACGCACAGGATAGTGTTCTGAAAATGCTTTCTGGGTTTGAATGTTTGGCATTCACTGCAGGTTTGTTGCTTGGAATCTAACTAGTAACCTCTAATCCAAACGCCTCACACAGGTCATGGGTTCATTGTTCAGTGTAAGTGATCAGCACATCCTCTACCCACTGACTGTCTAAATCAGGGGTCGCCAACCTTCTCTGTAATAAGAACTACTTACGCTCAATGAAAATCATCCTGAGCTACTAATATTATTAGTGTTGTAATAGTGTTCGCATCAGACAAGATTAATTTAGTGATCATCCCATGCAAGATTACAAGCAGTAATCACCTCAGTACATTGGGGGGGGTACCAGTTGTAATGTCAAAAAGGCTTTCTCAGTTTAGAATGCCTGTACCTAGGTCACACTTAATGACATCTGCTATGCCCTTCGCACCAAGGTAGTAACATGAGTAAAGCACCTCCTCAGTGCCACAAACATTATAACTCAAATATCAGCTTTAAATATATTTTGCAAATTTAACTATTTTTTCTAAAAATCAGCATTAGAGTTCTGAAAATACTCATGTTTAGTCTTGTATACACATTTTTTAATTTTTGGATACATTAATTAATTCAAACAAACAAAAGCTTTTAATGTAATAGGGTTGGCTGCACAAAGAAGAACTACTTAAAAGTAGATGGAGAGCTAACAGTAGCTCATGAGCTACCCATTGGTCTAAATAAACTCATTGCCATCCTGGTAGAAATTGCGTTGATGTTTGACCTGGGTGTAACCTAGAGGCAAAGCATAAAGAATTTGTGCAACACTTCAAAGAGTAAAACAGTGAAAATACTACACAAAAATGTTCCACACCAGTTTCGAAAAATAGATCTAAATTTAATATATAAAACAAGAACAAAATGACAAAAATCCATTAAGTAGAAACTGAGTCATGAATTTTTAAAGAGTAAACTGTAAAATAGTGCTTAGTGGAAAGAAGCGCCAACCGGGAATATCTGGTCACCCTGGACCAGGACAAACTCAAAACTTTCAGGCTGACCGCTATGGAGCACAAGTTGGCTACAGGAACCCAGCTAGGCCTGCTGAACGAAAGAACCTTTAAATCCTGGTTGCAGAAGATTGCGTGGGTCCGAAACACAGATGCATCACTCCGCTGCAAAGGTTCCAACGAGGCGTGTGATGCAGTGGCAGCTCCTTTATAGGGGACAAAAGGGCAGCGACCCCCCAAACCATCATGCCTCACTCTGCATCTCATTACTAACACATCACAGCTTTTACATAAAAACAAACAATCTCACTGATCATTTGTTTACATATAAAAGTATAATATCATCTTGTGTCACAATATGGCTCCTTTGGCTGTACTGGGCATGTGTCAGGCGTGAGCTGTTACAGCCCATACGTACACATACACAATGCACATCTGACATACTGCACTAGCGACAGGCACCTTGTCAGATAATGGCAATTTGGGGCCTGTCCATCATGCGCCCTTATGCCCCATTAGAAGTCACGGTAATGGAACAAGACAGCCTCATGTCGTATCTGAGCTTCTGATTGAGCATAAGGGGTTGTGCCTCGCTCTGGTGCCCTGTTTAGTGAATCTGGGCAGTTGCTAGTTGGGAATCGTGACTTTCATGTTGAGGACTACCCCGCGTAAGTATCAACTCGTGTGTATGAGGGGGAGGGTGTCTATATTGTTTATGTGAGGGTCTATGAGCCTGCACCAGTGTATGTATATGTGAGTGTCTGTGAGCCTGAACCAGTGTATGTATATGTGAGTGTCTATGAGCCTGCACCAGTGCATGTATATGTGAGTGTCTATGAGCCTGCACCAGTGCATGTATATGTGAGTGTCTATGAGCCTGCACCAGTGCATGTATATGTGAGTGTCTGTGAGCCTGCACCAGTGCATGTATATGTGAGTGTCTGTGAGCCTGCACCAGTGCATGCATATGTGACTGTCTATGAGCCTGCACCAGTGCATGTATATGTGTGTCTATGAGCCTGCACCAGTGCATGTATATGTGAGTGTCTGCGAGCCTGCATCCGTGTATGTATATGTGAGTGTCTGCGAGCCTGCACCAGTGTATGTATATGTGAGTGTCTGCAAGCCTGCACCAATGTATGTATATGTGAGTGTCTGTGAGCCTGCACCAGTGCATGTATATGTGAGTGTCTGTGAGCCTGCACCAATGTATGTATATGTGAGTGTCTGCGAGCCTGCATCAGTGTATGTATATGTGAGTGTCTATGAGCCTGCACCAGTGCATGTATATGTGAGTGTCTGTGAGCCTGCATCAGTGCATGTATATGTGACTGTCTGTGAGCCTGCACCAGTGTATGTATATGTGAGTGTCTGTGAGCCTGCACCAGTGTATGTATATGTGAGTGTCTGTGAGCCTGCATCAGTGTATGTATATGTGAGTGTCTGTGAGCCTGCACCAGTGCATGTATATGTGAGTGTCTGCGAGCCTGCACCAGTGTATGTATATGTGAGTCTCTGTGAGCCTGCACCAGTGTATGTATATGTGAGTGTCTGTGAGCCTGCATCAGTGTAGGTATATGTGAGTGTCTGTGAGCCTGCATCAGTGTATGTATATGTGAGTGTCTGTGAGCCTGCACCAGTGCATGTATATGTGAGTGTCTATGAGCCTGCACCAGTGTATGTATATGTGAGTGTCTGTGAGCCTGCACCAGTGCATGTATATGTGAGTGTCTATGAGCCTGCACCAGTGTATGTATATGTGAGTGTCTGTGAGCCTGCACCAGTGCATGTATATGTGAGTGTCTGCGAGCCTGCATCAGTGCATGTATATGTGAGTTTCTATGAGCCTGCACCAGTGTATGTATATGTGAGTGTCTATGAGCCTGCACCAGTGCATGTATATGTTAGTGTCTATGAGCCTCCACCAGTGTATGTATATGTGAGTGTCTGTGAGCCTGCATCAGTGTATGTATATGTGAGTGTCTGTGAGCCTGCATCAGTGTATGTATATGTGAGTGTCTATGAGCCTGCATCAGTGTATGTATATGTGAGTGTCTATGAGCCTGCACCAGTGCATGTATATGTGAGTGTCTATGAGCCTGCGCCAGTGCATGTATATGTGAGTGTCTATGAGCCTGCACCAGTGTATGTATATGTGAGTGTCTATGAGCCTGCACCAGTGCATGTATATGTGAGTGTCTGCGAGCCTGCATCAGTGCATGTATATGTGAGTGTCTATGAGCCTGCACCAGTGTATGTATATGTGAGTGTCTATGAGCCTGCACCAGTGCATGTATATGTGAGTGTCTATGAGCCTGCACCAGTGCATGTATATGTGAGTGTCTGCGAGCCTGCATCCGTGTATGTATATGTGAGTGTCTATGAGCCTGCACCAGTGCATGTATATGTGAGTGTCTGTGAGCCTGAACCAGTGCATGTATATGTTAGTGTCTATGAGCCTGCACCAGTGTATGTATATGTGAGTGTCTATGAGCCTGCATCAGTGTATGTATATGTGAGTGTCTATGAGCCTTCACCAGTGCATGTATATGTGAGTGTCTATGAGCCTGCACCAGTGTATCTATATGTGAGTGTCTATGAGCCTGCACCAGTGCATGTATATGTGAGTGTCTATGAGTCTGCATCAGTGTATGTATATGTGAGTGTCTGCGAGCCTGCATCAGTGCATGTATATGTGAGTGTCTCTGAGCCTGCATCAGTGCATGTATATGTGAGTGTCAGTGAGCCTGCATCAGTGTATGTATATGTGAGTGTCTGTGAGCCTGCACCAGTGCATGTATATTTGAGTGTCTATGAGCCTGCATCAGTGCATGTATATGTGAGTGTCTGCGACCCTGCATCAGTGCATGTATATGTGAGTGTCTGCGACCCTGCACCAGTGCATGTATATGTTAGTGTCTATGAGTCTGCACCAGTGTATGTATATGTGAGTGTCTGTGAGCCTGCACCAGTGTATATCTGAGTGTCTGTGAGTCTGCACCAGTGCATGTATATGTGAGGGTCTGCGAGCCTGCATCCGTGTATGTATATGTGAGTGTCTATGAGCCTGCACCAGTGCATGTATATGTGAGTGTCTGCGAGCCTGCACCAGTGCATGTATATGTGAGTGTCTATGAGCCTGCATCAGTGCATGTATATGTTAGTGTCTATGAGCCTCCACCAGTGTATGTAAATGTTAGTGTCTATGAGCCTGCATCAGTGCATGTATATGTGAGTGTCTATGAGCCTGCACCAGTGTATGTATATGTGATGTCTGCGAGCCTGCACCAGTGCATGTATATGTGAGTGTCTATGAGCCTGCACCAGTGTATGTATATGTGAGTGTCTGTGAGCCTGCACCAGAGCATGTATATGTGAGTGTCTATGAGCCTGCACCAGTGCAGGTATATGTGTGTGTCTATGAGTCTGCACCAGGGTATGTATATGTTAGTGTCTATGAGCCTGCACCAGTGTATGTATATGTGAGTGGCTATGAGCCTGCATCAGTGTATGTATATGTGAGTGTCTATGAGCCTGCACCAGTGCATGTATATGTGAGTGTCTATGAGCCTGCACCAGTGCATGTATATGTGAGTGTCTATGAGCCTGCACCAGTGTATGTATATGTGAGTGTCTATGAGCCTGCACCAGTGCATTTATATGTGAGTGTCTATGAGCCTGCACCAGTGCATGTATATGTGAGTGTCTATGAGCCTGCATCAGTGCATGTATATGTGAGTGTCTGCGACCCTGCACCAGTGCATGTATATGTGAGTGTCTATGAGTCTGCATCAGTGTATTGTAGGAGGCTGGACTGGCTTGTAGTGAGTACCAAGGGGTACTTGCACCTTGCACCAGGCCCAGTTATCCCTTATTAGTGTATAGGGTGTCTAGCAGCTTAGGCTGATAGATAATGGTAGCTTAGCAGAGCAGCTTAGGCTGAACTAGGAGACGTGTGAAGCTACTACAGTACCACTTAGTGTCATATGCACAATATCATAAGAAAACACAATACACAGTTATACTAAAAATAAAGGTACTTTATTTTTATGACAATATGCCAAAGTATCTTAGAGTGTACCCTCAGTGAGAGGATAGGAAATATACACAAGATATATATACACAATAGCAAAAATATGCAGTATAGTCTTAGAAAACAGTGCAAACAATGTATAGTTACAATAGGATGCAATGGGGAAACATAGGGATAGGGGCAACACAAACCATATACTCCAGAAGTGGAATGCGAACCACGAATGGACCCCAAACCTATGTGACCTTGTAGAGGGTCGCTGGGACTATTAGAAAATAGTGAGAGTTAGCAAAATAACCCACCCCAAGACCCTGAAAAGTGAGTGCAAAGTGCACCAAAGTTCCCCTAAGGACAAAATAGTCGTGTTAGAGGGAGAATGCAAGGAAAACACAAATCAGCAATGCAACAACGATGGATTCCTGTCTGAAGGTACCTGTGGAACAAGGGGACCAAGTCCAAAAGTCACAAGCAGCTCGGAGATGGGCAGATGCCCAAGAAATGCCAGCGGTTGGTGCAAAGAAGCTCTTACTAGGCTGAAGAACTGTGAATACTGCAGGAACGACAAGGGCTAGAGACTTCCCCTTTGGAGGATGGATCCCCCACGCCTTAGAGAGTCGTGCAGAAGTGTTTTCCCGCCGGATGGACGCCAACAAGCCTTGCTACACGCAAATCGTGCGTTTGGCGATTTTGGACGCTGCTGGGGCCCAGGAGGGACCAGGAGGTCGCAAATTGGACCTGCAGAGAGAGGGGACGTCGAGCAAGACAAAGAGCCCTCACTGAAGCAGGTAGCACCCGGAGAAGTGCCAGAAACAGGCACTACGAGGATGCGTGAAACGGTGCTCGCCGAAGTTGCACAAAGGAGTCCCACGTCGCCGGAGACCAACTTAGAAAGTCGTGCAATGCAGGTTAGAGTGCCGTGGACCCAGGCTTGGCTGTGCACACAGGATTTCCGCCGGAAGTGCACAGGGGCCGGAGAAGCTTGCAAAGTCGCGGTTCCCAGCAATGCAGCCCAGCGAGGTGAGGCAAGGACTTACCTCCACCAAACTTGGGCTGAAGAGTCACTGGACTGTGGGGGTCACTTGGACGGTGTCGCTGGATTCGAGGGACCTCGCTCGTCGTGCTGAGAGGAGACCCAAGGGACCGGAGATGCAGCTTTTTGGTGCCTGCGGTTGCAGGGGGAAGATTCCGTCGACCCACGGGAGATTTCTTCGGAGCTTCTGGTGCAGAGAGGAGGCAGACTACCCCCACAGCATGCACAAGCAGGAAAACAGTCGAGAAGGCGGCAGGATCAGCGTTACAGAGTTGCAGTAGTCGTCTTTGCTACTATGTTGCAGGTTTGCAGGCTTCCAGCGCGGTCAGCGGTCGATTCCTTATCAGAAGGTGAAGAGGGAGATGCAGAGGAACTCGGCTGAGCTCATGCATTCGTTATCTGAAGTTTCCCCAGAGACAGAGACCCTAAATAGCCAGAAAAGAGGGTTTGGCTACCTAGGAGAGAGGAAAGGCTACTAACACCTGAAGGAGCCTATCACAAGGAGTCTCTGACGTCACCTGGTGGCACTGGCCACTCAGAGCAGTCCAGTGTGCCAGCAGCACCTCTGTTTCCAAGATGGCAGAGGTCTGGAGCACACTGGAGGAGCTCTGGACACCTCCCAGGGGAGGTGCAAGTCAGGGGAGTGGTCACTCCCCTTTCCTTTGTCCAGTTTCGCGCCAGAGCAGGGGCTAAGGGGTCCCTGAACCGGTGTAGACTGGCTTATGCAGAATTGGGCACATCTGTGCCCAACAAAGCATTTCCAGAGGCTGGGGGAGGCTACTCCTCCCCTGCCTTCACACCATTTTCCAAAGGGAGAGGGTGTCACACCCTCTCTCAGAGGAAGTTCTTTGTTCTGCCATCCTGGGCCAGGCCTGGCTGGACCCCAGGAGGGCAGCTGCCTGTCTGAGGGGTTGGCAGCAGCAGCAGCTGCAGAGAAACCCCAGGAAGGGCAGTCTGGCAGTACCAGGGTCTGTGCTACAGACCACTGGGATCATGGAATTGTACCAATAATGCCAGGATGGCATAGAGGGGGCAATTCCATGATCATAGACATGTTACATGGCCATATTCGGAGTTACCATGGTGAAGCTACATATAGGTAGTGACCTATATGTAGTGCACGCGTGTAATGGTGTCCCCGCACTCACAAAGTTCAGTGAATTGGCTCTGAACAATGTGGGGGCACCTTGGCTAGTGCCAGGGTGCCCTCACACTAAGTAACTTTGCACCTAACCTTTACCAGGTAAAGGTTAGACATACAGGTGACTTATAAGTTACTTAAGTGCAGTGTAAAATGGCTGTGAAACAACGTGGACGTTATTTCACTCAGGCTGCAGTGGCAGGCCTGTGTAAGAATTGTCAGAGCTCCCTATGGGTGGCAAAAGAAATGCTGCAGCCCATAGGGATCTCCTGGAACCCCAATACCCTGGGTACCTCAGTACCATATACTAGGGGATTATAAGGGTGTTCCAGTAAGCCAATGTAAATTGGTAAAAATGGTCACTAGCCTGTCAGTGACAATTTGGAAAGAAATGAGAGAGCATAACCACTGAGGTTCTGATTAGCAGAGCCTCAGTGAGACAGTTAGTCACTACACAGGTAACACATTCAGGCACACTTATGAGCACTGGGGCCCTGGGTTACCAGGGTCCCAGTGACACATACAACTAAAACAACATATATACAGTGAAAAATGGGGGTAACATGCCAGGCAAGATGGTACTTTCCTACACAACCCCCCACCAAACGAAGGACAATAAGACTAGCCATTACCTGATGAGTCTTCATTGTCTAAGTGGAAATATCTGGAGAGTCCATCTGCATTGGAGTGGCTACTCCCAGGTCTATGTTCCACTTTATAGTCCATTCCCTGTAGGGATATGGACCACCTCAACAATTTAGGATTTTCACCTTTCATTTGTTTTAGCCAAAGTAGAGGTTTGTGGTCTGTCTGAACAATGAAGTGAGTGCCAAACAGGTATGGCCTCAACTTCTTCAGAGCCCAGACCACAGCAAAGGCCTCCCTCTCAATGGCAGACCAACGCTTTTCTCTAGGGGTCAACCTTCTACTAATAAAAGAAACAGGTTGATCCTGGCCCTCAGAATTAAGTTGTGATAGGACTGCCCCTACTCCTAATTCAGATGCATCAGTTTGGACATAGAATTTTTTAGAGTAACAAGGGCTTTTCAGGACAGGTGCAGAGCACATGGCCTGCTTCAGCTCCTCAAAAGCTTTCTGACAGTTTGCTGTCCATAATACCTTTTTAGGCATTTTCTTTGATGTGAGGTCATTAAGAGGGGCTGCAATGGAGCCATAGTTCTTAATGAACCTCCTGTAATACCCAGTGAGGCCTAGGAAGGCTCTCACCTGAGTCTGAGTGGTAGGGGGAATCCAATCAATGATAGTTTGGATTTTCCCCTGAAGTGGTGCAATCTGTTCCCCACCAACAAGGTGTCCCAGATAAACCACCTTACCCTGCCCTATCTGGCACTTTGAAGCCTTGATAGTGAGGCCTGCCTTTTGCAGGGCCTCCAAAACTTTCCATAGGTGGACCAGGTGATCATCCCAGCTGGAGCTAAAGACAGCTATATCATCCAAATATGCTGCACTGAAAGCTTCCAGCCCTTGCAGGACTGTGTTCACCAACCTCTGAAAAGTGGCAGGTGCATTTTTCAATCCAAAAGGCATTACAGTAAACTGGTAATGTCCTCCAATGGTAGAAAATGCAGTCTTAGGTTTAGCATCTTCTGACATTTTGATCTGCCAATACCCTGCAGTCAAATCAAAAGTGCTTAGATACTTGGCAGATGCCAGTGTATCTATTAGCTCATCTGCCCTGGGTATAGGGTGAGCATCTGTTTTGGTTACCAAGTTGAGACCTCTATAGTCTACACAAAACCTCATTTCCTTCTTTCCATCTTTAGAATTGGGTTTTGGTACCAGTACCACAGGAGAAGCCCATGGACTGTCAGAGTGCTCAACCACTCCTAGTTCCAACATCTTCTGAACTTCTTCCTTTATGCAGTCCCTGACATGGTCAGGCTGCCTATAGATCTTACTTTTGACAGGTAAACTGTCTCCAGTATCTATAGTGTGCTCACACCAAGAAGTGGTGCCTGGCACAATGGAGAAGAGTTCTGAAAATTGTCCTAGGAGATTTATGCAATTATCTTTCTGCTCAGCAGTAAGACAATCAGCCAAAACTACACCTTCCACAAGAGCATCTTGTTCTGTGGAAGAGAAGAGATCAGGTAGAGGATCACTGTCTTCTTCCTGTCCCTCATCTGTTGCCATGAGCAGGGTTAGATCAGCCCTGTCATAGTAGGGTTTCAGGCGGTTGACATGGAGCACCCTAAGGGGACTCCTGGCAGTGCCTAAGTCAACCAAGTAGGTGACTTCACCCTTCTTTTCAACAATTGTGTGGGGTCCACTCCATTTATCTTGGAGTGCTCTTGGGGCCACAGGCTCCAAGACCCACACTTTCTGCCCTGGTTGGTACTGAACCAAAACAGCCTTCTGATCATGCCATTGCTTCTGGAGCTCTTGGCTGGCCTGAAGGTTTTTACTGGCCTTTTTCATGTACTCAGCCATCCTTGATCTGAGGCCAAGTACATAATCCACAATATCCTGCTTAGGAGCTTTTAAAGGTTGTTCCCAACCCTCCTTTACAAGTGTGAGTGGACCCCTAACAGGGTGTCCAAAAAGAAGTTCAAAGGGGCTGAAGCCCACTCCTTTCTGGGGTACCTCCCTGTAGGCAAAAAGGAGGCATGGTAGAAGGATATCCCATCTCCTGCGGAGTTTTTCAGGGAGTCCCATAATCATGCCTTTGAGAGTTTTATTAAATCTCTCCACCAGTCCATTTGTTTGTGGATGATAGGGTGTTGTGAACTTGTAAGTTACACCACACTCCTTCCACATGGCCTTTAAGTATGCAGACATGAAATTGCTTCCTCTGTCTGATACTACTTCCTTTGGGAAGCCCACCCTGGAAAATATTCCCAGGAGGGCCTTTGCCACTGCAGGAGCTGTAGTGGTCCTTAAAGGAATAGCTTCAGGATATCTTGTGGCATGGTCCACTACCACCAAGATAAACCTATTGCCTGAAGCAGTAGGAGGGTCAAGGGGGCCAACTATGTCAACCCCTACCCTTTCAAAGGGAACCCCAACCACAGGCAGTGGGATAAGGGGTGCCTTTGGAGTGCCACCTGTCTTGCCACTGGCTTGACAGGTTTCACAGGACTTACAAAATTCTTTTGTGTCCTCAGACATCCTAGGCCAATGAAACAGTGGTACCAATCTGTCCCAAGTTTTCATTTGACCCAGGTGCCCAGCTAAGGGAATGTCATGTGCCAGTGTTAGGAGGAACTTTCTGTACTCCTGAGGAATCACTAATCTCCTGGCAGCTCCAGGTTTAGGATCCCTATGCTCAGTGTACAAGAGGTTGTCCTCCCAGTAAACTCTGTGTGAGTCACTGACATCCCCAGTAGCCTGTTTGACAGCTTGCTGTCTGAGACCCTCTAATGTGGGACAGGTTTGCTGTGCCACACTCAGCTCCTCTCTGGCAGGCCCCCCTTCACCCAAAAGCTCAGCAGTGTCTGCTTCCAGCTCCTCTGGTGTAGGTTCTGCACAGGGAGGGAATTCTTCTTCCTCAGAAGTTGAATCCACTGTAGAGGGAGGGATAGTAGGAAGTGGTTTGCTTCTACTAGCCCTAGCTTTAGGGAGCACTTGGTCCATTGTTCCAGGATCCAAGCTTCCCTGTCCTTTTTGCTTTTTGGCCTGAGCCCTTGTCAAAGCAAAAATATGCCCTGGGATGCCCAGCATTGCTGCATGGGCATCCAACTCCACATCTGACCAAGCTGATGTCTCCAAATCATTTCCTAGTAGACAGTCTACAGGTAAATCTGTGGCTACCACAACTTTCTTTGGACCAGATACCCCCCCCCAGTTGAGATTTACAACAGCCATGGGGTGGCTTTGTGTTATGTTGTGAGCATCGGTTACTTGGTACTGGTGTCCAAGTATGTGTTGTTCAGGGTGCACCAGTTTCTCAATCACCATTGTGACACTGGCACCTGTGTCCCTGTAGGCCTGGACCTCAACACCATTTATTAGGGTTAGTTGCTTGTACTTCTCCAAGTTATGGGGGCAAGCAACCAAAGTGGCTAAGTCAATAGCCCCTTCAGAGACTAAAGCAGCCTCTGTGGTCTCCCTAATCAGACCAACCCCAACTAAATTACCAAAAGTGAGCCCAGCTACTCCCTTGGATTGGCTATTAGTAGGTTTGCTCCCACCACTACTGCTATTAGTAGGGACACTAGGTGTAGCAGTAGGGGTTGTAGTGGTAGGAGCTGTGGTGCCTTTCTTTGGACAACTGGGATCTGTTGTCCAATGGCCTTTTATCTTACATAAATAGCACCATGGTTTCTTTTCCTTGTTCTGATTAAAGGAGGATTTGGGCCCACCACCCCCACCAGAGTGTTTTTGTGGGCCTGATGAAGACTCATTTTTAGATTTGTCCCCACCCTTGTCAGAAGACTTACCATCCTTCTTTTTGTTGCCATCTTTGTCACCCCCTGTATGAACTTTTCTGTTCACTCTTGTTCTGACCCATTTGTCTGCCTTCTTTCCCAATTCTTGGGGAGAGGTCAGATCAGAGTCCACCAAGTACTGGTGCAACAAATCAGACACACAATTATTAAGAATATGCTCTCTCAGGATCAAGTTATACAGGCTGTCATAATCAGTAACTTTACTGCCATGTAACCACCCCTCCAAGGCCTTCACTGCCTGGTCAATGAAATCAACCCAGTCTTGTGAAGACTCCTTTTTGGTATCTCTGAACTTTATCCTGTACTGTTCAGTGGTTAAGCCATAACCATCCAGGAGTGCATTCTTAAGAACTTGGAAATTGTTAGCATCATTTTCTTTTACAGTAAGGAGCCTATCCCTACCTTTTCCAGTAAATGATAGCCATAGGATAGCAGCCCACTGCTTTTGAGGGACATCCTGTACAGCACAGGCCCTCTCAAGTGCAGCAAACCACTTGTTAATGTCATCCCCCTCCTTGTAAGGGGGAACTATCTTGTGCAGATTCCTGGAATCATGCTCTTTTGCAGGATGACTATGGGGAATACTGCTGCTGCCACCATGGGTATCTAAACCCATCTTCTGTCTTTCCCTCTCTATTTCTAAAGACTGTCTATCCAAATCCAGCTGTTGCTTCTTGAGCTTCAGTCTGGTTTGCTCCACTCTCAATCTATTGAGCTCCCTTTCTAACAATCTGTCATCAGGGTGGGTGGGAGGGACATTTCTAGATACAGAGGTATGATGGGAATGAACAGAAGGAGACCTGTCCCTTACTAAGGGCACCCTAACAGCTTGGCTACCAGCATAATGTGAGAGCACATCATCAGTATGATGTGATTCAACCTCTGTACCAACTATGCTAGACTGTCTAGTAATGGGCAGGCTGAGAAGTTTCTTTCCTGAACCTTTTCCTGGGGGAGTCCCTGGATCAGATTGAGAACCATTAGCTACTTTTTCTACAGATTGGGCACTTATGGCCTTATCCTGTACTCTAAGCATATTAATTAACAGTTCTAAGGAAGGATTCTTCCCTACACTCAAACCTCTCTCTATGCAGAGACTCCTTGCTCCTTTCCAGCTAAGGTGATCATATGCAAGTTTGGACAGTTCAACTTTTTGGCCTGTGCCAGACATTTTTAGAGAGAGTTAAAGTGATAGACAAAGAGAAAAAAGTTTTCAGAACTTTTTGGAAAGACAGAAAAAAACTTTTTAAACTTTTAAGAACTTTTTGAAAGTTTAGAAGTACTTTTCAGCACTTAGAAAAGAGTGAAAAGAGGAAATGCAAAACTTTTTGGCTATGTGTATATACACTCACCTTGTTTTGTATATTTTTCTCTTATGAAAAGTACAATGACAAGAGTGGTAAGTAGTCTCAAAGCACTTATCCCACCGCTGCACAACCAATGTAGGAGGCTGGACTGGCTTGTAGTGAGTACCAAGGGGTACTTGCACCTTGCACCAGGCCCAGTTATCCCTTATTAGTGTATAGGGTGTCTAGCAGCTTAGGCTGATAGATAATGGTAGCTTAGCAGAGCAGCTTAGGCTGAACTAGGAGACGTGTGAAGCTACTACAGTACCACTTAGTGTCATATGCACAATATCATAAGAAAACACAATACACAGTTATACTAAAAATAAAGGTACTTTATTTTTATGACAATATGCCAAAGTATCTTAGAGTGTACCCTCAGTGAGAGGATAGGAAATATACACAAGATATATATACACAATAGCAAAAATATGCAGTATAGTCTTAGAAAACAGTGCAAACAATGTATAGTTACAATAGGATGCAATGGGGAAACATAGGGATAGGGGCAACACAAACCATATACTCCAGAAGTGGAATGCGAACCACGAATGGACCCCAAACCTATGTGACCTTGTAGAGGGTCGCTGGGACTATTAGAAAATAGTGAGAGTTAGCAAAATAACCCACCCCAAGACCCTGAAAAGTGAGTGCAAAGTGCACCAAAGTTCCCCTAAGGACAAAATAGTCGTGTTAGAGGGAGAATGCAAGGAAAACACAAATCAGCAATGCAACAACGATGGATTCCTGTCTGAAGGTACCTGTGGAACAAGGGGACCAAGTCCAAAAGTCACAAGCAGCTCGGAGATGGGCAGATGCCCAAGAAATGCCAGCGGTTGGTGCAAAGAAGCTCTTACTAGGCTGAAGAACTGTGAATACTGCAGGAACGACAAGGGCTAGAGACTTCCCCTTTGGAGGATGGATCCCCCACGCCTTAGAGAGTCGTGCAGAAGTGTTTTCCCGCCGGATGGACGCCAACAAGCCTTGCTACACGCAAATCGTGCGTTTGGCGATTTTGGACGCTGCTGGGGCCCAGGAGGGACCAGGAGGTCGCAAATTGGACCTGCAGAGAGAGGGGACGTCGAGCAAGACAAAGAGCCCTCACTGAAGCAGGTAGCACCCGGAGAAGTGCCAGAAACAGGCACTACGAGGATGCGTGAAACGGTGCTCGCCGAAGTTGCACAAAGGACTCCCACGTCGCCGGAGACCAACTTAGAAAGTCGTGCAATGCAGGTTAGAGTGCCGTGGACCCAGGCTTGGCTGTGCACACAGGATTTCCGCCGGAAGTGCACAGGGGCCGGAGAAGCTTGCAAAGTCGCGGTTCCCAGCAATGCAGCCCAGCGAGGTGAGGCAAGGACTTACCTCCACCAAACTTGGGCTGAAGAGTCACTGGACTGTGGGGGTCACTTGGACGGTGTCGCTGGATTCGAGGGACCTCGCTCGTCGTGCTGAGAGGAGACCCAAGGGACCGGAGATGCAGCTTTTTGGTGCCTGCGGTTGCAGGGGGAAGATTCCGTCGACCCACGGGAGATTTCTTCGGAGCTTCTGGTGCAGAGAGGGGGGAGACTACCCCCACAGCATGCACAAGCAGGAAAACAGTCGAGAAGGCGGCAGGATCAGCGTTACAGAGTTGCAGTAGTCGTCTTTGCTACTATGTTGCAGGTTTGCAGGCTTCCAGCGCGGTCAGCGGTCGATTCCTTATCAGAAGGTGAAGAGGGAGATGCAGAGGAACTCGGCTGAGCTCATGCATTCGTTATCTGAAGTTTCCCCAGAGACAGAGACCCTAAATAGCCAGAAAAGAGGGTTTGGCTACCTAGGAGAGAGGAAAGGCTACTAACACCTGAAGGAGCCTATCACAAGGAGTCTCTGACGTCACCTGGTGGCACTGGCCACTCAGAGCAGTCCAGTGTGCCAGCAGCACCTCTGTTTCCAAGATGGCAGAGGTCTGGAGCACACTGGAGGAGCTCTGGACACCTCCCAGGGGAGGTGCAGGTCAGGGGAGTGGTCACTCCCCTTTCCTTTGTCCAGTTTCGCGCCAGAGCAGGGGCTAATGGGTCCCTGAACCGGTGTAGACTGGCTTATGCAGAATTGGGCACATCTGTGCCCAACAAAGCATTTCCAGAGGCTGGGGGAGGCTACTCCTCCCCTGCCTTCACACCATTTTCCAAAGGGAGAGGGTGTCACACCCTCTCTCAGAGGAAGTTCTTTGTTCTGCCATCCTGGGCCAGGCCTGGCTGGACCCCAGGAGGGCAGCTGCCTGTCTGAGGGGTTGGCAGCAGCAGCAGCTGCAGAGAAACCCCAGGAAGGGCAGTCTGGCAGTACCAGGGTCTGTGCTACAGACCACTGGGATCATGGAATTGTACCAATAATGCCAGGATGGCATAGAGGGGGCAATTCCATGATCATAGACATGTTACATGGCCATATTCGGAGTTACCATGGTGAAGCTACATATAGGTAGTGACCTATATGTAGTGCACGCGTGTAATGGTGTCCCCGCACTCACAAAGTTCAGTGAATTGGCTCTGAACAATGTGGGGGCACCTTGGCTAGTGCCAGGGTGCCCTCACACTAAGTAACTTTGCACCTAACCTTTACCAGGTAAAGGTTAGACATATAGGTGACTTATAAGTTACTTAAGTGCAGTGTAAAATGGCTGTGAAACAACGTGGACGTTATTTCACTCAGGCTGCAGTGGCAGGCCTGTGTAAGAATTGTCAGAGCTCCCTATGGGTGGCAAAAGAAATGCTGCAGCCCATAGGGATCTCCTGGAACCCCAATACCCTGGGTACCTCAGTACCATATACTAGGGGATTATAAGGGTGTTCCAGTAAGCCAATGTAAATTGGTAAAAATGGTCACTAGCCTGTCAGTGACAATTTGGAAAGAAATGAGAGAGCATAACCACTGAGGTTCTGATTAGCAGAGCCTCAGTGAGACAGTTAGTCACTACACAGGTAACACATTCAGGCACACTTATGAGCACTGGGGCCCTGGGTTACCAGGGTCCCAGTGACACATACAACTAAAACAACATATATACAGTGAAAAATGGGGGTAACATGCCAGGCAAGATGGTACTTTCCTACATGTATGTATATGTGAGTGTCTGCGAGCCTGCACCAGTGCATGTGTATGTGAGTGTCTATGAGTCTGCATCAGTATATGTATATGTGAGTGTCTGCGAGCCTGCATCAGTGCATGTATATGTGAGTGTCTCTGAGCCTGCATCAGTGCATGTATATGTGAGTGTCTGTGAGCCTGCACCAGTGCATGTATATGTGAGTGTCTATGAGCCTGCACCAGTGCTTGTATATGTGAGTGTCTATGAGCCTGCATCAGTGCATGTATATGTGAGTGTCTGCGACCCTGCACCAGTGCATGTATATGTTAGTGTCTATGAATCTGCACCAGGGTATGTATATGTTAGTGTCTATGAGCCTGCACCAGTGTATGTATATGTGAGTGTCTATGAGCCTCCACCAGTGTATGTATATGTTAGTGTCTATGAGCCTCCACCAGTGTATGTATATGTTAGTGTCTATGAGCCTGCACTAGTGCATGTATATGTGAGTGTCTATGAGCCTGCACCAGTGTATGTATATGTTAGTGTCTCTGAGCCTGCACCAGTGTATGTATATGTGAGTGTCTGCGAGCCTGCATCAGTGCATGTATATGTGAGTGTCCATGAGCCTGCACCAGTGCATGTATATGTGAGTGTCTATGAGCCTGCACCAGTGTATGTATATGTGAGTGTCTATGAGCCTGCACCAGTGCATGTATATGTGAGTGTCTGTGAGCCTGAACCAGTGCATGTATATGTTAGTGTCTATGAGTCTGCACCAGGGTCTGTATATGTGAGTGTCTATGAGCCTTCATCAGTGTATGTATATGTGAGTGTCTATGAGCCTCCACCAGTGTATGTATATGTTAGTGTCTATGAGCCTGCATCAGTGTATGTATATGTGAGTGTCTATGAGCCTCCACCAGTGTATGTATATGCGAGTGTCTATGAGCCTGCACCAGTGTATGTATATGTGAGTGTCTGCGAGCCTGCATCAGTGTATGTATACGTGAGTGTCTATGAGCCTGCACCAGTGCATGTATATGTGAGTGTATGTATGCGTGACATTGTACAGAAATGTGTCAGTATACGTTTAAAACATGTCCTTGTGGTCATGCTACCTGTCACGGGAGGCAGTGAGTGTAGTCTAGGTCCAAATGATTGGAACTTCCCAGGAAGCTACGGAGAACGTTTCAAGCGATCCTCGACCCCACACAAAACCTTTCTGACAGCGCCCCACAGAAACAAACAGTGCCAGAGGTAAGAGGCCTCAGCGGAGGTGATGCTAGGGGGCGGGTGCTGCTGACTGGTTCTTATCTCATTCAGAAGGATAGGATGCCTCAGCGGGAGGTCATGCTAGGGGGAGTGCTGCTGACAGGTTCTTATCTCATTCAGAAGGATAGGAGGCCTCAGCGGAGGTCATGCTAGGGGGGGTGCTGCTGACAGGTTCTTATCTCATTCAGAAGGATAGGAGTCCTCAGCGGGAGGTCATGCTAGGGGGCGGGTGCTGCTGACTGGTTCTTATCTCATTCAGCAGGATAGGAGGCCTCAGCGGGAGGTCATGCTAGGGGGCGGGTGCTGCTGACTGGTTCTTATCTCATTCAGCAGGATAGGAGGCCTTAGCGGAGGTCCTGCTGGGGGGGGTGCTGCTGACTGGTTCTTATCTCATTCAGCAGGATTGGAGGCCTCAGCGGGAGGTCATGCTGGGGGGGTGCTGCAGACAGGTTCTTATCTCATTCAGAAGGATAGGAAGCCTCAGCAGAGGTCATGCTGGGGGGGGGGTGTGCTGCTGACTGGTTCTTATCTCATTCAGAAGCATAAGTGGGTTAGTGCATCTCCTAAACAATATCTGCAAAGCCTCTGCCATCCAAAAAAAGTCCACATTTCCTCTGACCAGCTCTTTACTTCCCTTTGTTGCTCCCTCTCCACTTATTCCTTTTCCCCCCTTTATGTTGTTTTTTCCTTTTTCCTGTTCTCTTCGTTCATGTTCCTTGTTCTGCCATGGTGCTCCCCTTTCCTCTTTGTCTTTCTTGCTCTTTTCTTTCTCATCTTCCCTTTTTTGCTTTCCTCTCTCCCCTCTACCTTTTCTTCCTTCTCTTTTTTTGTCTTTTTACCTCTCACCTTCCTATAACACTTGATTTCTTGTGTTCCTTCTTTTACTCTTTCTCTCCTTATCTTCTCCCCTTTCCTTCTCATGTTTTCCCACACATTGCTTTTGTGTGTCCCTTTCCCACATCATGGCACCTCAAAGACACCCCAGGTTTTCTGAGGAGGTGCTCAGGGTCATGGTGGAGGAAATCATCCGGGTAGAGCCACAGCTATTCGGATCACAGGTGCAGCAGACATCCATTGCTAAGAAGATGGAGCTATGGCGGAGAATTGTCGACCGGGTCAATGCAGTGGGACAGCAGCCAAGAACATGGGATGTCATCAGGAAGAGGTGGAACGACCTACGGGGGAAGGTACATTCCATGGTATCCAGACACCAGGTAGCCGTACAGAGGACTGGCGGTGGACCCCCACCCCTCCCCCACAACTAACAACATGGGAGGAGCAAGTCTTGGCAATAATGCATCCTGAGGTCCTCGCAGGAGTAGCAGGAGGACTGGACTCTGGTAAGCCAAATCTTTACTACTATATCCCCCCACCCTACCTGCATGGCACCACAAACACCTACCCTCACACCCATCACTTCACCACCTCACATATACCCCACTATCACAACCCACCCATCCCAATACCAAGCCCTGCATGTTACACCAATGCATGGACACCCATCACAGACCTGCCTGGACACCCATCACCAAAGCATGTCCAAAGGAGAGACTCACCCAGGGCACACAATCACCACTCACAGAAGGGCCAAGGCGATATTGCAAGCACAGTAATAGAGGGAAACACACCCATTGCACAAGATGGCACACACAGATACAATAACAATGCATTTACACCCCAACCGGTCCCCTACATAACGTCACATGGCAGGAGGTGCCAGCCATATCCATTCCCCCCACAGAAGAGGCCCACAGTGACGACAGCAGCTCTGCACGCCTGGATCAAGATGACCAGCCCGGCCCATCAGGGACCTCTGGAGAGTCGGTTCCCCTGCCACAGTCCCAAACCACCACAGAACCTCCCCCTCAGGAAACACCACCACAGCACCCACCCAGCGGGCCCATGCCACTGTCCCCAGGACACGTCAATCAGCAGTGTGTTCATCACTACAGGGACCCCAGGCAAACCCACTAACCCAAGACAATCAGGGACCTGGGGTCAGTGGCAGTGGGCACACGGTTCAGGGGACAGAGGCACAGGATAACAGGGAAGCTGGGAGGGCTGCTGTGCGACAGGGGGAGGACCAGCCCCGGCATTCTCAAACATCATGGTAGCATACCACCATTCCCAGGAGACCATGGGCATGGTACTGACCAAGTTTCAGGAGACCCAGCGGCTGCAGGAGGGAAAGAACCTGGGGATCAGGGAGGAGTTGAAGTCCATTAACACCACCCTGGTCACCATTGCAGGGGTGCTGGCAGACATGGGCAACACCATGAGGGAGACAGTGGCATACTACCGGGCCACTGACACCAGCCTGAACGATGATCAGCCTTCCACATCTGCCGGCGCTAGTGGACAGGAGGCCCCGCAGCAGGAACAACGGGCCACCAGCACTCCACCCCCTGCAGAAGGAGAACCACCCCGCAAACGGTCCCTGCGATCCAGGCGGAAGACAGAGAACATTGCCAAGACCCCCGCCAGGAAATAAGACTCTCCTGAGTGTCACCCTTGTGTCCCACTCTGTCACCCTGTCCACCTTTAACTGACATTGTTCCACTTCCTATGCCCCATTGGACAACGCACCTGTGATACCGAGAGACTGGATCCTACTGTGGACCTTCCTCCACTATCACCCCAGCCCCTTCCACATACCCCTATACACATTAGCCCCTAAATAAACACCCTTGAATCACAAACCAATCTGGAGTCAGTCTGTACTTTCACAAATGTATAATTACAACTTCTTCCCCAAGTATCAATGTAAATGTTCATTTGCACATACCATTGTATGACAGTTGTTGGGCAGTAGTAAATATAGCAGAAGGCAGACTGAGGTACCCAGATCTGTGAAATGGAAAGCCAAAGTGAACTGTCAGTGTCCATACACAGAGGTTAAGAGGCTGACTTATACAATGTCCTACAGTAGTCAGATATGAGATGAGCAGTGCCAGTCTCTTACCTGTGTCTCACTGGAAGTACTGCATGATGATGTTGTTTCGGTTGGCAATAACTTCTTCTTCTGCCTCCTCTTCCTCACTGTCCACAGACTCCACAGCTGCCACAAGACCAACATCAGGCCCATCCTCCTGCAGAAAAGGCACCTGGTGCAACATGCAGCATGCCACGATTACCTGGCACACCTTCTTCGGCGAGTAGTATAGGGAGCCACTTGTTAGATGGAGGCACCGGAATCTGGCCTTCAGGAGGCCGAAAGTCCGCTCAATAGTATGCCTAGTTCACCCATGTGCCTCATTGTAGCGTTCCTCTGCCCTTGTCCTGGCATTCCTCACTGGGGTCAGTAGCCATGAGAGGCTGGGGTACCCAGAGTCACCTGCAAATGTTGAGGGAAATCTGTTAGACACACATTAACCCTCAGTGACTACCTCATACCCAGACACCTATCCATACTGTGTGGGGACCTTGGGCTCACCTATTAGCCACACCCGGGGCCCCTGGAGTTGGCCCATCACATAAGGGATGCTGCTATTCCTCAAAATGTAAGCGTCATGTACAGAGCCAGGATACTTGGCATTCACATGAGAAATGTAGTGGTCTGCCAAACACACCATCTGCACATTCATAGAATGGAAGCTTTTTCAATTTCTGTACAGCTGTTCATTTCTGCAGGGGGATAAATGCCACATGTGTACCATCAATGGCACCTATTATGTTGGGGATATGTCCCAGGGCATAGAAGCCAGCTTTCACTGTGGGCAAATCCTCCACCTGGAGGAATACGATGTAGCTGCACATGTGTTTCAGCAGGGCTGACAACACTCTGGTCAACACGTTAGAAAACATTGGCTGAGACATCCCTGATGCCATAGCCACTGTAGTTTGAAACACAAACTACAACACAACACAATTGAACACAATGTACAAGAGCCTGATTTGGGCAGATGGGCACTCCGTTACAAAGGGACAGGTATCCTGTCCACCCTATTGAAAGTGCATTATATCCTGTGACAATTGTAATAAGGCGGACGTGATCTGTCCTGTTTTGAAGCAATAACCTGTCCAACAAACTCCAAATCAGGTCCTAATTCTGCGTCAAGTTGTAGAAGGAGCGAGAACCAGCATTATAGAAAGATTGGCTAGAAGCAGATATAGGGCCTGATTTAGAAATTGGTGGCAGGGAATACTCCTTCACAAATGTGACTGATATCCCGTCCGCCCTATTAAAAGTGCATAATATCCTGTGGTAAGTGTAAGAAGGCGGACGGGATATCTGTCACGTTTTGAGGCAATAACCTGCCTGACAAACTCTAAATCAGGCCCTATGTCTGCAACAAATGTTGTAGAAGGAGCGTGAACCAGCATTATAGGAAGGGGCCCTAGAAGCAGATATAGAACAGATGATGGAGAAAATGCTTAACAAATCAAACAGTCACCCCCAGTCACAGAGCTGGGTTTAATCCATCATGTGTTGCTCGTCATGCCATTCCAGGTCATATACAAATCTGCCTCGGCCCTGCTCCCCATGGGAACTGTCCATCCTGAAATAGCAATTCTGGTTCTCCCTGAAATGGAAACAAGCATCCTGGGACTGGATTTGGGTTATCACCCATCATCAGCTAGGCTAGCTGGAGCCTTTCATCATAGCGAGCACAGGACTCACATCTGGGCATACCTTCCCACGTAGGGCAACAAAAGCAAAAAGAATAGGTTATGGCTGGGTCTGAACTGGGGTGACATGGTGAGCAAAAAAACCGATAGATTAAACCCAGATCTGTGACTGGGGGTTAATGTTTGATTTGTTCCGTACTCCGTCTATCGTCTTTTCTTTTTGCTTTTATCGCCTAAGTTGCCCTTCAAAAGACAGGAATTTGATTTCTTGTCTTCTGTTGGTCCTGAAGAGGCCTCGAACTCTTAAGGTCAAAATGCTTAAACCTATCTTTTGTAACAGAGGCGTTACTGCAAGATGAACGATGATGCAGATTTCATGAGGGAAGGTCTGAACCAATTAATAGACTTTGCTATTGGTTTCACCTATCCTCCCTTTTTTGCTACGTCCAGATGGATCATAGACTCGAAATATATTTGATGTACCACCTTTTCTAAAAACAATGAATGTTTGGAAAGACAAGGAATGGTTGTATATGTAAGAATGTACAAATAACAAAAGCATTAGGTGTTGCTTTGTCATTGGTTATTCATGTACATGTAATTCTTTTTATAATGTGTTTGTTGCTGTGTCAATGTTATGTGGTTTGCATTGTTATTTATTTGATAATAAAAAGAAATCAATAACAAGTACATAAGTGATTGAACAGAAAGTCATGGGTTGTATCAATTATGTGGTTGAATAATTTGAGATGATAAATTCATAGTAACGCAATCGAATTAAGCACGATTTGCAGTCAAGTCATTTGGATATTTTCCTCACACTTTCCACATTACCTGTTTGTGCTAAAACAAAGAAGCAGCTCCTTCCGTGTGTGGCTACCATTTGCCCTTCAAAGGCGGCTTCCCTGTTGAAGCTTGCCTTTTGGGCGCTCACCTACTCTGGCCATCCTGTCTGGAGGAGGTCACACCTCTTTCCTTGGCAGGTCCTTTGTTCCTCTTCCTGAGAAGGCTACCTCGAGGACAGCATCTTTTCTGCAACAATAACCAGCTACTTTTGTACAAGAGTCACATTATATTCTACTTGAGCAACAAGTCAGTTTCATACAATGATTTGTTTAATAAGTTGAAGTACCATATTTAGTAGTATAATTTGGAAGGTAGCACTGCTGAGTTGTTAGAGTGTAACTCCACACTCGCCAATGGGGCTACTAGCCTTTCCACAGTGAAACAATGATGTGGAGTTTTTACTGTTAGGACACATAGGCCCTCATTACAACCCTGGCGGTCGGTGATAAAGCGGCGGTAATACCACTATCAGGCCGGCGGTCAAAACACAGACAGCCACTTTAACACTCCGACCGCCACGGCGGTAGCAACAAACACCGCGGCGGACACCGCCAACCGACAGGCGGAACACAAAGAAACCACCCACACTATTAAAAGGCACCAATCCGCCAGCTTTTCTGGGGCGGTACCAACGCCATCAAAAGCATGGCAGAAACAGTCTTTGGAAGGGAAACCACTCACCTCACGACACTCAACGAAGAACCAGGACGCCATGGAGCCCGAACTTCAGGTCCTGTCCATGTTGCTGTATCTCTTAATACACCACGAAGTGGAAAGAAGGCGGCAGCGGGGACGACCACAGTGAGTACTGCACCTAGCACACAGGCGAGGGGAGGAGGGAAAAGAAAGTCACACACACACACGCAAAATGCAACACCCCCACCCCCAACACACACACACATACACACACACACACAAACACACACACATATCCAATAACATCACTGATACACCCCGTCACCCCCTGGAAGAACGCAAGGACCAAACGGAATGAGTTTAACTAGTGTAATATTCGAACAATCAGATAGCCCAAGAGAACAGCAAATAATCAGTATACACAAATAATTACAGCAAGTACACAAGTCCGTACACTGTCCCATCAAATGTCCGTGGACCAGTGGTCCCAAAAAGCATGGGCGAAGCCCACACATGACACCTGCCTCAAAACGAAGAGAGCACTGCAGGAGCATCAGGTCGATAAAAAAACAGGCACCTCAAGGGGAAGGGGAGGGGTGCACCTCAGCTGGATGATGGTACGATGCCACTGCTCCTCGAGGGGGCTCCATGCCCACTTCCTGCTCCTGGGGAGTGCAAAGCCACAGTCTCTCAAGATGGTGGTTTACCCACTGCTTGGTCCTGGGGAGTGCAAAGCGACAGTCTCCTCAAGTGGGTGGTTTGCCCACTGCTTGGTCCTGGGGAGTGCAAAGCCACCGTCTCTCAAGTCGGTGACATGTTCCACTGGTTCTGGAGGGGGCTTTGTGCCCAGAGTGTTTCATCCTCCCAAGGACTGTGTTAGTGGATGTTTTTCTCCAGAGTGCTTCATCCTGCCAAGGACTGTGTTAGTGGATGTTTTTCCCCACTGGTTCTGGAGGGGGCTTTGTGCCCAGAGTGCTTCATCCTGCCAAGGACTGTGTTAGTGGATGCATTTCTCCACTGGTTCCGGAGGGGGCTTTGTGCCCATAGTACTTCATCCTGCCAAGGACTGTGTTAATGGATGCATTTTGCCACTGGTTCTGGAGGGGGCTTTGTGCCCAGAGTGCTTCATCCTGCCCAGGACTGTATTAGTGGATGTATTTCTCCACTGGTTCTGGAGGGGGCTTTGTGCCCAGAGTGCTTCATCATGCCGCGGACTGTGTTAGTGGATGCTTTTCTCCACTGGTTCTGGAGGGGGCTTTGTGCCCAGTGATGCTGCACCTGGGGTATGGCATGTTGACTTCGTCTCACCTGGGTGTCACAGCCACACGATGTACACGGAACAGGTAGCATGATATTCCATGGAGGCCGACCTACACTTCATCCTGCGGCGACATAGGCTGCCAATTGCTGGTTTGTGTCAGTGCTGTAGGTGGTGTCTCAAGTGGCGTGTCCAGGGTGCAGGACGTCACCTGCAGACTCTGACGGCTGCACACTGGGGATGGGGCTGACGTCCGACAGAGTGGCATCGGCTGTGCACGTGGCTTTGCTGATGATGGTGAATGCGGCGGTAGCTGCAGCGGAGATGATGCCAGTGCTGGCTGTGGTGCAAGTGACTGTTGGGGTGGATGGAGACACCATACCGTCTCCGGCAGCGTCGGATGGCTGATCCTTGGGGAGGATGCTGCAGACTGATGTTGTGGCAGCGACGGTGCAGGTGGCGGTCGGAGCGGCGGTGGTGACTGTGGAGCATGTGGCTGCCATCCCTGATGATTTGGTGGTCACCAGCCCCTTCCCAGGTGAAATTGTGCCCAGAGGTGATGTGCCCTTTGGCTTGTGGCCCTTCCCCATCTTGACAGCCACTGCAGGGACCTTGGCACTGTCAACTCTGTGTTTGTGCAAGGTCTTGCTGGGTGGGTAGTGTGACTGTCCCCTGCTGGAAGCAGGTCCCTTTTTGAGCTTTGCAGGTGGTGGAATAGGGTGGTCCTTCATTTATGTCGGTAGCACACTGGCAGCTCTGACGGGTGCCCCCTTTGACCGTACTGGAGTAGCAGGGACCACAGTGGATGCAGATTTGGTGGCTGAGGTGCTGGGCTGGGATCTAGACATCCTGGCCCTAGGAAAAGGACGGGGTGGAGGTGTAGGGAAGAGCTCCAGGTTAGCTAGGTAAATTTGTTTGGATACACTGTGATGGGAAGATGGAGGGGGTTTGGGGGAGGAGGAAGAGTTAGTGGTTGTAGGAGGTGTACGTCTGCTGAGTTTGGGTGAAGGTGCATGGGTTGGAGGCTGTTGTGAGGTGGATGGCTGTTGAGTGGGTGTGTGCCTGCGTTTGTGTACTTTGGGAGGAGGGCTCACAGACACACTGGGAGAGGACACAGGAGACGTGTGAATGGTAGTGGGAGTGGTGATTGCACGTGAGCAGTGTGTACTGATGGGCGTGCTGGTGATGGAGGTAGTGGCTGAGGATGTAGTACATGCAGGTGTGAGTGGAGACGAGACTGGGAGGGAGGTGGAGGACGTGGAGGAGGGGGACACAGTGGAGGCAGTGGATGTTGGTGTGTCTTCATGGGTATGGTGCTTGTGTGAGTGCCTGTGGATGTGTGGTGCTTATGTTTTCCTGAGCCACTTTTGTGTGTTGATGTGTGTGCATGCTGGTCTGATGGTGTGCTTGGGATAGGCTGAGGTAGAGGGGATTGCGTCTGGGTAGTGGAAGTTGGAGGGGGAGGCTGGACGCAGGGACAATGGCTGCCATCAGTGCAGAGGCCAGAGCCTGAAATGCTCTCTGTTGGGCCGCCACGCCAGAATGAATACCCTGCACGTATGCATTTGTTTGCTGCAAATGCCTCTCAACACCCTGGATGGCATTCAGAATGGTTGACTGCCCAACAGTGAGGGATCTCAGGAGGTCAATAGCCTCCTCACTGAGGGCAGCAGGGCTGACTGGGGCAGGGCCTGAGGTGCCTGGGGTGAAGGAGATATCCACCCTCCTGGGTGAGCGGGCACGGGAAACACGCTGAGGGGCTGCTGGGAGGACGGGGTGGTGGCGGCTGTACCTGTTGTTGGGGTGGGCACAGTGGTGCCTGCCACCACAAGAGAGCTCCCATCAGAGGAGGAGTTGCTGTCGCTGGTATCCCCTCCTGTCCCCGTCATGGAGCTCCCCTCGCCCTCTGTCCCACTGGTGCCTTTACCCTCCGTCCCACTGGTGCCTTTACCCTCCGTGGATACACCCTCCTGGGCTATGTGGTATGCAGCTCCCTCCATCTCCGGTGCCACTGCTCCTCCGCCAGATGATGCTAATGCACAAAAGGACAGGGTGACAAAACAAGAAGGGAGGGGCAAGACAGAGGAGACACATGGTTAATGCCATAAACACCATTACCGTTGGCGGACACAACACACAGGGAGCAGCCCTATGCACTGGGCCATGCACTAGCAGTTAGTAGGAAAATCACCTGCCCGTGGGGGACTATGCCTAACACCATTTGCTGCACACCTGGAACTCACAGGAGCCTGACTAGTTGTAGATGCCCAGTAACACTATTGGGGTTGGAGAGCCTCAGAGCCTGTCTAACAAGGGAACTACCCTACCAAGTTTGCCCTGGCCTAGGGGAACCCACAGCCCCCACCCAGACACCTCGTAAATCGCACAGTCAGCTGAATGAGACTGTACTCACCCCCTTGTGGCTGCTGTGAAGCCCTTAAGCGCCCATCCAACTCCTGATATGCCACCGCCAGGATCCGGAACATCAGGGGGGTCATGGTGCGACAGGCACCTCTTCCACGTTGGGAGGCCATCTTCTTGCTCCAGCAGCGCAGGTCCTCCCATCTCTTGTGGCAGTGGGTGCTCCGTCTATGATAGACCCCCAGGGTCCGCACTTCCTTGGCGATGGCACGCCAAATACCCTTCTTCTGGTGAGCGCTGACGTAGAGGAAAGGTACAGGATGAAAGGAAATTACTCTCCCGTCCGGACCTTCTTACTCATTGGCCACCAGTTCCCACCCATGCCCTGACGCACATACACTCACCATCCTCACATGTAGGCCTCAGCCCCCCCCACATGTATCTTCTATCCACACCACTCTATATATTCATGGCCCATGCATCATGTTCACAGTGTACTCACCTGTTTGTCTAGAGGACCGTAGGGTAGCGTGTACTGGGGGAGGACCCCATCCACCAGCCTGTCCAACTCCTCCGCGGTGAAGGCAGGGGCCCTTTCCCCAGACACATGAGCCATTGTTGCTTCCAGACTGAGGTCACAGCAGCACTTGCTGCGTAAGTCCTCTCCTGTTGAAGGTCAGGTATCAAGTGAGTGAACAGATAGAAAGTGGCGGTCACATCCGCGGCGGTGCATACCGTCATCGCTGGAATACATTGTCACTGGCTCTTGGAACCCATAGGGCTTAATGATAACCAATGCTAAATTGCGTGGCGGTCTTTGACCGCCTACCGCAACGCTGCACAATGCTAGCGCAGTTACTTCATTTCCCCTTGTCCCTCCTTACAGGTCAGGCAGCCGCCATTTCAGGGGGGCACATGGCATGGCACCTAACTGCGTCACAGCACATTTTGGCAGAAATACGGACAAAGCACGGCACACGCGGATTTACTCACATTACAGCAAAAACACTTGTGGAACCTATGTGGTCTATGACTCTCTGCTCACCATTCTCCTCCATAGGGCACATCCGCTGGGGCACATGATGAGATGGCATCATCCTCTGGTGTACAGACCCCTGGTGGACCTGTTGACAATGGAAGACAGACACATCATTATCACCTACAGAGTTGATCATGCAACAATCCAAGACCTGTGTGCCCAATTGGAGCCAGACCTGATGTCAGCTATCGGCTATCCCACAGGAATACCCCCTCTAGTGCAGGTCCTGTCAGTGCTACATTTCCTGGCAAGTGGCTCCTTTCAAACTACAGTGGCCATGGCATCAGGGATGTCTCAGCCAATGTTTTCTAACGTGTTGACCAGAGTGTTGTCAGCCCTGCTGAAACACATGTGCAGCTACATCGTATTCCCCCAGGTGGAGGATTTGCCCACAGTGAAAGCTGGCTTCTATGCCCTGGAACATATCCCCAACATAATTGGTGCCATTGATGGTACACATGTGACATTTATCCCCCCCCGCAGAAATGAACAGCTGTACAGAAATTGAAAAAGCTTCCATTCTATGAATGTGCAGATGGTGTGTTTGGCAGACCACTACATCTCTCATGTGAATGCCAAGTATCCTGGCTCTGTACATGACGCTTACATTTTGAGGAATAGCAGCATCCCTTATGTGATGGGCCAACTCCAGGGGCCCCGGGTGTGGCTAATAGGTGAGCCCAAGGTCCCCACACAGTATGGATAGGTGTCTGGGTATGAGGTAGTCACTGAGGGTTAATGTGTGTCTAACAGATTTCCCTCAACATTTGCAGGTGACTCTGGGTACCCCAGCCTCTCATGGCTACTGACCCCAGTGAGGAATGCCAGGACAAGGGCAGAGGAACGCTACAATGAGGCACATGGGTGAACTAGGCATACTATTGAGCGGACTTTCGGCCTCCTGAAGGCCAGATTACGATGCCTCCATCTAACAAGTGGCTCCCTATACTACTCGCCGAAGAAGGTGTGCCAGGTAATCGTGGCATGCTGCATGTTGCACCAGGTGCCTTTTCTGCAGGAGGATAGGCCTGATGTTGGTCTTGTGGCAGCTGTGGAGTCTGTGGACAGTGAGGAAGAGGAGGCAGAAGAAGAAGATATTGACAACCGAGACAACATCATCATGCAGTACTTCCAGTGAGACACAGGTAAGAGACTGGCACTGCTCATCTCATATCTGACTACTGTAGGACATTGTATAAGTCAGCCTCTTAACCTCTGTGTATGGACACTGACTGTTCACTTTGGCTTTCCATTTCACAGATCTGGGTACCTCAGTCTGCCTTCTGCTATATTTACTACTGCCCAACAACTGTCATACATTGGTATGTGCAAATGAACATTTACATTGATATTTGGGGAAGAAGTTGTAATTATACATTTGTGAAAGTACAGACTGACTCCAGATTGGTTTGTGATTCAAGGGTGTTTATTTAGGGGCTAATGTGTATAGGGGTATGTGGAAGGGGCTGGGGTGATGGTGGAGGAAGGTCCACAGTAGGATCCAGTCTCTCGGTATCACAGGTGCGTTGTCCAATGGGGCATAGGAAGTGGAGCAATGTCAGTTAAAGGTGGACAGGGTGACAGAGTGGGACACAAGGGTGACACTCAGGAGAGTCTTATTTCCTGGCGGGGGTCTTGGCAATGTTCTCTGTCTTCCGCCTGGATCGCAGGGACCGTTTGCGGGGTGGTTCTCCTTCTGCAGGGGGTGGGGTGCTGGTGGCCCGTTGTTCCTGTTGCGGGGCCTCCTGTCCACTAGCGCCGGCAGACGTGGAAGGCTGATCATCGTTCGGGCTGGTGTTAGTGGCCCGGTAGTATGCCATTGTCTCCCTCATGGTGTTGGCCATGTCTACCAGCACCCCTGCAATGGTGACCAGGGTGGTGTTAATTGCCTTCAAGTCCTCCCTGATCCCCAGGTTCTTTCCCTCCTGCAGCCGCTGGGTCTCCTGAAACTTGGCCAGTACCATGCCCATGGTCTCCTGGGAATGGTGGTATGCTACCATGATGTTTGAGAGTGCCGGGGCTGGTCCCCTGTCGCACAGCAGCCCTCCCAGCTTCCCTGTTATCCTGTGCCTCTGTCCCCTGAACCGTGTGCCCACTTCCACTGACCTCAGGTCCCTGATTGTCTTGGGTTAGTGGGTTTGCCTGGGTCCCTGTAGTGGTGGACACACTGCTGATTGACGTGTCCTGGGGACAGTGGCATGGGCCCGCTGGGTGGGTGCTGTGGTGGTGTTTCCTGAGGGGGAGGTTCTGTGGTGGTTTGGGACTGTGGCAGGGGAACCGACTCTCCAGAGGTCCCTGATGGGCCGGGCTGGTCATCTTGATCCAGGCGTGTAGAGCTGCTGTCGTCACTGTGGGCCTCTTCTGTGGGGGGACTGGATATGGCTGGCACCTCCTGCCAGGTGACGTTGTGGAGGGGACCGGTTGGGGTGTAAATGCATTGTTATTGTATCTGTGTGTGCCATCTTGTGCAATGGGTGTGTTTTCCTCTATTACAGTGCTTGCAATATCGCATTGGCCCTTCTGTGAGTGGTGATTGTGTGCCCTGGGTGAGTCTCTCCTTTGGACATGCTTTGGTGATGGGTGTGTAGGCAGGCCTGTGATGGGTGTCCATGCATTGATGTAACATGCAGGGCTTGGTATTGGGATGGGTGGGTTGTGATAGTGGGGTATATGTGAGGTGGTGAAGTGATGGGTGTGAGGGTAGGTGTTTGTGGTGCCATGCAGGTATTGTGGGGGATATAGTAGTAAAGATTTGGCTTACCAGAGTCCAGTCCTCCTGCTACTCCTGCGAGGCCCTCAGGATGCATTATTGCCAAGACTTGCTCCTCCCATGTTGTTAGTTGTGGGGGAGGAGGTGGGGGTCCACCGCCAGTCCTCTGTACGGCTACCTGGTGTCTGGATACCATGGAATGTACCTTCCCCCATAGGTCGTTCCACCTCTTCCTGATGACATCCCATGTTCTGGGTGGGGGATGTGGGCTGTGGGTTCCCCTAGGCCAGGGCAAACTTGGTAGGGTAGGTCCCTTGTTAGACAGGCTCTGAGGCACTCCAACCCCAATAGTGTTACTGGGCATCTACAACTAGTCAGGCTCCTGTGGGTTCAAGGCGTGCAGCAAATGGTGTTAGGCATAGTCCCCCACGGGAAGGTGATTTTCCTACTAACTGCTAGTGCATGGCCCAGTGCATAGGGCTGCTCCCTGTGTGTTGTGTCCGCCAACGGTAATGGTGTTGATGGCATTGACCATGTGTCTCCTCTGTCTTGCCCCCCCCCCTTCTTGTTTTGTCACCCTGTCCTTTTGTGCATTAGCATCATCTGGCGGAGGAGCAGTGGCACCGGAGATGGAGGGAGCTGCATCCCACATAGCCCAGGAGGGTGAATCCACGGAGGGTAAAGGCACCAGTGGGACAGAGGGTGAGGGGAGCTCCACGACGGGGACAGGAGGGGCTACCAGCGACAGCAACTCCTCCTCTGATGGGAGCTCTCTTGCGGTGGCAGGCACCTCTGTGCCCACGCCAACAACAGGTACAACCGCCACCACCCCCTACCAGCACCGTCCTCCCAGCAGCCCCTCAGCGTGTTTCCCGTGCCCGCTCACCCAGGAGGGTGGACATCTCCTTCACCCCAGGCACCTCAGGCCCTGCCCCAGTCAGCCCTGCTGCCCTCAGTGAGGAGGCTATTGACCTCCTGAGATCCCTCACTGTTGGGCAGTCAACCATTCTGAATGCCATCCAGGGTGTTGAGAGGCATTTGCAGCAAACAAATGCATACGTGGAGGGTATTCATTCTGGCATGGCGGCCCAACAGAGAGCATTTCAGGTTCTGGCCTCTGCACTGATGGTAGCCATTGTCCCTGCATCCAGCCTCCCCCCTCCAACTTCCACTACCCAGACGCAATCCCCTCTACCTCAGCCTATCCCAAGCACACCATCAGACCAGCATGCACACACATCAACACACAAAAGTGGCTCAGGAAAACATAAGCACCACACATCCACAGGAACTCACACAAGCACCATACCCATGAAGACACACCAACATCCACTGCCTCCACTGTGTCCCCCTCCTCCACGTCCTCCACCTCCCTCCCAGTCTCGTCTCCACTCACACCTGCATGTACTACATCCTCAGCCACTACCTCCATCACCAGCACGCCCATCAGTACACACTGCTCACGTGCAATCACCACTCCCACTACCATTCACACGTCTCCTGTGTCCTCTCCCAGTGTGTCTGTGAGCCCTCCTCCCAAAGTACACAAACGCAGGCACACACCCACTCAACAGCCATCCACCTCACAACAGCCTCCAACCCATGCACCTTCACCCAAACTCAGCAGACGTACACCTCCTACAACCACTAACTCTTCCTCCTCCCCCAAACCCCCTCCATCTTCCCATCCTAGTGTATCCAAACAAATTTACCTAGCTAACCTGGAGCTCTTCCCTACACCTCCACCCCGTCCTTCTCCTAGGGCCAGGATGTCTAGATCCCAGCCCAGCACCTCAGCCACCAAATCTGCATCCGCTGTGGTCCCTGCTACTCCAGTACGGTCAAAGGGGGCACCCGTCAGAGCTGCCAGTGTGCTACCGACATAAAAGAAGGACCACCCTATTCCACCACCTGCAAAGCTCAAAAAGGGACCGGCTTCCAGCAGGGGACAGTCACACTACCCACCCAGCAAGGCCTTGCACAAACACAGAGTTGACAGTGCCAAAGTCCCTGCAGTGGCTGTCAAGATGGGGAAGGGCCACAAGCCAAAGGACACATCACCTCTGGGCACAATTTCACCTGGGAAGGGGCTGGTGACCACCAAATCATCAGGGATGGCAGCCACATGCACCCCAGTCACCACCGCCGCTCCGACCGCCACCTGCACCGTCGCTGCCACAACATCAGTCTGCAGCATCCTCCCCAAGGATTAGCCATCCGAAGCTGCCGGAGACGGTATGGTGTCTCCATCCACCCCAACAGTCACTTGCACCACGGCCAGCACTGGCATCATCTCCGCCGCAGCTACCGCCGCCTGCACCATCATCAGCAAAGCCACGTGCACAGCCGATGCCACTCTGTCGGACGTCAGCCCCATCCCCAGTGTGCAGCCGTCAGAGTCTGCAGGTGACGTCCTGCACCCTGGACACGCCACTTGAGGCACCACCTCCAGCAATTGGCAGCCTAAGTCGCCGCAGGATGGAGTGTAGGCCTGCCTCTATGGTATATCATGCTACCTGTTCCGGGTACATCGTGTGGCTTTGACACCCAGGTGAGACGAAGTCAACATGCCATACCCCAGGTGCAGCATCACTGGGCACAAAGCCCCCTCCAGAACCAGTGGAGAAAAGCATCCACTAACACAGTCCTTGGCACGATGAAGCACTCTGGGCACAAAGCCCCCTCCAGAACCAGTGGAGAAAAACATCCACTAACACAGTCCTGGGCAGGATGAAGCACTCTGGGCACAAAGCCCCCTCCAGAACCAGTGGCGAAATGCATCCATTAACACAGTCCTTGGCAGGATGAAGTACTATGGGCACAAAGCCCCCTCCGGAACCAGTCGAGAAATGCATCCACTAACAGAGTCCTTGGCAGGATGAAGCACTCTGGGCACAAAGCCCCCTCCAGAACCAGTGGGGAAAAACATCCACTAACACAGTCCTTGGCAGGATGAAGCACTCTGGAGAAAAACATCCACTAACACAGTCCTTGGGAGGATGAAACACTCTGGGCACAAAGCCTCCTCCAGAACCAGTGGAACATGTCACCGACTTGAGAGACTGTGGCTTTGCACTCCCCAGGACCAAGCAGTGGGCAAACCACCCACTTGAGAGACTTGAGTGACTGTGGCTTTGCACTCCCCAGGACCAAGCAGTGGGCAAACCACCCTCTTGAGAGACTGTGGCTTTGCACTCCCCAGGACCAAGCAGTGGGTAAACCACCCACTTGAGAGACTGTGGCTTTGCACTCCCCAGGAGCAGGAAGTGGGCATGGAGCCCCCTCGAGGAGCAGTGGCATCGTACCATCATCCAGCTGAGGTGCCCCCCTCCCCTTCCCTTTGAGGTGCCTGTTTTTTTATCGACCTGATGCTCCTGCAGTGTTCTCTTCGTTTTGAGGCAGGTGTCATGTGTGGGCTTCGCCCATGCTTTTTGGAACCACTGGTCCACGGACATTTGATGGGACAGTGTACGGACTTGTGTACTTGCTGTAATTATTTGTGTATACCGATTACTTGCTGTTCTCTTGGGGTATCTGATTGTTAGAATATTACACTAGTTAAACTCATTCCGTTTGGTCCTTGCGTTCTTCCGGGGGGTGACGGGGTGTATCAGTGATGTTATTGGATATGTGTGTGTGTGTGTGTGTTGGGGATCGGAGTGTTGCGTTTTGCGTGTGTGTGTGGGACTTTCTTTTCCCTCCTCCCCTCCCCTGTGTGCTAGGTGCAGTACTCACTGTGGTCGTCCCCGCTGCCGCCTTCTTTCCACTTCGTGGTGTATTAAGAGATACAGCAACATGGACAGGACCTGAAGTTCGGGCTCCATGGCGTCCTGGTTCTTCGTTGAGTGTCGTGAGGTGAGTGGTTTCCCTTCCAAAGACTGTTTCTGCCGTGCTTTTGATGGCGTTGGTACCGCCCCAGAAAAGCTGGCGGATTGGTGCCTTTTAATAGTGTGGGTGGTTCTTTGTGTTTTCCGCCTGTCGGTTGGCAGTGTCCGCCGCGGTGTTTGTTGCTACCGCCGTGGCGGTCGGAGTGTTAAAGTGGCTGTCAGTGTTGGCGGTTTCCACCATGTTCGTGATTCTATTTTTTGACCGCCGGCCTGTTAGTGGTATTACTGCCGCTTTATCACTGACCGCCAGGGTTGTAATGAGGGCCTATGTGTCCTAACAGTAAAAACTCCACAGCATTGTTTCACTGTGGAAAGGCTAGTAGCCCCATTGGCGAGTGTGGAGTTACACTCTAACAACTCAGCATTGCTACCTTCCAAATTATACTACTAAATATGGTACTTCAACTTATTAAACAAATCATTGTATGAAACTGACTTGTTGCTCAAGTAGAATATAATGTGACTCTTGTACAAAAGTAGCCGGTTATTGTTGCACAAAAGATGCTGTCCTCGAGGTAGCCTTCTCAGGAAGAGGAACAAAGGACCTGCCAAGGAAAGAGGTGTGAACTCCTCCAGACAGGATGGCCAGAGTAGGTGAGCGCCCAAAAGGCAAGCTTCAATAGGGAAGCCGCCTTTGAAGGGCAAATGGTAGCCACACACGGAAGGAGCTGCTCCTTTGTTTTAGCACAAACAGGTAATGTAGAAAGTGTGAGGAAAATATCCAAATGACTTGACTGCAAATCGTGCTTAATTCGATTGCGTTACTATGAATTTATCATCTCAAATTATTCAACCACATAATTGATACAACCCATGACTTTCTGTTCAATCACTTATGTACTTGTTATTGATTTCTTTTTATTATCAAATAAATAGCAATGCAAACCACATAAAATTGAACAGCAACAAACACATTATAAAAAGAATTACATGTACATGAATAACCAATGACAAAGCAACACCTAATGCTTTTGTTATTTGTACATTCATACGTATACAACCATTCCTTGTCTTTCCAAACATTCATTGTTTTTAGAAAAGGTGGTACATCAAATATATTTTGAGTCTATGATCCATCTGGACGTAGCAAAAAAGGGATGGTAAGTGAAACCAATAGCAAAGTCTATTAATTGTTCAGACCTTCCCTCATGAAATCTGCATCATCGTTCATCTTGCAGTAACGCCTCTGTTACAAAAGATAGGTTGACACATTTTGACCTTAAGAGTTCGAGGCCTCTTCAGGACCAACAGAAGACAAGAAATCAAATTCCTGTCTTTTGAAGGGCAACTTAGGGCAATAAAAGCAAAAAGAAAAGACGATAGACGGAGCACGGAACAAATCAAACATTAACCACCAGTCACAGATCTGGGTTTAATCTATCGTTTTTTTTGCTCACCATGCCACCCCAGTTTAGACCCAGCCATCACCTATTCTTTTTGCTTTTGTTGCCCTACGTGGGAAGGTATGTCCAGATGTGAGTCCTGTGCTCGCTATGATGAAAGGCTCCAGCTAGCCTAGCTGATGATGGGTGATACCCCAAATCCAGTCCCAGGATGCTTGTTTCAATTTCAGGGAGAACCAGAATTGCCATTTCAGGCTGGACAGTTCCCATGGGGAGCAGGGTCGAGGCAGATTTGCATATGACTGGGTCCAACCTGGAATGGCATGACGAGCAACACATGATAGATTAAACCCACCTCTGTGACTCGGGGTGACTGTTTGATTTGTTAAGCATTTTATCCATCATCTGTTCTTTTTGCTTTTGTCACCCTAAGTGGAAAGTGTATGCCCAGACGTGGGTTTCATGCTCACTGTGCTACTGGATTCAACCTAGCCTGGCTTATGAGAAGTGATACCCCAAAACCGGTCCCAGGATGCTTGTTTCGTTTCCAGGGAGGAAATGGCTTGGCAGTTCTGGCTGGTCTGTTCCCATGGAGAGCAAGGTCAAGACTGCTTTGCATATTGCTGAGTCCGAACTGGGGTGGCATGGTGAGCAAATAAACAATGGAATAAACCCAGCTCTGTGACTGGGGGATGAATCTTTGATTTGTTCTGCATTCCATCCATCATCTGTACTTTTTGTTTTTGTCGCCCTAAGTGGGAAGGGTAATCCCAGACGTGGGTCCTGTGCTCACTGTGCCAGTGAATTCAAGCTAGCTTGACTGATGAGGGGTGATATCATGAAACTGGTCCCAGGATGCTTGTTTCCAGTCCAGGGAAGCCCTGGCCTGGCAGTTTGGGCTGGACTGTTCCCATCGGGAGCAGGGTCAAAACTGATTTGCCTTTAGCTATATTGTTCACCTCCACCACAAAACTCCATGTGTCTTCTCGACTTCCGCAATGGCTTTATTCCTGCAAGTCCCAGCAGCGCTGAGATAATACAGTGCCTTTAATAAAATTGAGACTTTCCAACACTGAAAAGACACTGAACACAATGTACAACAAGAGCCTGATTTGGGCAGATGGGCACTTCGTCACAAAGGGACAGGTATCCTGTCCACCCTAATGAAAGTGCATTATCTCATGTGACAATTGTAATAAGGCGGACGTGATCTGTCACGTTTTGAAGCAATAACCTGTCCAACAAACTCCAAATCAGGTCCTAAGTCTGCGTCAAGTTGTAGAAGGAACGAGAACCAGCGTTATAGAAAGATTGGCTAGAAGCAGATATAGGGCCTGAATTGGTGGCAGGGAATACTCCTTCACAAATGTGACTGATATCCTGTCTGCCCTTTTAAAAGTGCATAATATCCTGTGGTAAGTGTAAGAAGGCGGACGGGATATCTGTCACGGCAATAACCTGCCCGACAAACTCTAAATCAGGCCCTAAGTCTGCAACAAGTGTTGTAGAAGGAGCGTGAACCAGCATTATAGGAAGGGGCCCTAGAAGCAGATATAGTCCGAGAGTGACTGAAAGAGGGATCTGAGTTTGAGAGAGAGGGCTGATAGCAAATGAACCCTTCAGTCTTTTCTTGGAAGCCCCAAGAGTGTTTCCTAGGATGCTTTTGTCTTCATATTGCCTGATACCTGAACCCTCACCTGGATCTCCACCTCGAGGCAGGCTGTCTCCATGGGTTGTGTTTCCTGAGGCTCTGCTCCCCTCAACTAAAGGGCCAAAGTGGTAACACCCACGCAGCTAGCGCCCGTGTGAGGCAGCAGGAATAGGATGCACTGTACACCACTACCCCGCCCAGTACAGATGGAAGCAGACCCAGAGAGGAACACACACCTATCTGTGCGCCTCCTGTGTTTATACCTTATAAGCAGCTACCTGCGCACCTCCTCTGTTTATACCTCATAAGCACCTACCTGTGCATCTCTTCTCTTTATACCTCATAAGCACCTACCTGTGCACCTCCTCTGTACCTTGTAAACACTTTCCTGTGCACCTCTTCTCTTTATATTTCATAAGCACCTACCTGTGCACCTCATTGATTTCTACCTTATAAGCACCTGCCTCTGTACCTCCTCTGTGTGTACCTCATAAGTTCCTATGTGTGCACCTCTACTGTTTGTACCTCATAGGCATGTTCATAAGCATCTACCTGTGCGCCTCCTCTGTTTATACCTCATAAGCACCTACCTGTGCACCTCCTCTGTACCTTGTAAACACTTTCCTGTGCACCTCTTCTCTTTGTATTTCATAAGCACCTACCTGTGCACCTCATTGATTTCTACCTTATAAGCACCTGCCTCTGTACCTTCTCTGTGTGTACCTCATAAGTACCTATGTGTGCATCTCCACTGTCTGTACCTCATAAGTACCTATGTGTGCACCTCCACTGTTTGTACTTCATAGGCATGTTCAAAAGCAGCTACCTGTGCGCCTCCTCTGTTTATACCTCATAAGCACCTACCTGTGCGCCTCCTCTGTTTATACCTCATAAGCACCTACCTGTGCGCCTCCTCTGTTTATACCTCATAAGCACTTACCTGTGCACCTCCTGCTTATCCCTCATAAGCACCAACCTGTGCACATCATCTCTTTGTATTTCATAAGCACCAATCTGTACACCTCCTATGTGTGTAACTCATACATGCCTACCTCTGCACCTGCTCTGTTGTTGCCCCATACATGTGCACCTACTCTGTACCTCATAAACACCTCCTGTGCACCTCCTCTGTTTTGAACTCATACACACCTACCTCTGCACCTTTTCTGTTCCTCCTAAGTACCTACCTGTGCACCTTCTCTGTATGTACCTCATAGGCACCTACCTATGCGCCTCCTCTGGTTGTACCTCGCAGACGAGCTTCTGGAATGAAGCTTCTAATCCAGGTGCTGACAACCGTGGCCCTTTGACTATCAGGCCATTATCTGACTTCTGCTGAACGCTGCAGAGTGAGTGCACAGTCATAGGGGCGTAGGGGAGCTGAAGGACAGGAAATGAGGTAACTTGAATATAAGAAATATTGAAAGGTAGAAATGCTGAATCATCTGTGGACAAGCCACACCTCCTCCCACTCTGCCGAATGCTCAGCCAGTCACAAACGAGCAGCTTGAGCCCTAAACGGACAACATTAAGGGGGTTATTCTAACTTTGGAGGAGGGTTAATCCGTCCCAAAAGTGACGGTAAAGTGACGGATAAACCACCAGCCGTATTACGAGTTCCATAGGATATAATGGACTCGTAATACGGCTGGTGGTAAATCCGTCACTTTTCCGTCACTTTTGGGACGGATTAACACCTCCTCCAAAGTTAGAATAACCCCCTAAGTCAGAAAACATGTGATGGTAGAAAAGGGGAAAAAAGATTTATAGGCACACATCTATGGCGGGGATATGTGAGGTAAATTATTGGTTTGGATGGATTCTCTATAGGGACTAGATGCTATGAATCAATGTTTGTTTGCCTTATTTGTGCAAATAATGTAAATGTCAGGCATTACAACGAACCCCTCATTCTGTTTTACAAAAAGGCCCTGGAAGGAGCTGCATCTTACAGCCCTTCGCCTACTTTAGGAAGAACTAAAGACTTGCTTTTTAAGTTGTGTCTCAGGGCCAGAATCAGGCCCTATAAACTCTGCTATTTTGAGGGGGATGGGCAGATGTTATGGCAATAGGAAGCCCACCCCAACTCGCAATAATGCTCCAATCATCCAGGTTAGAAAAAAAACAGTATTGCTTGAACCAGGGGAGCTGTTGAAAGTGTCAAAGGTGACTTGATGAACAGTAAGGTGAAGACAGGAGTTGGCATTTGAGCTGGTCCAATGTGAACAGGGAAGCATTGCTTTAAAATGTGAATCGAGTTATTATTATTATATACTTCCTGAAGAGTAACCTTTGTTATATAGTTCCTGAAGAGTTACCTTTGTTATATAGTTCCTGAAGAGTTACTGAAATAACAGCAGTCCAGCCCGATCCCTCTCTTTTTCCACAATCAGTTCTTGTTTAAATGAAATCTTGTCCCTGTGTATCTACCTAAAGCTGCGCCAGTAGCACATGGGCGCTCCCCTCCTTTACTGAGTTACACTGTGACAACGGGTAAATCACCTCCAAATAAATATTCTGTATTCACATTCCATTATGTTTCCATTTGGTAATTTTTTTTAAAAATATCTTTATACCCAGCAGAAAACAAGCCTTGAATGCATGAAATTATTATGAATAATGAAGATAAAACTGCAAATCTGCAAAAAACAGTCACTAGCAATGCACTTCGGTATTCAGGAAAACATCAATGCAGTCAGTGACAAAGGAACCTGCACATAAACTGATCCTGGAGAAGCCGTCAAGGGCAATTCTGTGGATGTCAAAGTTTGAGCTGTGCACCTCAACACCACGAGACGAAGAAATGACTGCTTGAAAATGAAGGCAGCAACAACAATAACAAGCTACCTCTTGTATAAACACGTGTCCAACACCAGCTTTGATCATGGGATCAGTATGATGTGGTTATAGCAGTACTTTGTGTTCTAAAATGATAACAGACCATCATTCAGTGCTCTAGGTGTATTGTAAACCCCTTCTGACCAAACCACAGCAACCAGAGAAGAGCACAACGGAGGGGTAGAAGAGAAAGAGGAGTTTTGCTGTCTATGGACTGTCCCAATTTGCACCGGCCAGAAGGAAGATGAATCGTTACCCGCAAGCGTGCATAGCCATAATCCAATCTGAGTAAGGCACAACCACCTACAACATACTTTATACATATTATGAGTGTGGCACATATTTAATGGCTATTGAACGTTAGTTTTAATTCAGAAACCAAACGTGCAAGTGCTTTATCAGCCATATGGCTCATCAGGAAACACAGGGGGTCATTCTGACCTCGGCGGTAAAAGGCCCTTACCGCCGGTCAGAAGACCGCCATAACACCCCCGCGGCCGCGGTCAACCGCCACGGTCATTCTGACCCACAACGGCCAAACCTCCAAAATTCCGTCCTCCACTGCAGGCCGCCACATCAGCGGGCAGCGATAAACTGGAGATGCCCAAACCTCCACCGTCACGCCAACAGAAATACGCCCATGCCATTACGACCCACGAATCCACACGGCGGTCATTCAAACGCGGTATTCCATTGGCGGTACACACCGCCGCGGTCAGAATACACACACATCACCAAAACACAGCCACATTGGACAATTTGAAATACACACACCTGATACACATACACACACCACTCCCACACAATCAACCAACTATAAAACACACACCCACATCACCCACAAACCCCTGCGACCATAATTACTGAGAGAAGGAGAGAGAGACACAGCAGACAATCCAAAGCAAGACACACTGAGGCACACTACACCATCACACACACCACATAGTAGCACAAAGCACCACTCACCAACATACTTCTCATCACATACACCAGCCCACACCACACCCACAGCACCCCATGGCACCCCAAAGGCACCCACGCTTTTCGGACCAAGAACTCCGGGTCATGGTGGAGGAAATCCTAAGAGTGGAACCCCAGCTCTTCGGCTCGCAGGTGCAGCACACCAGTATAGCTAGGAAGGCGGAGCTATGGCAGCGGATCGTGGACAGGGTCAACGCGGTGGGACAGCATCCCAGGAATAGGGAGGACATACGCAAAAGATGGAACGACCTACGGGGGAAGGTCCGATCGATGGTCTCCAGGCACAACATCGCGGTCCAGAAGACTGGCGGCGGACCCCCACCCACCCCTCCCGAATTCACATCGTGGGAGCAAGACGTCTTGAACATCCTGCATCCTCAGGGCCTCGCAGGAGTAGCCGGAGGAATGGACTCTGGTAAGTCCAATCTCAACTACTATATCCCCCCCACCCCACCAGCATGCCAACCCACACCCCCACCCTCACCCCCAACCCCCCAGCACACATCCTCCCTGACAATGTCTCACCAGCACAACCCACCCATCCCAACACCAACTCCTGCATGCCAACACAAATCATGGGCACCCATCACCTAAGCATGACCACTGCACTATCCCCCCCCCCCCCTAACTACCCTCACAACACCTCCCTCAAGGGAATGCCTGCACTGGGGGACAAGGGCACCCATAGCACGCACGCTATTGCACACACAGAAACAATAACCAAACTCTCTTACCCCATGCAGGACCCGAACGACAACACACCAGCCAGGAGGGTCCAGAAGTGTCCATCCCACCACCGGAACAGGCCCACACGGAGGATAGCAGCTCTGTCGACAGTGAACCTGATGACCAGCCCGGACCATCGGGGACCTCTGGGCAGTCGGTTCCCCTCAGGCAGCCACAGGCCACACCAGACCCGACCCCCTCTGCCAACACTAGCACAGCTCCCACCCAGTGGGCCCATGCCTCTGTCTCTAGGACAGCTCAATCAGCGGTGTGTCCGCCACTACAGGGCACCCAGGCTAACCCAACACCCCAACAACAACAGGGACCTGGGGGCAGTGGTAGCGGGCACACCGTCCAGGGGACAGAGGCCGGGGGAAACCGGGCAGCTCGGAGGGCTGCTGTGCGACAGGGGGGGGAGGAGAGGCCCAGGGAACCCACTCTCCAAGAGGCCCTCACCACCATCATGGGGGCATACCACCACTCCCAAGAAACGATGGCGACGGTACTGGCCAGGTTCACTGAGATCCAGGCACAGCAGGAAGAACGCTACATGGGGTTCAGGGAGGAGCTGAGAATCATCGGGACCGCAATGGGGACCATCGTCCTGGCCCTCCACAGGATAGAGGACGCGTTGCGGGACCATGGTGCACCACACAGGGCCCCTGTCACTAGGCCGGACCAGGAACAGCCTACCACCTCCGCCGGCGCTAGTGGACAGGAGGTCCCAACACCTCAACAGCCCCCCAGAACCCCACCTCCTGCTGAAGAACAACCACCCCGTAAGAGGAGCCTGAGACCAAAAAAAAAGACAGAGTAGGATGTCAAGACCCCCGCCAGCAGGACATACCCCCTCAAGTCTTCCCACTGTCCCACATTGCCACCCTGTCCAACCATGAACTGCCTATGCTCCATCCTTCCACAGGCAAAAGAACAATGCACCTGTGAGACTGAGAACTGGACTCTGCCATGGATATTCCTCCACCCCCACCCATCACCCTTAGAATCACATGTACCGATATCTAGCACTGTAAATAAATCACATTTTGCACACAAATCTGTTTTGAGTCATGCTGTATTATTAACAAATGTATTACATATTACTGTTCAATTTCTGTTCTGTCAATTAGTCATGACAACATACCAATGTCAATACGCTGTATTTCATGGGCGAACCAAGCAGAAGTCAGGTACTGAGTCAGACAGCACTGAGAAGGGAAGGGAAAGGCAAAAATTAATGAAAAACATCTGTGGGGAACTACAGAAAGTACAGATGCAGGAGGCTATAAGCAATTGTGAAATGGCGTGGGTGATTCTTACCTGGGTGTTACTGGAAATACTGTTGTATCACTCTGTCCCTATTGTCTGTGTCGTCCTCTGAGTCTTCCTCCTCTTCACTCTCCACAGGCTCCACGGCTTCTACAACACCACCATCTGGACCATACTCCTGCAGGAAAGGCACCTGGCGTCGCAAAGCCAGGTTGTGGAGCATACAGCACGCCACGATGATATGGCACACCTTCTTTGGTGAGTACATTAGGGATCCACCTGTCATATGCAGGCACCTAAACCTGGCCTTCAGGAGCCCAAAGGTTCGCTCAATCACCCTCCTAGTACGCCCATGGGCCTCATTGTACCGTTCCTCTGCCCTGGTCCTGGGATTCCTCACTGGGGTCAATAGCCACGGCAGGTTGGGGTAACCAGAGTCACCTATTAGCCACACACGCTGTCTCTGTAGCTGTTCCATCACATAGGGAATGCTGCTATTTCGCATAACATACGCGTCATGCACTGACCCTGGGAACTTGGCATTTACATGGGAGATGTACTGGTCAGCCAAACAGACCACCTGGATATTCATTGAATGGTAATTCTTCCTGTTCCTGTACACCTGTTCATCGTCATTTGGGGGGACTAAAGCCACATGGGTCCCGTCAATTGCACCAATGATGTTGGGGATGTGTCCAAGGGCATAGAAATCAGCTTTCACTGTAGGCAAATCACCCTCCTCTGGGAAAATGATGTAGCTCCGCATGAGTTTCATCAGGGCAGACAACACTCTGGATAAGATCTTGGAAAACATAGGCTGAGACATCCCAGATGACATGGCCACTGTTGTCTGGAATGAGCCAGTTGCAAAGAAATGGAGGACTGACAGAACCTGCACCAGAGGGGGAATTCCTGTGGGTTGGCGGATGGGGGACATCAGGGCTGGCTCCAGCTGGGCACACAGTTCATGGATGGAGGCACGGTCAAGTCGGTATCGTAGTATTATATGGCGTTCTTCCATTGTCGACCGGTCCACCAGCGGCCGGTACACGCGAGGATTCCTCCTTCTCATCGCTAGTCCCAGCGGACGGTGCCTAGGAAGGAGAATATGGAGTACAGAGTCAATCCACTCACAGGTACGTACAACACAGCTTGCACAGTACAGGTAAATTTATGGTTTGATATGTTTGTATGTGTGCCATTGCAAGGCCTAGGCCTGTGTGACGCATTAGAAATTAAGCCATGTGGGCCCTTGAAATGGCCGATGCCTGACCTGTGAAGTGGGACAATGGGATGTGAGGTCACTGCGCTGGCGGGGCACACTGTGGCAGTAGGCGGTCGAAGACCGCTGTGCGAAGACGCATTGGTTAACATTGAAGCCTATGGGTTTCAGGAGCCAATGACGATGTGCGCCGGCGGTCGCGGGACGCACCGCCACGGTACGCACCGCCGCGGGCGTGACCGCCATTTTCTATCAGCTCAATCATTCGAGACCTGATCATCCACAGGAGAGGACCTATACTGCAAGTGCTGCTGTGAACTCGGTCTGGAAGTGACAATGGCTGCTGCTACTGGTGAAAGGGCCCCCGCCTTCAGTTCAGAAGAGTTGGAGAAGCTCGTGGACGGGGTCCTCCCCCAGTATGCGCAACTCTACGGTCCTCCAGACCAACAGGTGAGTACACTCAGTGCACATTGAATGGGTTATGCCTGTGTGGAGGGGGGGGGATGTAAGTTGGTGGGGTGTGGAGGGAATGGGGAGTGCAACGCACAACAGATGAGAGAATGGGAACCATGACAAGGTTGGGGAGGGGGGGGGCATGTACTCCAAACATGCAGATATGTGACGGTTTCTCTTTCCCACCCTGTACATGTCAAACAGGTGAGCGCCCACCAGAAAATCGATATTTGGCGTGCCATCGCCGAGGAAGTCCGGAACTTGGGGGTCCACAACAGACGGGGCACCCACTGCCGCAAGAGGTGGGAGGACATCCGCCGCGGAACGAGGAAGACCGCAGAAACACTGCTGGGGATGGCCTCCCGACCTAGGAGGGGTGCCAGTCGCACCATGACCCCCCTGATGTCCCGGATCCTGGCGGTGGCCTACCCTAATTTGGATGGGCGCTTGAGGACAGCACAGCAGACACAAGGGGGTGAGTATCCGCACATTCTCCTATCTGTATGCGCATTGGAGGCGTCTGGGTGGGGGAGGAGGGCTGTGGGTGACATTAGGCCCGGGCGCTCTCTGTAGTGTAGTCCGCTCCCTTAGGCATGGCCCTGTGCCCCCGCCCCCCACCTCTGTAGGGTGCCAAGTGCAGCTACCCATGCTCCAGCATCACCCATGTGCGCGTGTGTTGTCCCTAGACCTGTTTGCCTAGTCAGAAGTACTGAGTAGTGTACCCCAAGTTCACGACTTAGTGCACGAGGCACCTGTGTCTGTCCTCTCCGCAAAGGGTATTGCTAAGGCATGCACTCAACTTTGTTTCATTTCTCCCCCCACCCTAAATCTTTGTCTTCTTGTGTTTTAGCATCATCAGGCAGAGGAGATTTGGCGTCGGAGCAGGAGGGAGCTGCAGGTCACCAGGCCCCGGTGGGCACTGACACAGACACCGAGGGCACCAGTGATCCGGAGGGCGAGGGGAGCACCACAACGGGGGCCGGTGGAGACACCAGCGACACGGACACGTCCTCGTTTGGGAGCTCCCTAGCGGGGGCGGCACCATCTGTGTCCCCCGCAACAACAGGTACAGCCGCCACCCAGCGCACCAGCACCGCCCTCCCAGCAGCCCCTCAGTCTTCGCTCCGTGGCCGCTTGGCCAGGAAGGCGCGCGTCTCCTTCGCCCCAGGCACCTCAGCCCCTGCCTCTGTTACCCCTGCTGCCCTCAGTGCGGAGCTCATTGACCTGGTGAGGACGCTCATTGTTGGGCAGACTACCCTTCTGAATGCCATCCAGGGGGTGGAAAGGGAGGTGCATCGGAGCAATGCCTACCTGGAGGGCATTCATTCGGGTCAGGCTGCCCATCAACGAGCGTTCACTGCTCTGGCCTCAGCACTGATGGCAGCCATTGTCCCTGTCTCCAGTCTCCCTCTTCTATCTGCCTCCACCCTTTCTCTGTCTCCTGTACCTCAACCTATCCCATCCACACCATCAGACCAGCCTGCACACACCTCAACACCCAAGGCCAGCTCATCCAAACATAAGCACCACAGAAAACACAAGCATTCACCCAAGCAACACACAGATGCAGACATATCAACAGTCACTACCACCTCTGTGTCCCCGTCCTCCTCGTCTCCCTCCTCCCTCCCTGTGACGTCTACACTCACACCTGCATGCACCCCAACATCAGCCAGTTCTTCCACCACCAGCAAACCCTCCACTACAGTCCGCACACCTGCAGTCACCACCCCCACTGGCATTTACACGTCCCCTGTGTCCTCTCCCACTGTGTCTGTCACCCCCTCTTCCAAGACACATAAACGCAGGCAGACACCCAAACAACAGCCAACCACCTCACCACAGCCTACGTCCCAGTCACCTGCACCCAAGGACAGCACACCTGGCTCTCATACAACCACATCCTCTTCCTCCACTTCTCTCACCACTACTCCTACCCCTTACCTTGGTCCCAAGAAAAATTACCTCTCCACTTTTGACCTCTTTCCCTCCCCCGACCCACCCCCTCCAACTGGGAAAAGTCCCAAGGGCACCTCAGCCACCACCAGCCCAACTACTACAGTGCAAGTGGTGCATGGCATGTGGAGTCCACCCTTTGGCGGCAGTAACACTTCGGTGAGCAGCAAGGGGACAGCCAGCCCCCCCCCCAGGCAAGAGGACCCGGAAATTGAAGGGCCGCCGTGAGCGGACAGAGACGGCTGCCCCCAAGGAGGTGACTCCGGCCACTTCACCGGCCACAGCAGCCAGGGGAGGCAAGGGGCCGAGAGCCCCATCTAAGGAGCGGAAGGACAGCAGGGCGGAGAGGACAACCACCAGGAGCGCGGAGCAGGAGGGCCCCACAAGCCCCATCCCGGCTGCAAGGGACGACACCAAAGGGCCCAGGACTCACTCCCCGAAGGGGCCTGACACAGCACGGTCGGAGGGCGAGTGAGCAGGGTGTCCAGGCCAGGTATGACTCCCTTGACATACTGCAAGAGCACCGCTGAACAGGGCCCCGCCGTGAAGACAGGTACCGCTGAAGAGGGCCCCGCCGTGCAGAAGAGCACCGCTTAACAGGGCCCCGCCGTGAAGACAGGTACCGCTGAACAGGGCCCCGCCGTGAAGACAGGTACCGCTGAACAGGGCCCCGCCGTGAAGACAGGTACCGCTGAACAGGGCCCCGCCGTGAAGACAGGTCCCGCTGAAGAGGGCCCCGCCGTGCAGAAGAGCACCGCTGAAGAGGGCCCCGCCGTGCAGAAGAGCACCGCTGAAGAGGGCCCCGCCGTGCAGAAGAGCACCGCTGAACAGGGCCCCGCCGTGAAGACAGGTACCGCTGAACAGGGCCCCGCCGTGAAGACAGGTACCGCTGAACAGGGCCCCGCAGTGAGGACAGGTACCGCTGAACAGGGCCCCGCCGTGAAGACAGGTACCGCTGAACAGGGCCCCGCCGTGAAGACAGGTCCCGCTGAAGAGGGCCCCGCCGTGCAGAAGAGCACCGCTGAAGAGGGCCCCGCCGTGCAGAAGAGCACCGCTGAACAGGGCCCCGCCGTGAAGACAGGTACCGCTGAACAGGGCCCCGCCGTGAAGACAGGTACCGCTGAACAGGGCCCCGCCGTGAAGACAGGTACCGCTGAACAGGGCCCCGCCGTGAAGACAGGTCCCGCTGAAGAGGGCCCCGCCGTGCAGAAGAGCACCGCTGAACAGGGCCCCGCCGTGCAGAAGAGCACCGCTGAACAGGGCCCCGCCGTGAAGACAGGTACCGCTGAACAGGGCCCCGCCGTGAAGACAGGTACTGCTGAACAGGGCCCCGCCGTGAAGACAGGTACTGCTGAACAGGGCCCCGCCGTGAAGACAGGTCCTGCTGAAGAGGGCCCCGCCGTGCAGAAGAGCACCGCTGAACAGGGCCCCGCCGTGAAGAAGAGCACCGCTGAACAGGGCCCCGCTGTGAAGACAGGTACTGCTGAACAGGGCCCCGCCGTCTCAAGCACCGCTCCGCTGGGCCCCGCCGTCTCAAGCACCGCTCCGCTGGGCCCTTCCTGTCAAGCACCGCTCCGCTGGGCCCTTCCTGTCAAGCACCGCTCCGCTGGGCCCCGCCGTCTCAAGCACCCACTCCGCTGGGCCCTTCCTGTCAAGCACCGCTCCGCTGGGCCCTTCCTGTCAAGCACCGCTCCGCTGGGCCCCGCCGTCTCAAGCACCGCTCCGCTGGGCCCTTCCTGTCAAGCACCGCTCCGCTGGGCCCTTCCTGTCAAGCACTGCTCCACTGGGCCCTTCCTGTCAAGCACCGCTCTGCTGGGCCCCGCCGTCTCAAGCACCGCTCCGCTGGGCCCTTCCTGTCAAGCACCGCTCCGCTGGGCCCTTCCTGTCAAGCACCGCTCCGCTGGGCCCTTCCTATCAAGCACCGCTCCGCTGGGCCCCGCCGTCTCAAGCACCGCTCCGCTGGGCCCTTCCTGTCAAGCACCGCTCGGCTGGGCCCCGCCGTCTCAAGCACCGCTCGGCTGGGCCCCGCCGTCTCAAGCACCGCTCCGCTGGGTCCCGCCGTCTCAGGCACTGTTTATGGTTCACTGTGCCCACCATGCCTCCTCCTTGACCAGTGGACTCTGTAATCCACCTGAGAGACTGTGGCTTTGCACTCCCCAGGATGGTACAGTGGGCAACCCACCCACTGTAGAGACATTGAGAGACTGTGGCTTTGCACTCCCCAGGATGGTCCAGTGGGCAACCCACTCACTGCAGAGACTTGAGAGACTGTGGCTTTGCACTCCCCAGGATGGTCCAGTGGGCAACCCACCCACTTGTGAGACTTGAGAGACTGTGGCTTTGCACTCCCCAGGATGGTACAGTGGGCAACCCACCCACTGCAGAGACTTGAGAGACTGTGGCTTTGCACTCCCCAGGATGGTCCAGTGGGCAACCCACCCACTTGTGAGACTTGAGAGACTGTGGCTTTGCACTCCCCAGGATGGTACAGTGGGCAACCCACCCACTGCAGAGACTTGAGAGACTGTGGCTTTGCACTCCCCAGGATGGTACAGTGGGCATGGTGGCTCCTCGTGGATCTGGCGTCGTGGACTCATGTGGCTGTGGTGGCCCCCCCCCCTTCCCTTCCCCCTGAGGTGCCTGTAGTTTTGACATCGGATGCCCCTGCAGTGTTCTCTCCAAAGGACTCAGGTCTCGTGTGTGGGCTTTGCCCTTGTTTCGCAGAACCTTGGCCCACGTACATGTTAGATTTGTAGGATGTGCAGGACTTGTTACTTCAGTGTTACACTGATGTGTATATCTTTTTGGTTTTTGTAAATATTTTTCACGGTTGCTCAATTATTTCCAGGTGCTTTTTTTGTAAATGAAAATTTATTCCAAATTTGGTTGTGTCATTGTATTTTTAAAGGGTCTTTGTGTGGTGTCACTGTGACTTCCTGCTCTGCATTGGTATGTACATATTGGGGGGGTGGGGGGGTCGCATATGTGTATGCCCGTAACCTTTCTTCCTCCCCCCTCCCGTGTGTCGTAGGTGCAGTACTCACCGTTGACGTCTGCGCCGGAGTTCGTACTCGTGGTAGATGAGCAGGTAGACGAGAGCAGGTATGATGTTCAATTCGGGTTCCATGCTGTCCGGATTCGGCGTGGAGTGTCTCGAGGTGAGCGTTTTCCATTGGAAATGTCTGTTTCCGCCGTGTTTTTATCGGCGGTGCTCCCGCCCCGGAAAAGGTGGCGGATTGGTGGGTCGTGATAGGGTGGGCGGTACATTGTCTGCCGCCTGGCTGTTGGCGGTGACCGCCGCGCTGTTTGTTTGTTCCGCCGTGGCGGTCGGAGTGTTAATGCGGCGGGCTGTGTTGGCGGTTCCCGCCAGGGTCAGAATTGCATTTTTTTGACCGCCGGCCTGTTGGCAGGTTGGCCGCCGCTTTATCACCGACCGCCAGGGTCAGAATGACCCCCACAGTCTTGGGATGTAGACAAATATATAACCGACCCACAGACACTAACCAAGAAAAACAAATCATACACATTTAGGGAGCGCTTTAGTTTCTCATCTCAATTAAGGCACCATCAGCAAACTCTCACAGGAAAAAAAACATTCAAGTCCAGTGAATGTGTGAAGAGTAGCAGTCAATTACCAGAATTACAGAGACATCAGCAAACACACAGAGGGGAAAAGCCATACAAGTGCAGTGAATGCGTGAAGAGCTTTAGTCGACCATCACTCCTAAAACAGCATCAACGAACACACACCGGGGAAAAACCATTCAAGTGCAGTGAATGCGTGAAGAGCTTTAGTCGACCATCACTCCTAAAACAGCATCAACGAACACACACTGGGGAAAGACCATTCAAGTGCAGTGAATGTGTAAAGAGCTTTAGTCAGCTATCACACCTACGAAAACATCAGCGAACACACACAGGGGAAAAACCATATCATTGCACTGAATGTGGAAGTAGTTATAGTGATTCTTCATAACTCAGGATTCATCAGCGAACACACACAGGGGAAAAGCCATTCAAGTGCAGTGAATGCATGAAGAGCTTTAGTCGATTATCATTCCTACAAAGTCATCAGCGAACTCACACAGGGGAAAAGCCATTCAAGTGCAGTGAATGTCTGAAGCGCTTTAGTCACTTATCAAACCTAAAAAGACATCAGCGCTCACACACAGGGGAAAAGCCATTCAAGTGCAGTGAATGTGGCAGCACTTTTAGCTATGCTTCATCATTAGAGATTCATCAGCAAACACACACAGGGGAAAAACCATTCAAATGCAGTGAATGTGTGAAGTGCTTTAGTCAGTTATCACACCTACAGAGACATCAGCGCACACACACTGGGGTAAAACCCCTAACATTGTTGTGAATCCGGCAGTAGTTTTAGTGACTCTTCACCATTAAAGAGTCATCAGCGAATGCACGCAGGAGAAAAAAGATTGAAGTGCAGTGAATTGTATGAAGAGCTTTAGTCACTTATCAGGCCTACAAAGACATCACCGAATACACACAGGGGAAAAATATAAAGGTGTAGTGAATGTATGAAGAGACTCATTTGATTATCAAAACTACGAAGACATCAGCAAACACACAGAGGGAAAACAAACTGCTTTAGATTAATTGTATATAAATGTGTTTTATGAGTTTCTTATTTACAGAGAGTCATTCAACCAAATCGTAATTGGGTAAAGGACAGAATCAGGCATGATGGCACAGTTCTTGATAGGAATTATTGTGGAAGGAAGGGGCCCAGTAAAAAGAGTTTCTCATAAAACTATGAGCGCCATGAACGGGTGAATAGTGAGCAGTGATAAAGTTATGGTTGTCTGAGGGTCTGATTGTTGTGGAAACAAAGATCACATCTAGAACTTTGTTCTTCCTATGTCTCGAGCAAACTCTGCTTTTTGTGCTTTTTTGCATAAAATGGGAGGCTGTGCATCTGAGCCCAGTAAGAACATGCAGTGCAAAAATTCTAGCAAATGCAAATCATGTAGCTACTCCACGGCCATGTAACATCCCTGTAACCTTTGTTTTTTTCAGTCAATTCCTAAGATTTTTTTTAAATTCTATTTTCTAAGTATAACATCCCTGTAACCTTTGTTTTTTCAGCGAAGAAAGTATTGTATCCTGACTTAGCTCACATTTAGCCTTGTTCAAAAGAGACATTTTAACATTTTACACATAGTGAGTTCACTTTCATGTAGTTTAACACGCTATGAGACTGTCCCACATACAAAAATATTGGCGGTATAATTATAGTGCTTATGGACGTGTTGTCAGGGCTCTGGAGATGGGAAACTCCATTGGTAAAATGTACATATTACTGCTAACAAATGCTGCTGCAGTTTATGTATTAATCCAGAGCATATACCTTGCTTTTACATAATGTTTGCTGAATCATTTACACATTGAATCAGTTGATGCATCCGCTCGTTCTTTGGGCCTTATAACGAAGTCTGACCCTTAGCTCGGCTTGGCTCCTCCCATGAATTTTGTGACTTGCTGAGCTCTTATTTTTACCAGAATTAAACCACTGAACCAGCAGATTTTATTTGAAGAATGTGGTGAAATAGTTATATCCCACATCAAAAACATATCATTGCTAGGACCATGAATTGCTCACCCAGCAACTCCTCTTCACACCGGTTGTCCCTTATTCTCAAATGTTCAGAAGGATTTGTTGTATGAATGTCAGAAGTGACAGTGACATTCATGAAGCTAAAGCAAGAAGGAGTGTGTGGCAGATAGAGAGAGGGAACGAGAGATAAAGGGAGCGAGACAAAGAAAGAGGGAGAAAAAAGAAAGAAAGTGAGAAATAGAAGGGGAGGAGCGGCGAGTGAAAATAGGCAGAAGAAGCAGCCAAATACTTGCAGTGTGTGACACCACTAGAGGAACGGCTTGAATACCTGTGAATTTATATATTTATTTTCAATACCCATAGACTAACGTCATGCCAATAAACAGGGCACAATTTGTGAGGAAGAAAAGGAGGGGGAGACTTCTCATATGCAAATCACAATGATGTCACATGTAGTGATGTCACAAAAAGTGATGTCAGGCCCTTATAATAATTCTCACATAAAAGACTGACGGCCTATTTTAAAAACAAGAAACATACAATAATGTTAAAAGAACATTTTGGTTTTACTTTTTATACATCATGTTTTTCCCACTATCTGTAACTAAACTCGGAAAAGGCTGAAATTGTAACTATTATTAAACAGATATGTGGAACTTGGAAATATTTTTAAATAACTTTCAGTAAAGTAAAATGTGCTAGTAATTTGTGTTTGTTTCCTGATGGTGTTCTTTACCCAGCTCCAAATCACAAAGGTGTTTCACATTTACAGTGCATCAAGCAGTAGAAGGGTTCATCTTGTCACGTTCTCTGTTCCTCTCTTGTGCCATTCACACAATTAAAGAGGTGGTGCTGGTGGGACGGGTAGTTACAAACACTCTGATGCCAGTATTTGCAGATGCAAGAACCTGCAGAGCCATCCACCAGGTAGCACCTCTCAGTCGCAGGGTGGGGCGCAAGGTGGAACTGAGTCCCTTTTCTACAAAATAGTGGGGGCCTCCAAAAACTGCGGCCTTCCCGACGTTTGCCATGCTGATAAAGCAATAGTGAATTTGAGTAATGAACGATGAATTAAATTGACAGAAAGAAATGAGAGACAGAGAACAAGAGAATGAGATGCAGAAAGTATGGTGTAAGAGAAAATGAAAAAAGAGACATGAGACAAGGAGGAAATACAAATGGTTCACCTTTGGTAGATCATGCCCTTCTGTACATAGGACCCTTTTCCTGTTATTTATATATAAAATAAATTTAAAAAGATGGCAGTATCTGCCTTGCCGAGCACCACGATTCAAGGCAAATTTAGATGTACACTCCCCTGCGGGCCCATAACGGACAGTAGCTGTAAGGTCCAAATGCAAGTCTCTAAGAAAAGTAACCAGCGTTTTATCAAAACCACACCCATAAATATGTTTCAGAGCTTAGTCCTGTTCACCTTGTCCAATGCTGAGCTGAAGTCCATGAACCCCAAATTAAGGGAGCCCGCCTTTGCCTTGGTGTACTTGGCTATAAGTAGGTAGAGATTAAGACCTTGGCCCATGTTGCCCTTCCCAGGCTGACAGCTGTGATACACATCGAACAAAAGCTCATGTTTACTAGCCCACACAGTTAACCTACTCAACATAATTCTCCCAGTTACTCTAACTGTTGATTCTATCAATGAAATTGGCCCATAACAGCAGGGGTCATCCATGTTGCACTTTTTATGTTTCACCTAGGCAGCGCATGCTCTATCTCTTCGAGACATGTAGTTATCTATTCTGTGGAGTAAGTGCACACCCATTGCTGCCTGTTACTTTTAATCTCATGAATGTGAGTGTTTTTACCTATTTAGCCATGCACTTACATTCTTGTGGCGCTAGAGCCAGAAGTGCCGACTTTGGAACTGGGGAACCAGGTTCGAGTCTCAGGGTCAGCGCGGCATCCCATGGTTCTGGGCAAATCACTCAATCTCCCTGTGCCGGGGTGTATGCAATCTGCAGTCATGCATCTGCTGGCTTAGGCTAGCATCAACAACAAACATTTGCAAAGCCAATAGGTCTACAGTGGCAGCCAAAAAGCAAGACCTATTGGCTTTGCCAGTGCTTGGTAAAGACTGGAATGATAACAGAATTTGACCACGAGGGAGGAATACCTCTCTGGATAGCTTTGTTGACATAAAGGGTTAGGAGGGATGCCCATAAATCAATGTTAGATTTAAAAACGTTGAGTGATACAGCATCAGGACCTGGGGCTTTGTTCTTTGGAAGGTCGACTATAGCATCCGTAACCTCTTCCCTATTAAATATGAAAGGAGGGCCTGTGGTAGGGAGTGAGAACATATTCCGATGCGCATCCATGGTACTATTAAGGGCGGGAGCATCCTAGATGGATATATAGAGCTTAAGCCAGGATTCTGGGTTAATGAGCTGGGAAAGAGTGTCCCTTGGAGATGGTGATAAAAAGGGGCAATTGATAGCAGCCCAAACTTTAGAGCAGTCTTTAGGCTTTCAAGAGACCACCAGGTCTTCCCAGACTTCTTGTTTTAAGACGTGTTTCCTTCTCTTGATGACAAGGTCATAATCCTGATGATACATTTTGACTTTGGGTTTGTCTCTTGGCTTCTCCTTCAGAGCCTCCAAAAGCTTTTTATGGGTAAAAGTGCAAGTAAGATCAAACCACTGAGTGGATTTGGGAGTTCACTGGAGGAGAGGGCCAACCTTACTTTGGTGCAAATAGTACAATAGGAAGTTAAAATATCCTCGTCAAGAGCACTTTCATTCGGACAAGTGAAAAACCTGTCCGAGCACTCCCTAAACCGCTTACAATAAATCTGACCTTGTCCTAACTACTTCTGCATCTTTAGTAGAAACCCACCCACACAAAGTGTGATTAAAGGATACAGAATAAAAAAGTTTCTAGCTATCGCGTCAAGAATTTTCAATTCTATTAAGGACACGGAGGCGAGGATTATGCTTCTCTTCCTTTACTGGTCAAAATACAGCAGCCAAAGAGTTAACAATAGTAAACTACAAATCCCATAAACATTAGTGGTCCAGACTGCCCAATCCCAGGCAAGCCCCAACTATAAGAGTCTCCATGACAACCGCTCCTCCTCTTTCTTTGCGAAAGATGAATCACATTTCACTCCTTCACACTTGCCACTGAACACGTAGGTGAACTCGAAAAACACAACAGAAAAGATCAAATCTCAGACCGAAACTTCAATCTCCTTGGAAACGGTACCTAAATGGAAAGAAATGCACTGCAATAATTTTGGAAATGAATTAATCTTAAAGGGGGGGGGGGAACATGAATTTAAAAAACACTTCATCATCACAAATTTGTATGTGAATAATCCAACATCAGACATTGTAATTGTCAGTAAAATACGGGTGGGATAATCCTCGCCTCTGTGTCCTTAATAGAATTGAAAATTCTTGACACGATAGCTAGAATTTCTTTTATTCTATGTCAGGACCGGAGGCTTCGGATTATGCTAGTTTAAAGCAGATCCACCACATTAGATGCAATATCCACAATGGGCTTATGATAAAATACTTTAAATGTATTATCTGAAGACCAATCCACCGCTGCCATGATATCCGCTAATCTGGAACCCGCTCCAAAGGATTTGGAAGCCATAGCTCCCCTAATGGAGTGAGCCCCAAACACCGAGGTATCAATACCAGCTTCTCCCAAAAGCCAGTTGACCCATCTAGCCAACGTGGCTGACGAGACAGGACCAAATGGCCTCTGAAGGGATATTAACAATTGATCTGCATCTCTTCGAGACTCACGGGTAATATTCTCATAAACTTTCAAGCATTGAACTACACATAATATCTGATTATGAGGAAAGGCTGGGTATGAAATACATCTTGATGCATTCTTTGTTCTTCTAGAAATAGTAAATGAAACTCCCGTAGGAGTAAATATTCTACCTGTCAGAACCAAAGCCTTTACATCTGAGACTCGTCTGCATGAAATAAGGCATAAAAGAACATTCAGTTTGGCCAATAGCTGTTTGCGTGACAAATCATCATTGTAAGGCCAGGACCTAATTAAACGAAGGAGAATATCCACGTCCCACAAAACTGAATAACGTGTTTGAGGAGGTTTTACCATCCGAATACCTCAAAGAATTTTAGAAATCAATGGATGCTCACCAACATGTTTACCATCCACATGGGGATGTCCTGCCGAAATTGCAGATCTGAAATTATTAATCGTTCTGTAGGCAAGACCCGTGTGTAGCCAAATCTGAAAGAAAATTAGCTATCATGGAAATCTGGGCCCCCATGGGATCACTATCCCGTTCACTGCACCAACACACCCATCTCTTCCAGGATGCCTCATATTGTTTATGGGTGGAGGGGCCCCAGGATTGAGACAAAAAGAACAAATAGTCTCCTGAAACTCCTGGCACTTGCCATTGGCTCCTGAAAGTCTCCATGCCATGAGATGTAGTTGTTTCTTAATGACTAGAGGATGAGGGGATCCCGAGGGATCCAGAAGAAGGGACTGGAATAACGGCAGACGTACTGGGGGTGCACATGATAGTGCCATCGCCACCGTAAACCACGCTAACACTATATCTGCCATTTGTCTCTTTACCTGAGCCAGGACCCTCTGAATCATAGAGGAAGGGGGAAAAGCATAATTAATGTTATGAGACCAATTTTGGAGAAAGGCGTCCGTTCCCACAGCTACTGGGTCCGGTCTTCAGCTGAAAAATCTCAGAAGCTGGGTATTGAGTCGAGACACAAACAGGTCTGTTCCACAGGGACCCCATCTCTTCGCTAGATTCTGAAACAATGAATGATGCAGCATCCAATCGCTGCTGTCCTTCAAAAATCGTGAATTCCAGTCTGCCACCACATTGGTTCGACCCGGAATGTACTCTGCTAATACATTTATCTGGTTCTGAAGGCAGTAATGCCAAAAGTCCCTGGCAGTCTCCGCCAGCATGTGAGATTTGGTACCTCCCAGGCAGTTGATATATCTCACTGCTGATACATTGCCCATCCTCAACAGAATGCAACAGCTGGCCTTGTCGGGAGAGAGCGAACGAATCGCAAATGCTCCCGCTAGCACTTCTAAACAGTTGATGTGGAGGTTCAGTTCCTCCGAGGACCAACGGCTCCCGTCTCCACTGAGCCACAACGAGCTCCCCAGCGCCTGGCGTCTGATTCTATGATCATCTCCGGAGAGGATGCAAAGATGGCTCTGCCATTCCAAGCCTCCATGTGATGAAGCCACCAGATAATCTCTGTTTTGGCTTCCTCTGATAATGGGATCTGATCCGTATAAGATAGACCTTTGCGCAGGTGCAATATCTTTAGGCGTTGGAAAGCCCTGTAGTGTAAAGTGCCTGGGAAGATCACCTGAATGGAAGAAGCAAGAAGCCCTACCAGTCGAGCTAAAATCTGTAATGATATAGTTGGAGAGACAAGGGCTTTCCGTAATTCTTTCTTGATTGACGCTCGTTTCGCTAGAGGTAGTTTGAGCTGAGCCTGAATGGAATCCACTTGAGAACCTAAGAATTCTATACTTTGCGAGGGAAGCGTTACCAACTTCTCGCTGTTGATCAAGAACCCCAGATCTTGAAGAATTTGAATCGCCCAGGAGAGATGAAGGGCGACCAACTCCCTGGATTGTGCCATGATCAAAATATCATCTAGATAAATGATGACGCGAACGCCTCTTTCTCGAAGGAATTGGGCCACCGGACGGAGGAGTTTCGTGAAGCACCACGGTGTGGGAGAAAGACCAAAGGGGAGAACCTTGAATTCGTACCATAGGTGTTTTCACTGAAACTGAAGGAACTCCTGATGCGGGGAAAAAATGGGGACCGAAAGATAGGCGTCTTTGAGATCTAGCTGCACTAACCAATCTTTCTCTTGAAGGAGATCCCTCAACATATGGATGCCTTCCATCTTGAAATGATGGTAGACTATCCAATGATTGAAGTCCTTCAGATTTAACACCAAGCGAAAACTTCCTCCTTTCTTTTGCACTAGAAAAATTGTACTGACAAACCCTTTTGGATGAGGGCTTGTAGGTACAATTGCTTGTTTGGGCAGCAGACTTTCGATTTCTGCGCCCATAAAATTGCTTTCTGCTAGGGAAAAAAGGAGAGGAAACAGAGGGCAACTCTGTCGAGGGGTGTTGTAAAATTCTAGTTTGTAACCTCGGACAGTCTGAAGGACCCAAGGGTCTTGAGAAATGCGCTCCCATGTTTGAGCGTGTTTCTCCAATCTCCCCCCAAGAACCACTATCGAAAAATGAATAATTCTCACCTGCATTGGTATCTTGGGCCCGATCTGAACCTCGGTTTCTGAAGCCACGTCCACGGCCTCGCAGGCCTCTGGAGGGATAGAAGCCTGAAGGTTGGTAGTATCCTTGACCTCTAGGAGCATAGTTGGGAGAGGTCTGCTGGAAACCACGGCCTGGCGCTCGACCTCTGTAGCGTCCGGCCCTGCTAAAAAGGCCACCTGTGAACATTTGTTTCATGGAGGATTGGGCTTTGTCAAGGGCTGTAAAGGTGGAGACGTACTTGCCCAAGTCTTTCACAAATTTCTCTCCGAATAGAAGACCATTAGCTAGGGGTCCCGGTTCAGTGGGTGCCAACTCCGCTAATTTAGGGTCTATCCGCATGAGAAAAGATTTTCTGCGTTCGGAAGACATGGCGCAACTCGCATTCCCTAGAAGACAGATGGCTCTTTGGGCCCATTCGAGAACAGTTTGAGGATCTAAGATCGAGTTGGTTTCTTTAGCTTGCACTGCGAGATCCAGAATCTTTGTAATGGGATCGGACAGGTCCAGCAATTTGTCCTGGCATCCCTTCCAGGCTCGATTCAGTCCTTTCTTAGGGTCTTTAGTAAACTTTTTGAGAAATGTCGCCACACTGGGATCAAGTTCCGGAGTGTCAGCTACTTTTCCCACCAAAAAGGGGCGGGGACATTCTGACCGAAGAATACTACTAACATCCTTATCAAAGCCCTTACAAAGTCTATCTTGTACATAGTGGGCTACTTCAGTGCAAGGGACCCATTCCGTTGACCTAGGGTGAATAATGTTCTCTAGGTCAAAATACTTTTTCAATACTTTGATTCCCCTGGAGGGATACCTCATCCAAAGCATAGCGTTTAGATTTTCGTTTTCGTTTGCCTGGAAGCTTGGGTTCTGAAATATCTGAATCCGAGTGAGAGTCGGAAGACTGAGACAGCTCCTTATGCGAGACTGAGGGAGTAGGAAGATTTTCAGAATGAGGGAGAAGATCAGAGCTATATTCATGATCATTTAGCACGGCCGAGGCCATTTGGGAAAGGATCTCTCCTGAAGATAAAGGACCCGCCGGTCCCATATTGGTAAACCCAGGATCTCTGGGTTGAGATTCATTGTTTCGTGACCCAGAAGGAGGGGGTCCCATCAATTCTCTTTGTCCATATCTGACCAGAGGTCTGGTAAACGGTTTATGCGCTTTTATTAAAGCTTGATTAACCGAATCTTGAACATGGTGCCCAAGGGCTTGCACCAATCTCTCCTCCATTTGTTCAGCGACAGGACCTTCCACTTCCTCTTGGTAATATTCATCCTCCCCGGCAAAATAAGCCATGGCAGGATACAAATGGAGTTTAAAGGGGAGAGGCAGCCCCAGCAGGTTTTGCACAAGTGATATCTTTTTTATATTTATTTATTTTATTTTTAGGGCCCAACATCATGTGGAGGGAGCACCTGCAAAAACCTCTTAGGCGAGGCGTGAACGTTTATTCGCCCCGTCGGGTGTTCAAGAGGGCAGAGATATCTGTTTTGCGCTCCACGCGCTGCCGAGACGGAGACTCCAATGAAAATTGGAATATCCGGCTCCGTGCATGCGCGGACCGAAAAGAGCTTGGAAATAGAGAGCGGACTGCTCTCTTGGTGCGGCACTCGCTCGGTCTCCCTTGGAGACCGAGTAAAACCAAGTTTCCCTCGGCCCCGCGAGCGCAGATGAGTAGAATAAACTGTGTCGCATGCAGGAAGAACTTTTGTCAATGAAGCGCGATTGGGAGGAAATTACAGTTCCCGACGCGCGCACACCTTAAAACACTATAAATCAATCGGGAAGACACGATTCTCGTCTTCCGACAATCGAGTGCCGCTTCGCCCTGCTCCCGCTCCACGGGTCCCAGTAATAACACAATACAGACAATACATATATTCAATACCGAATATAGAAGAAGAAGAGGGGACTCAACTTCGGCTGCGCAGCAGCATAGAAAGAGGAGGAGCGGTTGTCATGGAGACTCTTATAGTTGGGGCTTGCCTGGGATTGGGCAGTCTGGACTACTAATGTTTATGGGATTTGTAGTTTTTGTAGTTTACTATTGTTAACTCTTTGGCTGCAGTATTTTGATCAGTAAAGGAAGAGAAGCATAATCCGAAGCCTCCGGTCCTGACATAGAATTAATTTCCCAGTAAAAACTGGCACAAAGAGGATTACGGTTCCTTTTGGAAACCCCAAACACCTCAAAGTTCACAAATAAGGTTGGAAGACTAGAGGAGACAAAATCAAATAAATAACAGCGTGGCAGCCCCTCCCGGAACAGGTAGGCATTCTAGGAGTGGGATGGGTATTTGCTTTCGTAGCCTGTACCAAAGCCAGGTTAAAGTTGTTTGAAATAGCGTTTAAGGACTCACCCTAAGAGGAATGTCTAAAGCGTTGAGTGGCTGGCGGTAAAGAGGACCAAGTACATACATCACGTTTATGGCAGGAATCACACAAGTGAGTGTTAAAATCACAGAACAAAGATATTTATCCAGAAAGCCTCTCAAATGCAAGACATTGGCATTTTGAGAAAGGTTTGGATTGTCATTCCAAAGTGAAATATTACCAGGATTCTGAAAGGAAGGACAGACAGCAAATTAATTTGAAGAACCAGTAACTACTTGGTGGCACAACATTTCAGGCTCAGAAAGATAGAAACTGTAAGATCCCCTTTAGCTCTGTCCGAGCTGGAGCCTGCTGCGGGAAGAAAATATCCCTTTTAGCCCTCCCATAGAAAGTTGTTAGATGTCTTCAAAGTTTCTTACTGGTATATAATGTTATGTTTTCTCAACAGGGAGAACCACCCAACATCATCAACCATCAAGTAAAATATTACCAGAATTCTGAAAGGAAAGACAGACAGTGAGTTAATTTGAAGAGCCAGTAACTTCTTGCTTGGGGCAACAGTAAAAACTGTAAGAACACTTTTAGCTCTGCCCGAGCTGAAGCCTGCTGTAGGAAGAAAAAATCCCTTATGGCCCTCAAAATAGAAAGTTGTTAGATGTCTTCAAAGTTTCTTGCTGGTATATAATGTTATTTTTTTTCAACAGGAAGAACCACCCAACATCATCAGTATTTTTGGACAATCCTGCCACATTCCTGCTTAAAATAACAAAATCCACCTTAATCATTGGATTCTGACAATCCTGACGTCAGCATTACTATCAATATAGGCACTATTAGGAGGCAGTCAGTTGTTGTCGTTGAGCAAGCTCGAAGGATCAAACCTATTAAAGGTAGGGACACTTTGGGATAAATTACTATTAACAGCACCCCCCTGAACAGTGGAAGGAAGTTGATGGGACATAGAAAGGATAGGTGGATTAGTCACAGACTAATAGCACAAAGGCAGGGGTAAGACACTGGCACAAGGTGTCAGAAAGGTCCAACAGTAGGCGGCCAGTAACATAACGATTGTTGAAATTCATGATAATACAGTCCCCAACCATGGTCTTGGTTTGCTTGCCTAGCCAATTGACTCTATGTGCCATGATGATGAAATTAGTTCTAGTTTTCTTAAACACCCTTCTAACCAATGAACTATTTTGCGGAATATATTCACTGGTGCCTGATAAAGACGGCCTCCTCACAGGTACTGCTCCTTTGGGGAGACCCTGACCAAAGATATGAGCATCATCCCGTCCAGTGGGGCCAGACCCAGCTGTGCTGTTAATCGTACCCTTAGGATCAGAGTCTATGGGGTTCATTCTGACCTTGGCGGTCCATGACCGCCATGGTGGAGTGCGGCGGAAGCACCGCCAACAGGCTGGCGGTGCTTCCTGCCGCGGTCGGAAAAGGGGAGCCGGCGGTTTCCCGCTGGCCCAGGGAACCCGCCATGGCGGCGCTACTTGCAGCACCGCCATGGGGATTCCGACCCCCTTCCCGCCAGCCTGTTTCTGGCGGTGTCCCCCGCCAGAAACAGGATGGCGGGAACGGGTGCCGTGGGCCCCACAAAGATTTTCACTGTCTGCTTAGCAGACAGTGAAAATCGCGACGGGTGCCACTGCACCCGTCGCACCCCTTCAACTCCGCCGGCTCCATTCCGAGCCGGCTTCATTGTTGAAGGGGCTGTCCCGCTGGGCCGGCCGGCGGTCTTCTGGCGGTCGCCCGCCGCCCCAACGGGAAAGCCGGAATGGCCGCCGCGGTCTTTTGACCGCGGTGCGGTCTTTTGGCGGGCGGCGACCGCCGACCGCCTATGTGTCATGAAGCAGCTGACTTGGCAACCGAACACCCACGATTATCCGCTCAGAATCCTTCAGTGATGATGGCGGGTTAAGTATTAGTCAGCATGCCCCTCACAGTGGCTGTCTGAATGGGGTGTAGTACTTTTGCCTGCTTAGAGAGCGCAGCCTCCAGCTTCGCCAACCTGTCATGGCACACCGCAAATAATATTATTATCAGGTTCTCCAGTTTGCTAAATTAACTTGTAAACAAATCGCCCACAATCTCAAAAGGCAATGCAGAATTTTTTGGTGCCCAACACTCGCAGCTCTCTTCTTTTACCTGGTAAGCTGGGGGGGCTGGAGATGAGACCAAGCCCGTAGCTGGGGATTGGTGGATTTGGCTTTAACTGTGTGTGAAATGCCCTTTGGAAGCGACCCAATGACCACATTTGACTTGGGAACATCCCCCACGGGCACAGTCCTAACACTGGTGAATTTGAGGATTGACTCTCAGACACACCGCCCTCTGCCTGAGCCCTTCCACTGGTACACAGTGCCCTCTGGCCAGTCCCCTCCCCTGGCACACACTGCCCCTCCCCATGCACACACCACCCTCTGGCTGGTCCCCTCCCCTGGCACACACAACCCTCTGCCCAATCCCCTCACCTGGCACACACTACCCTCTGCTCCCTACCCTGGCACACACCACCCTCTGCCCAGATACCTTCCCTGGTACACAGCCCTCTGCCCGGGCCCCTCCCTTGGCACACACCGGCCTTGCCCCCTCTGTCACATACTGCCCTCTGTCCCCTCCCCTGACACACACTGCCTTCACTCTGGTCCCCTCCCCAGTCACACATCGCCCTCTTCCCCCTCCCCTGGCACACACCACCTTCTGCCCAGTCCTCTCCCCTGGCACACACAGCCCTCTGTCCCCCCTCTTCCCCCTCCCCTGCTGCACACCGCCATCTGCTCTCTCCCCTGGCACATCATCCTCTGCTTCTCCCCACCCCTAGCGTGGGCCACCCCCCCTTCCCTGACACACACCACCCACTGCCCCCTCCCCTGGCACACACTGCCGATTGCCCCCTACCCTTGTAAACACCACGCACTGCCCCCTCCCCAGGCACACAGCACCCTCTGCCCCCTCCCCTGACACCCACCACCATCTGGCAGGTCCTCTCCCCTGGCACACACCACCCTCTGCCCTCCTCCCCTGGCAAACAGTGCCCTCTGCTCCCTCCTCCCCTAGTAAACACCATCCTCTGCCCCCTCCCATGGCACACACTGCCCTCTGCCCCCTCCCCTGGCACACAGTGTCCTCTGCACCCCCCTCTCCTGACACACACCGCCCACTGCCAACTCCCCTGGCTCACACCACCCTCAGCTTCCCCCTCCCCTGGCATACACCACCCTCGACCTGATCCTCTCTCCTGGGACACACGGCCCTCTGCCCTGCCACATCTTCTGGCAAACACCGTCCTCTGCCCGGGGCCCACACCTTCCTCTCCCTGGCTGGTGAATCTTTATTGTTTAGTTAATAAAAACCATAACAATCAACGCATTGTATACAATATATAAAATTCTATAAAAGAAAGGACAAACAAAAGGAGAAAATTCTATAAAATTTTGAAGAAAAAAATTAAATAAAAATAAATTCTAGAGCAGTTGAGGGGCGGGGTGACCATTAAACTAACTTTGCAGACATTTGATGCCTGTGGTGCGGTTGATGTTACATGCTAACTCAATGTGTACAGTCTGAGAACCTGCTGTTGCGCCTACAGGCTTTTCTTTTGCCTTTTTAACTGAGTCATCTTAAAATGTGTCCTTCCACATGCTATAACATTGTCACAACTTTAATACGCGACTAATAAAATAAATGAACACTTAAAAGTGAGCCAACTGTCAGCTAGGGTGTGTCCTAAATAGTAAGTTTACGCTTGCGGTGTGGACAGTCAAAAAGTTGATGAATCTGCAGATTGACTGCGGATCGTGAGGGTCAAACATTGACATAACTGCTGGCCGACAGGAACGAGTCCCATTCCTCTCGAAGACTGGTTTTAGCAGTTGTCGTCGTGCTTCCTTTTAGGCCGGGAAATGCAAATCAGATGGACCATGTCTTCCTTGGGACCTTTACATAACCTACAGGAAGATTCTCCTCCATTCTTCCAAGATGGTTGGTCCGCTCTGGATGGTAGAGCGCCTAGACGAGGAGCCAGAAAACGACGCTTGATATGTAGTGCGAAAGTTGAAATCAAATATTGTGATGGCGCAAAGGTGCTGTAAGTGTGCATAAGAAGCCAGGCGTGCGAGTGTTGTTCAAATTTAGATTTATCAGCTAGAAAGGACTGCAATCCCATATCCTTTTTTAACGCTCAACACAACAGTGTATATGAGATGTTGGAGTCACACAGATGCATCATTTCTGTCTCTTGCAGAGCATTGTACAGATACCTTTTATATACTGATTTTGGATTGTTGCTCACTGAATACCATAAAGCCATGACTAGGGGGCTGGTCATATTTTTTTCTTATTTTGTACCAGGACTTTATTGTATGCGCTTTCCTGCCCAACTGCTGTTGTATTAAGCCAAATTCTAGTCTGACCTGTGCGGGAGAATCGGAGCCAGGACGTTTAAAATACCTGCTTATAGTTTATTATTTGTTGTTGGTCCAGTAGCGGGGCAGTCTTTCCCATATAAAGCCTCGCTTCCGTATGTAGTGGCTGGGAGGAATTTGGCCAACATAACAGACAGTAAAGGCTTATACGATGGGCCATTCAATCTTTTTGCAACGGTACAGAAAGCAAACGTTAAGGCTTCGCACTTCTGTGCAATGTAGCGCTTCTGCGGCGTGAGATTGGCCATATTATCGATGATGATGCCAAGGTATTTATAGCAGCGAGTTGTTTCAAGGGTAATGCCATTCAACTTTATATTGTTGGCTAGGTTCAAAGGACATCCCATGGACATGGTTTTGGTGTTAACTTCTAATTTGTTTGTCTTTGCGTATTCACCTAAAGTAGTGACCAACCGCTGCAGCCCTATTTTCGTGTGGCTTAGCAGAACAATATTGTCAGCGTATGAAAGGTGTGAGAGGGTCAAACTTCCCATCCTTGGAGAGTGCGAGTTGGTTGCATCCAGCTTCAAGGAGAGATCTGCCGTGAAAAGGTTGAAGAGGTGCGGGGCCAAAACACTGCCCTGTTTTAATCCTATATTTGTCGGTATCCTAGAAATTTTTGAGCCATCTGCTACCTTGACCTGCACCCAAGTTTTATCGTATAGCATTTCTATGCATCTAAGAGTTCGCTCTTGCAGGCCCCACCTTCGCAATTTGCTCCAGAGAAGTGCTCTATCGACTCGGTCAAAAGCACTTTTGAAGTCCACAAAACATAAATATAGTTTTTTCATTAAGCATTTTGCTCAGTTGGCAATGTCTCCTAGTGTAAGGATGTTAATCACTGTACCATATCCCTTCCTAAAACCAGTTTGATTCAAAGGAACCAGGTTGTTTGAGTTTGACCAATTGAGCAGGTCGGCCAGGACTAAGGTGGCGAAGTATTTGACCTCGCTGTCAATTAGCTCTATCTTCTGTAACTGGCTGGGTTTGCTGTACAACCCCCTTTGAATATTGGGTTAATGATGGGTCCTCTCCAACATTCTGGAATGATTGTGTTACACTCAACTTCAGTATACAGGATTGACAGTGTTGTTGACAATATTCAGGGTCAGCCTTAAAGACAGCTTGCAGAAGACCATTAGGAACAGGGGCCCCGTCCCTGCGACCCTTCCTGATGGCTAGGGCGACGTTCTTGGCACTAAACGCTGTCCCACTCTGACTGACGTCTGTGAGTTTTATGGACTCCTTCAGAGGCTGATTTACTTCAGCTGAGGGTGGTTTAAAGAAAATGTTGGCAAGGTATTCCACCCATTTTTCTTCTGGGACTGATGTGAAGTTTATTGTTCTTGCCTGCCGGCCGATTCCATTCACTGTTGACCAAAAGGCCCTTGAATTAGCCTTCCGTGAATTATGAAGTAATTTGAGCCAGAAGTCGACCTCCTTTTTGGTTCGCATTTGCCATACCTGATTCTTGTAATTTTTATTTGGGCGCATCGGGTTGCTGTAGGAGAGCTATCTTTTATTAGTCTAAGGTTGCGCCTCAGTTCCTTCCTTAGTTGTAACATTTTTACTGGTAGGTTTGAAGACCTTGCCTGATTATAATGTGGCAATTGACGCCTGGCGAGGCCAAGAGAGGGTACTGACTGAAGAAAAGTGGCCCACGCTTCCACTGTTGGTAGGTCCTGGCATATTGCCAAATGAAGCAAAGATTTTATGTTTTTACACAGCCTTGGTAATGAAGACTTCGACCAGATCAGGCGGTTTAGGTTGATAGATGTTATTGTTCCTAGTTCTTTTATAGCTGGAAGAAGGCACGGAGCGTTCCAAACGAGTTCTATGTGCTGAAATGAGTGGTCACTATGGAGAGTAGGTTTATTTTTGAATTTGCTAAAATGAGCTAGCAAAGGAAGTGACACGGCTGTATAATCTATTATTGTCGCGGACTTTGCGCTATGATGAGTAAAGCTTTGCTGGGCGTCATCGTTGATCCTGCCATTTAGTACCCTCATACTCATGTGCTCTAGTGCCTCTACCAGTTGTTTACCCCTTGTGTCCAGTCTTTTCTGCACTGGCAGTGTTTGCAGCGGCACTGACCATATGGCATTTTCAGCTGCCAGTTGCTCATCTTGTTCTGGAGTGTGCATTAAGTTAGCATTGAAGTCGTCTGTCACTAATATGTCCCATGCTGGATTAGCGCATCTTATCTCTTCCACCCTATTCAATAATTCATCATAAAGCAGTACTTTCCGATTTTTCCGCGGATGGGCATAGACATTAAAAATGACTAGCGGGGGTGTGCTGATTATTACTAAAGGTGATTTTAATGGCCTGCAGGTCGGTCATTAAGAAAGCCAACTGCTCTGTTGATACACATAGTGCCGTTTAAATGTATGTGGCTAGACCACCGCTTGGCCTACCTGATTTCTTTGATTTTTTGGCACTAATGTGGTGCGAGTAGCCTCCTAATTCGATTGGGTCCTCCAGCCATGTTTCTTGAAGCAGGATTAAAGAATAATTGCAAATAGTCATTGCTGTGAATCCATCTGCTATGATAGTTTTTGCACCGGCGATGTTCCAGGACATTATGGTGACAGCCAAACTTTGATCTGTGTTTACTGCATTTAATGCGCTAGGTCAATTGTTTTTCCTCGAATTTAAAGTGTGAGCGATCCATCTCCATTCATCTCGCTCTCCCTTCAGTACAGTTGAGGGGTCACTGTTGGTTTTTAAGTCAGGTGCCTTCCATTTAAACTGCCTTTGTTCCAGTTCCCCGGATTCCAGGTCCCCTACGAATTCATTGGCCGTTGGCAATTGATCTCTAGAATTTAACAATAGGGGAAAGAGATAGCGTTGACTAGATGGTTCTGATAGCCGTATGCCCCAAATTTAGAATTGCTGTTTGACTGCCATAATTAATGTAGCAATATCACTTGTTCTCCACTTTGTTAGAGTTTGCTCCACTTTGAGCGCTGCCAGGGAGGAATTTCACTGATGTCAAGTCTGCGGATATGATTTTCTTAGTTGATGGGAACTCGGCGAGAAGCCTCAGAAAGTTACCCCTATTTAAGCTGTCTTGATGGCCTCGTGATTTATATTGCGGGGTAAAAAGGATCTGCCTTAATTCCCGGTCATTCTTGGTGGCCTGAGTGGATTGTAATTGGTGGGGGTGATCGATATTTCTCTGTGTCGATGGCCTTCTTAACTGGCCCCCCTCCGACTGGCTACTATTTGGTACCCTGTCTAACGTAGGTATTTGTTTGATTGAGGAAACTTTGTTTAAGAAATTGGTTGTCGAAGTTTGGATATTATGAAACGTAACTATAGTTTTTGTAAGCCCTTGATTGTTTGTGATTGTAACCACCCTAGAGGGGTGGCTGTGACTTGGGCTTGTTGTCTGGAGCTCTTCACTGCTGATGTTACTAATGCCGGATTGCGAGCCGTATGCTGAGAGTGAGAGTTTATGAGTCTGATTTACGGACTGTGCTTGTGCCTCATCAGTTATTTTTCTTGAAGGTGAGTTGTAATTTGGTCAATTGCCCAACATTGTATCTGGGTCAATTTCTATGACTTGCATAGCACCAGCTTGGGTGCTAGATCCTTTCCATGGGTGTAACTTGAGGCTCGACCTAATGCCTGCTGTGGTACCCAGGGAGGTTGCTGCAAATTGTGTGGCAGCTGCGTGCAAAGTGATGGCTTGGCAAGGTGATACTTGATGCACAAGTTACTTCTTGTTCTTACCGAATAGAGTAGCAGCTGATGCCGCTGTGTGTGGGACGTCCTTTGGTCCTAATATTCCAGCTGTTATTGACCATAGTTGGTCCCTTCTCGGTATTGGAGCGTCTGGTTTGTTTGGAGATTTTTCGCTACTCGTGTGCGTTTTTTCCCTTAGACACCTCTGTCGGGGTGCCTGGTCCAGAACTTTCCTCACCGTAAACTCTGAGGCGTGCGGGTTAAACTGAAATTGTAATGTCGGCTGGGACATTTTGTGTACAGCTGACTTTGGTGAAGTGGCAGTTGGTGACGGACCTAAACCATTGACTGCCCCACCCCTTGTGGCTTTACCGTGATTTGGGGCCTTCTGATTCCCTGAAGACCCGGAGCCTTGGGTTTGTGGTTTCTGGAGCACCGAAAATATTGGGTAAAGATTATCATTAACTGCTTTGGCACTTGTTTGTTTCCTTGCCTTCCTGGCTTGCTTTTTTTGTCTCTTAGTTAGGGGTTTCGGTTTGCGAGCTGGGCGCTCGTTTGTGCACTCAGAATTAGTGGCCACTATTTCTTTCAGCTATGACAATTCATCCGTACTAATTGAGTATATACCCTCTGTATTTACCTCATTTTTTGTAGGACTACTTTTGTAAGCATGGTGTCTTTTGAAGTCTGACTTTATAACCTGAATCGTGGTTTGTATTATTGAAAGTTGCTTCATTGATGTTGCTTGTTTTAACTTTCTGCAGTATCTCTGTTAAAATAGATGGTAACATGCTTAGTTTGTCTATTACTGGGCCACAGTTGCAAAAGACTTGCTGTTGACTAGATATATGCTCCAATGGCCGGATGGCCAGCAGATCCAGCTTGCGATTGATGTCGGCAATGTGTATTGCCATAACATTCATTAGGTCCATTTGTAAGTCAAGCTTATCTGACTGCATGTTAAGAGCCGTCATCGAAGTGTGTAGAGCATTTAACAGTGAGGCATGCAGTTGAGTGAGATCTTCCATTTCGCTGCTCGGGTAACCTGCTTGAGAGGAACTTTTGGAATACATTTTTTTGCCTTCTCTATTGATAGTCTTCGGGGGAGAAATGGTCAGGATACTTCTTGCCATTGCTACGACGTCATATTGTGGTTTCCTTATACCACTCGAAATTTCCATATTTGAGTTAAGCGGCCTTTCTTGTTGCGGTATAAAGGAACTGTGTTCAGTGCTACCCACCAGTAGCAGTTTGCTTAAATATTGATCTTTAGGATTGATTAGGTCAAGGGCTTTTAGGTCCAATGCTTCACCTAGATCTTTATTGTTTGTTATTGAGAGTGACTGCAACCAAGAGTCTTCCATTTTTTTCCTGTAGCTGCTTCAAAGCCCATATCCAATCTCTCATTGCTCCCCTGGGTATTAAGATTTGACCGCGAGATGGGGATCGATTGTTGGTGCATTCCCTCATGCACGATGTCGTTGTGAACCTCTATCGAGATACTTGTGGAGAGTAGAAGCTCTGTGTTACTAGGATTAATAGATGCACCCTGCTGTTGGTCACTTTGAGAAGGTTCCCTCTCTTGAACATGAACCTGGGCCGTGGTCACAATACTGCCCGCCTGCAGATTTTTACACAGTGTTGGGCTGCTAGTGACCCTGGAGATGTTTAGTCGTTCGTGAGCTGTGCAGTCATTATGTACTTCGGGAGCCAGACGCTTTGAAGCTTCCTGGACGGGTAAATCGGCCCCTAATTGTTGAGTGGGATTTGTTGGTACCTCAAGACTCAACTGCCCAGTGGCCATTGGTTGTGGAACCAAAGGGGTTGGAAGGCCCATGTCGGTGTCAAGATTTGAGAAGAAGGCTTGACTCAACTCTACTAAGCAATTATAGACCAATTGCTCTCCTCCCTTTAGCACCAAAAATAATTGAAAAACACATCCACAGACAAGTGACAGGCTTTCTTGAAGACCATAAGCTTCTTTATCATTCTCAAATGGGCTTCAGACCTCAGCATAGTACTGAAACTGCCCTCGAGGCCATTACAGAAGACACACAACAATGGCTAGATGCAGGTGGATATGCAGAAATCATTCTTTTGGACTTGACCTCCGCATTCGATACTGTGGATCATAACATATTGTTTCAAAGAATATCACATGCAGGAATCAAGGGACCACTTTTAAATGACTCTCCTCTTTTTTGAGAGATAGGACATTTCAAGTCTTTTTAATATCTATATGTTCCCATTGGCTACAATCGTAGAGCCCTACGGTCTATCCTTAGTATCCAAGTCCCCTGCTCCAGCTCCAAAAGGGTTAAAAGACCTCCACCGCCAAAAGAGAATATAAAAAGTCTAGGTTTTTGGTTGGACTCTCGCCTCACAATGGAATGTCATTTCAAAAAACTTGCGGCTACCTGTTTCAGTCTGTTAAGAATCCTTACAAAAATCTTTAAGGTTCTCCCTTTTCCAGCCAAAAGACTCATTATCCAGGCCCTTATACTGTCACTCCTAGACTATGAGAATGTTCCCTTCTCGAGCTCCCCTTGTTATCTATCAAAGAGATTGCAGGTGGTGCAAAATGCAGATGCCCGCTTACTCATGAACACCCCTAGACATCTTTCTGCCAAACCAGCCTTAGTCTCTTTCCTCTGGCTCCCCATTGAACAACGTATCAAAGCCATGTGTACTGTGCACAGAGCCGTTCACAATAAGGGTCCAGCCTTCCTCAGGTGGATTGTTACATTTTATACTCCTCAGAGGTCGCTTAGATCATCATCAGCTTCTCTAATTAACACTCCTCCGCCAATCTCTATAATTTACTTCTTCTGGAACTCCGCCAAGAAACTTTCTTTTCGTAGGAAAATGGACACTTTACTGTTTTCAGTATACGCCCTCATTTAGTTTGTTAGTTTCTCTTCAGCGCTGGTAAGCCTTTGGGTAGCCATGCACTTTATAAATCCAGTAAACTAAACTAAACTAAACTAAACTACCTTAGGGGAGACCTATATGTAAAAAAAGGGAAGTTTAAGGCTTGGCAAGTACTTTCAAATGCCAAATCAAAGTGGCAGTGAAACTGCACACATAGGCCCTGCAATGGCAGGCCTGAGACATGGATAGGGGGCTACTTAAGTGGGTGGCACAATCAGTGCTGCAGGCCCACTAGTAGCATTTAATTTACAGGCCCTGGGTACATGTAGAGCACTTTACTGGGGACTCATAAGTAAATCAAATATGCCAATTGGGGATGAATCAATGTTACCATGTTTAAGGAGAGAGCACATGCACTTTAGATATGGTTAGCAGTGGTAAAGTGTGCAGAGTCCTAAAACCAGCAAAAACAGTGTCAAAAAAGTGGAAGGAGGCTGGCAAACATTTTGGGGATGTCCACCCTAAGGCTGTCAGGTGTAACAAAGATCTCTCCACCATCACCCTTCAGAAGAGAAGAGACTTTCTCCCAGTGACATCCTAACTTAAAGAGAAAGGAGCCTTCTATTTGTGGGGGCCTCCATTCCGTCTCATATTCCACTGTAAGGGGCAGCTCCACCAACTTCGCTCACTGTCCACTGTCCACTGACCTTCTGGGCATTGACAGAGACACGAATGTGGAGGGCAGACCCAACACAGTGAACCGTAGAGGTTCCAGGAACTCTCACTGGTGCAAGTGGCAATCCCCTTCCAGAGCTTTGAAACCAGATATGGACTCTATGGTGCAAGAAAGAAGAGCAGTGCTGGAGACGATGGATGGTAACCCTGATCTACTAGAAACAGACGGAGAACAGCGGGGCCAGGTGTCAAGCACTTGGAATGGCTCAGGTGCGCTGTGGGTGCGAAGAAGAAGGAGGAGACACAGGGAGGAAGGGGAGCTGCTGGAACACTGACCCCGATCCCACATACCGAGGGAAGACAATGGCTCAGACGTGGGCCTATTCTTGCCCCAGGACATTATTCTTGTTCTTGTTTACATTTACTAATGGGAATACAGGTTGAGCACACTCACGGTGGCTTCTTAGACTTTCCGAAAGGAAACTATTCACTACCAGGGGGAACTACACACTACTAACATGCATCAGGAATATAAAGGTCACAACATGGGGCGAAGCCCTTACACAACCTCCCATTACACATGATCCACTACAGATAGTAACACTCACTGTGAAGGGCCTCAATAATCCTGTGAAACGAAGGGCCATTCTTTCATACCTGGAACACACAAACGCAGACATATGCAGGAGACACACCTCCTTGCAAAAGACTGGCACCTCCTGAAATGTAGGGCCTTCCAGCAACAATTTCACTCCTCAGCAAACAGTAAAACGGCAGGTGTGGCAATCCTCATTTCTAAATCCTTTAAGGGGCGGGTGGAGGATAAGATAGCGGAGATTAAGGGGCGGCTATTGGTACTTCACATAGGTATAGGGGAGCAGACCCTTGCACTCAGGGCAGCCCATAACGAGAGCCAAGAGCCTTTCTTCTGCAAAGCAGTTGTGGAAACAATGGCCACAAGGAAGAAACTGGCCTTACTGGGGGGAGATCTCAACATGGTGTTTCAGAATGACCTAGACTGATTAGCATCTTGGCAGGGGGAATTGGGCGATATCTCAAAGGAAGGCGCCCACTGACTACATGAGAGCTGCAGGATCTGTGGAGGGTGGTCCATCCCCCAGTCCCAAGATTATACCTTCTACTCTCACGCTCATAAAACTTATGCTAGACTCAACCATTTTCTAGGCACAAGGAAACTGCAGAGTCTAGTCTCCACCATTGAGACAGAACCCGCTCCTTGTCTTATCACGCTGCAGTAGTGGTTGACATTACTCTCCCTCCATTGACCCAAGCACATCGGTCATGGACACTGAGAGACACTCTTACATGGACCTGACACTGTCAAGCAAGTTGAACAAGCCATCTGCTCCTATCCCCTGACCAGCGACACAGCTGATACCCCTGTTGCGGTCCTGTGGGATGCATTAAGAGCAGTGGTCAGAGGAACCTTTATAGCAATTTCCGCTGGTGACAATAAGTTACGCCGGGAGAAGAGAGAGCAGCTACAGCAGCAAGCTAAGGTATATGAGTGCATTCACCAGCACACAGGTGCCCCTAGCGTGTGGAGGCAACTAGAGGCAGTGTGAAAACACCTGCCGCATCCAGACCTCAACAGAGCAGAATATTCTCTCCTCTTCCTAAAACACGCCTTTTATGTGGGAGGAAACAAATGTGGGCGACTACTGGCCAACAGGCTCTGTGCCCAATGCCAAGTACAGGTGTCAAAGTACTGGCCCAAGAGGAGGGCTCAAAAATCAGGAACAATTAACTTATCCCTGCTCGATTTAGGGATCTATATAGGGATCTTTATTCTGCACATCCCATACCTAGGGACACAATTGAGGAGTACTTAAAGAAAGCGAACATATCTCACCTGACCTCCATGCAGACAGACGAGATCGATTGAACCAGCCGCACGGAGGAGGCCATAGTGGCCATTGTTTGCCTGAAACTCCATAAATCATCAGGACTGGGCAGATTCCCGACTAGTTTTTATAAGGCCTTCTACCACTCACTGGCACCTGTCTTGGCTCGAGTATTTAACTCTCTAGACAGCCACATACACCACCCAAGTCCATGAGAGACGCGTCCATAGTAGTAATACCCAAGCCTGGAAAGGATGCTCAGAAATCTGAGCCAGAATGGCTGATTTCCCTCCTCAATGTCGATGGCAAGTTGCTAACTAGGCAGCCCGACTGAAACTGCTGATGGCTCGGCTGATCAGCCCTGACCAGGCTGGATTCATTCCTTTGAGACAATGCAGTGACAACTCTAAGTGAATCCTTTTTCATCATTGACAAAGTCAAGCGCTCCAAACGTGAGGTGTTGCTCCTAGCAGTCAATACCGAAAATGCGTTCAACCATGTCCAGTGGCCCTACTTGGCAGCTACACTCACTTGTTTTGGCCTCAGACTCAGGTTCCGGAACTGGATAATGAGCAATTACGGCCACCTGAGGGCTACAGTGAACAGGACAACATTGACCCCCTTCCCTATTGCTAGGGGGACCCAATAGGGGAGTCCACTGTCACCTCTCTTATTTGTGCTCTAAATGGAGCCCTTCAATAAATGGGTGCAGGACAACCCGAACATCACTGGGGTCTGCTTTGGTGGGGAGGAACACACCATCTGCCTTTACGCTGATGATGTTGTTGTAGCCCTCAACGACCCACGCTCAGTGCTACTCACATTTATGGAGGAAGCAGGTCACTTTGGCATAGCTGCAGGATTTCGGATCAATATCCACAAATTCCAAGCCCTGAACATCTTGGTTTCTCCACAAATGGCAACACAACTCTCCAGCAGCCTCCAATCCAGTGGACCACGACTGCCGTTCCCTATCTAGGGATATAACTGGCCACAATGGTCTCTGACACCGCTACATTGAACTATTGCACCCTACATAGGCAAATAACGCAAGACCTAGCCCAGTGGTGCTTGTACCCGCTCTCCTGGCTCCGCAGAATAACAGCACTCAAAATGATTTCTCTTCTTCGAATTCTCGTTTTGTTTCAAACCCTACCAGTGGACCCACTGCCAGGCATGATCGAATCCCTCCAGCAGGCAATGTCCTGTTTCGTGTGGGCAGATAATCGCCTTCACCATGTGTATAGCTGTAGGTCCCCCATTGAATGCGGCCTGGGAATCCCAAACCTTAATCTACACTACTGAGCCACCCAGCGTTGCTATTTCATTGATTGGTCAGGAGCAGAGACTGAAAAACCATGACTTTTCATGGACAGAGCGATCATGGGCATACACCTATGGACGGTGCCCTTCCTCACCAGACCACAATGAGCCTGGGGACTTTATTCCTCCCAATTACCAGGCCAATGCTTAAGGTGTGGGTCAGAGTAACAACAACCATGAGCTTGATCACCTTTCCCTCACCCAGCAATGGTCATGAGCTTGACCACCTTTGCCTCACCCCTGACGTCCATACTCGACAACTCAGACTTCACGCTTGGCATAGACCGCCATGCGTTTCACTGATGGCAGGAAAGTAGCTGCAGCTCCATATAACATTTGTTCGAGGAGGACGGCGTCCTCTCCTTTGAACAGTTGTGAGTGGACTTTGGGATGCTGGAGACTGAAAGACTCTGCTATCTCCAGGTCAGGCACTGGGTAACACATCCCACAATAAAACCAGGAGCCCAGAGATACTTAACAGCTTTCAAACAATGGCTTCTTACAAAGTTTACAGATAAGGGTATTTCAGACCTCTACAGACTTTTACTTCAGACTTCCCTGCTCTTAAAATCCCCGGGCAGACACAATGGGAGCAGGACCTGGGTAGACAACTGAACCCTAAAGAGTGGGAGGATGTAGGAGGCTGGACTGGCTTGTAGTGAGTACCAAGGGGTACTTGCACCTTGCACCAGGCCCAGTTATCCCTTATTAGTGTATAGGGTGTCTAGCAGCTTAGGCTGATAGATAATGGTAGCTTAGCAGAGCAGCTTAGGCTGAACTAGGAGACGTGTGAAGCTACTACAGTACCACTTAGTGTCATATGCACAATATCATAAGAAAACACAATACACAGTTATACTAAAAATAAAGGTACTTTATTTTTATGACAATATGCCAAAGTATCTTAGAGTGTACCCTCAGTGAGAGGATAGGAAATATACACAAGATATATATACACAATAGCAAAAATATGCAGTATAGTCTTAGAAAACAGTGCAAACAATGTATAGTTACAATAGGATGCAATGGGGAAACATAGGGATAGGGGCAACACAAACCATATACTCCAAAAGTGGAATGCGAACCACGAATGGACCCCAAACCTATGTGACCTTGTAGAGGGTCGCTGGGACTATTAGAAAATAGTGAGAGTTAGAAAAATAACCCTCCCCAAGACCCTGAAAAGTGAGTGCAAAGTGCACTAAAGTTCCCCTAAGGACAAAAGAGTCGTGTTAGAGGAATAATGCAGGAAAGACACAAACCAGCAATGCAACAACTGTGGATTTCCAATCTAGGGTACCTGTGGAACAAGGGGACCAAGTCCAAAAGTCACAAGCAAGTCGGAGATGGGCAGATGCCCAGGAAATGCCAGCTGCGGGTGCAAAGAAGCTTCGACTGGACAGAAGAAGCTGAGGTTTCTGCAGGAACGAAAAGGGCTAGAGACTTCCCCTTTGGTGGACGGATCCCTCTCGCCTTGGAGAGTCGTGCAAAAGTGTTTTCCCGCTGGAAGGACGCCAACAAGCCTTGCTACACGCAAATCGTGCGTTTAGCGTTTTTGGTCGCTGCTGGGGCCCAGGAGGGACCAGGAGGTCGCAAATTGGACCTGCAGAGAGAAGGGACGTCGAGCAAGACAAAGAGCCCTCACTGAAGCAGGTAGCACCCGGAGAAGTGCCAGAAACAGGCACTACGAGGATGCGTGAAACGGTGCTCGCCGAAGTTGCACAAAGGAGTCCCACGTCGCCGGAGACCAACTTAGAAAGTCGTGCAATGCAGGTTAGAGTGCCGTGGACCCAGGCTTGGCTGTGCACGAAGGATTTCCGCCGGAAGTGCACAGGGGCCGGAGTAGCTGCAAAGTCGCGGTTCCCAGCAATGCAGCCCAGCGAGGTGAGGCAAGGACTTACCTCCACCAAACTCGGGCTGAAGAGTCACTGGACTGTGGGGGTCACTTGGACAGCGTCGCTGGATTCGAGGGACCTCGCTCGTCGTGCTGAGAGGAGACCCAAGGGACCGGTAATGCAGCTTTTTGGTGCCTGCGGTTGCAGGGGGAAGATTCCGTCGACCCACGGGAGATTTCTTCGGAGCTTCTGGTGCAGAGAGGAGGCAGGCTACCCCCACAGCATGCACAAGCAGGAAAACAGTCGAGAAGGCGGCAGGATCAGCGTTACAGAGTTGCAGTAGTCGTCTTTGCTACTATGTTGCAGGTTTGCAGGCTTCCAGCGCGGTCAGCGGTCGATTCCTTATCAGAAGGTGAAGAGAGAGATGCAGAGGAACTCGGCTGAGCTCATGCATTCGTTATCTAAAATTTCCCCAGAGACAGAGACCCTAAATAGCCAGAAAAGAGGGTTTGGCTACCTAGGAGAGAGGAAAGGCTACTAACACCTGAAGGAGCCTATCAGCAGGAGTCTCTGACGTCACCTGGTGGCACTGGCCACTCAGAGCAGTCCAGTGTGCCAGCAGCACCTCTGTTTCCAAGATGGCAGAGGTCTGGAGCACACTGGAGGAGCTCTGGACACCTCCCAGGGGAGGTGCAGGTCAGGGGAGTGGTCACTCCCCTTTCCTTTGTCCAGTTTCGCGCCAGAGCAGGGGCTAAGGGGTCCCTGAACCGGTGTAGACTGGCTTATGCAGAATTGGGCACATCTGTGCCCAACAAAGCATTTCCAGAGGCTGGGGGAGGCTACTCCTCCCCTGCCTTCACACCATTTTCCAAAGGGAGAGGGTGTCACACCCTCTCTCAGAGGAAGTTCTTTGTTCTGCCATCCTGGACCAGGCCTGGCTGGACCCCAGGAGGGCAGCTGCCTGTCTGAGGGGTTGGCAGCAGCAGCAGCTGCAGAGAAACCCCAGGAAGGGCAGTCTGGCAGTACCAGGGTCTGTGCTACAGACCACTGGGATCATGGAATTGTACCAACAATGCCAGGATGGCATAGAGGGGGCAATTCCATGATCATAGACATGTTACATGGCCATATTCGGAGTTACCATGGTGAAGCTACATATAGGTAGTGACCTATATGTAGTGCACGCGTGTAATGGTGTCCCCGCACTCACAAAGTTCAGTGAATTGGCTCTGAACAATGTGGGGGCACCTTGGCTAGTGCCAGGGTGCCCTCACACTAAGTAACTTTGCACCTAACCTTTACCAGGTAAAGGTTAGACATATAGGTGACTTATAAGTTACTTAAGTGCAGTGTAAAATGGCTGTGAAATAACGTGGACGTTATTTCACTCAGGCTGCAGTGGCAGGCCTGTGTAAGAATTGTCAGAGCTCCCTATGGGTGGCAAAAGAAATGCTGCAGCCCATAGGGATCTCCTGGAACCCCAATACCCTGGGTACCTCAGTACCATATACTAGGGAATTATAAGGGTGTTCCAGTAAGCCAATGTAAATTGGTAAAAATGGTCACTAGCCTGTCAGTGACAATTTGGAAAGAAATGAGAGAGCATAACCACTGAGGTTCTGATTAGCAGAGCCTCAGTAAGACAGTTAGGCCCTCATTCTGACCCTGGCGGTCGGTGATAAAGCGGCGGCCAAGCCGCCAACAGGCCGGCGGTCTAAAATATGCAATTCTGACCCTGGCGGGAACCGCCAACACAGCCCGCCAACTTAACACTCCGACCGCCACAGCGGTACAAACAAACAGCGCGGCGGTTCCCGCCAACAGCCCGGCGGCAGACAATGTACCGCCCACCCTATTACGACCCACCAATCTGCCACCTTTTCTGGGGCGGGAGCACCGCCGATAAGAACACGGCGGAAACAGACTACGAACGGGAAAACGCTCACCTCTACGCACTACACGCGAGATTCCGGCAGTATGGAGCCAGAGTTGCAGGTCATCCCCGCACTCCTATTCCTGCTCATATACCAGGAGCACGCCCGGCGGCGCGGAAGACATCGGTGAGTACTGCACCTACGACACAGGGGAGGGAAAAGATTACCGGCACACACCCACCCACCCACACCCACTACAACACACACATCAATGCATTCCCACAGATCACTGTCACAACCCACAAACCACCCCCCTCCGAAATAATGCAAAGACCAAAAGAAGAGATCATAAACGGGCAGATATATTGAAATAAGTACACCAGTAATCCCAATAAATAAATAAACTATGTACAAAATATATACAGCTACTAAATGCAGTCCAACCACTGTCCGTGGATCACAGGGGTCCTGTGCAAAGGGGCAAGGCCCAGTCCCACGACAAGAACTCCACGGAGAGAACACTGCAGGGGCATCAGAAAGAAAATAGGACAGGCACCTCAGGGGGAAGGGAAGGGGGGGCACCTCAGCCACTTGAGTACACGACGCCAGATCCACGAGGGGACTCCATGACCACTGGCCCATCCTGGGGAGAGCAAAGCCACAGTCCATACAGTCCATACAGTGGGTGGCCTGCCCACTGGGCCATCCTGGGGAGAGCAAAGCCACAGTCCATACAGTCCATACAGTGGGTGGCCTGCCCACTGGGCCATCCTGGGGAGAGCAAAGCCACAGTCCATACAGTCCATACAGTGGGTGGCCTGCCCACTGGGCCATCCTGGGGAGAGCAAAGCCACAGTCCATACAGTCCATAACAGACCCCACTGCCACTGGAGGAGGCAAGTTGGCCAGAGGACATCCTGCAGCCCTGCCCGAGATAGATCCTGCCCTGCCACGTCTGCCAAAGGGCCAGCGGTTCTTGCCCTGAAGGGCCCAGTTCAGCGGTTCTTGAGACGGCGGGGCCCAGTTCAGCGGTTCTTGCCCTGAAGGGCCCAGTTCAGCGGTTCTTGCCCTGAAGGGCCCAGTTCAGCGGTTCTTGAGACGGCAGGGCCCAGTTCAGCGCTCCTTGCCTTGAAGGGCCCAGTTCAGCGGTTCATGAGACGGCGGGGCCCAGCGGAGCGGTGCGTGAGACGGCGGGGCCCAGCGGAGCGGTGCTTGAGACGGCAGGGCCCAGTTCAGCGGTTCTTGAGACGGCGGGGCCCAGTTCAGCGGTTCTTGAGACGGCGGGGCCCAGTTCAGCGCTCCTTGCCTTGAAGGGCCCAGTTCAGCGGTTCATGAGACGGCGGGGCCCAGCGGAGCGGTGCGTGAGACGGCGGGGCCCAGCGGAGCGGTGCTTGAGACGGCGGGGCCCAGTTCAGCGGTTCTTGAGACGGCGGGGCCCAGTTCAGCGGTTCTTGAGACGGCGGGGCCCAGTTCAGCGCTCCTTGCCTTGAAGGGCCCAGTTCAGCGGTTCATGAGACGGCGGGGCCCAGCGGAGCGGTGCTTGAGACGGCGGGGCCCAGTTCAGCGGTTCTTGAGACGGCGGGGCCCAGTTCAGCGGTTCTTGAGACGGCGGGGCCCAGTTCAGCGCTCCTTGCCTTGAAGGGCCCAGTTCAGCGGTTCATGAGACGGCGGGGCCCAGCGGAGCGGTGCTTGAGACGGCGGGGCCCAGTTCAGCGGTTCTTCAGACGGCGGACGGTCTATGGCCAACTGCTAATTTCCTGGTGGTGCCCTCCTGGGCAGCGGGGATGGTGCTCCTTCACTGCCCACCTGGGCTGTGGGTGGTGGGGCCCTCCTGGCCAGCTGGGCTGGGTCCTCCCTGGGCAGCGGCTATGGGGGTGGTGGGCTCTCCCGGGGCAGCTGTGCCGGTTCCTCCCGGGGCAGCGGCTATGGGGGTTGTGGGCTCCTCCTGGGCAGCAGGCCTGCTGCCTGACCTCCCCGACTTGCTGCCCTTGCCCTCCTTAGTCGTGGGCCTGTGGCCCTTTCCTCCCTTTGGAGCTGTGGCTGGTGACTGTCTCTGGGTGGTGTCCGGGGGGGATGTAGAAGGCGGGCTCCTGCGGCGACCCTTCCGCCTTCTGCTCCTCTTCCCAGGGGGTGGGCTGGCTGTCCCCTTGCTGCTGGGCGAAGATCCAGACATGCGGGCTGGCAGGCTCCAATACCCCTGCACCCTTGTCAAGGGGGCTGCAGGGCTGGTGGTGGCTGAGGTGCTCTTCTTACCCCGACGAGAAGGAGGGGGGGGGCTCAGGGTCAGGAAAGAAGTTAGTAGTGGCGAGGAAGAGCTTCTTGGGACAATGGAGAGTGGTAGGTACAGTGGGAATGGGAGTGGAGGGAGAGGATGTGGTTGTAGGTGAGTCACGTTTGCTGTCTTTGGGTGCAGGTGCAGGAGGGATAGGCTGTCGTGAGGTGGATGGCTGTTGGGTGGGTGGGTGGCTGCGTTTGTGTGGTGTGGAAGAGGGGGTGACAGACACAGTGGGAGAGGACACAGGGGACGTGTAAATGGCAGTGGGGGTGGTGACTGCACGTGTGCGGACTGGAGTGGAGGGTGTGCTGGTGATGGAAACACTGGCTGATGGTGAGGTGAATGGAGGTGTGAGTGTAGACGTCACAGGGAGGGAGGAGGGAGACAAGGAGGTGGGGGTCACAGAGGTGGTAGTGACTGTTGGCATGTCTGCATCGGAATGTTGCGTGTGTGAATGTCTGCGTGATCTGTGGTGCTTATGTTTGGATGAGCTTCTCTTGGGTGTTGAGGTGTGTGCAGGCTGGTCTGATGGTGTGGGTGGGACAGGCAGAGGAACAGGAGACTGGGAGGAGGGAGTTAGTAGAGGCAGGCAGGAGACCGGGACAATGGCTGCCGTCAGTGCTGAGGCCAGAGCCTGGAACGATCGCTGATGGGCAGCCTGACCCGAATGAATGCCCTCCAGGTACGCATTGCTGCGATGAACCTCCCTCTCCACCCCCTGGATGGCATTCAAAAGGGTAGTCTGCCCAACAATGAGCGTCCTCACGAGGTCAATGAGCTCCGCACTGAGGGCAGCGGGGGTAACAGGGGCAGGGCCTGAGGTGCCTGGGGCGAAGGAGATGCCCGGCTTCCTGGCAGAGCGGGCACGGGGCGAACGCTGAGGGGCTGCTGGGAGGGCGGAGATGGTGTGCTGGGTGGCGGCTGTACCTGTAATGGCGGGGGGCACGGATGGTGCCACCCCCGCAAGGGAGCCCCCTTCCGAGGACGTGTCCGTGTCGCTGCAGGGTCCAGTCGTCCCCGTCGTGGAGCTCCCCTCGCCCTCCGTCTCACTGGTCCAGTCTGACTCTGTGGCATGGCCCTCCTGGGCCATGTGAGATGCAGCTCCCTCCTGCCCCGATGCCACTTCTCCTCCGCCTGATGATGCTGATGCACACAAGCACAGAAAGACAAACAAAAAGGGGGGGGGAGAGAGAAATAAAGGGATATTGAGTACATGGATCTCCGGTACAGTTAGCGGACATGACAGACACAGATGCCCCCTGCACTAAGTTGCGCACTTGGGGTCCGCTACGCATTCCGTGGAACATGCCCTACACGCCTAGAGTTGACAACTGCACCCATGGATGACACGGCCCAGGGATGGCTGTACTGACAAACTACTGAGGGTGGTGGCTGGGGACACGGGCTTACGGGGTGCCCAGCCTACAGATATCGCCCTGGCCTAGGGGGACCCCCAGCCCTCCTCCCCCACCCAGACACCTCCACTGCGCGACAACAGAGTAGATAATGCTTGTACTCACCCCCTTGTGTCTGCTGTGCTGCCCTCACGCGCCCATCCAAATCAGGGTAGGCCACCGCCAGGATCCGGAACATCAGGGGGCTCAGTTGACGGCAGGCACCCCGCCTACGTTGGGAGGCCATCCCCAGCAGAGACTCGGCGGTCTTCTTGGTCCCGCGGCGGATGTCCTCCCACCTCTTGCGGCAGTGGGTGCCCCGTCGATGGTGGACCCCCAGGGTCCGGACTTCCTTGGCGATGGCACGCCAAATCCCGATCTTCTCATGGGCGCGGACCTATGTGACACGTACAGGGAGGGAGAAATACCACGTTCAAGTTTCTCAGCATTTTCCTTTCCAGTGGCCCAACGCCCCCCATCCCCGCCAGGCCCCCCGCCAGGCCCAACATGCCCCCCATCCCCGCCATGCCCCCCGCCAGGCCCAACATGCCCCCATCCCCGCCAGGCCCCCCGCCAGGCCCAACATGCCCCCCATCCACGCCATGCCCCCCGCCAGGCCCAACATGCCCCCCATCCCCGCCAGGCCCCCCGCCATGCCCCCCGCCAGGCCCAACATGCCCCCCATCCCCGCCATGCCCCCCGCCAGGCCCAACATGCCCCCCATCCCCGCCAGGCCCCCCGCCAGGCCCAACATGCCCCCCATCCCCGCCAGGCCCCCCGCCATGCCCCCCGCCAGGCCCCCAAGCCAGCCAGTGGCCCCAAATCCAGATTGAATTAGACTCACTTGTTGGTCTGGAGGACCGTAGAGTAGCGCATACTGGGGGAGGACCCCATCCACAAGTTTCTCCAACTCCTCTCCAGTGAAGGCAGGGGCCCTTTCCCCAGTCGCAGCAGCCATTGTCCCTTCCAGACCGAGGTCACAGCAACACTTGCAGTATAGGTCCTCTCCTGTGAAAGTTCAAGTCGCAAGTGGATAAGTAGATAGAAAATGGCGGTCACGTCCGCGGCGGTGCGTACCGCGGCGGTGCGTCCCGCCACCGCCGGCGCCCTTCGCCATTGGCTCCTGAAACCCATAGGCTTCAATGTTAACCAATGCGGCTTTGCGCCGCGGTCTTCGCCCGCCACCCGCCGCGGTGTGCCACGCCAGCGCATTGACCTCACATCCCATTGTCACACTTCACAAGTCAGGCAGCCGCCATTTCCAGGGCCCACATGGCTCAATTTCAACAGCGTCACACAGGCCTAGGCCTTGCATAGCCACTCACTGCATAGAGAATCGTTTACTGTGCTAGCTGTGAGTACGTACCTGTGGGTTGCTTGACTGTGTGCTCCATGTTGTCCTTCCTAGGCACCGTCCGCTGGGTTGGGCGAGGAGACGGATGAATCCTCCCGTGTACCGACCGCTGGTGGACCTGTCGACAATGGAAGAACGCCACATTATCCTGACCTACCGTCTTAACCGTGCCACTATCCATGAACTGTGTGCCCAGCTGGAGCCCGACCTGATGTCCCCCATCCGCCAACCCACAGGGATCCCCCCTCTGGTGCAGGTCATGTCAGTACTCCATTTCTTGGCAAGTGGGTCATTTCAGACAACCGTGGGAATTGCTTCTGGGATGTCTCAGCCCATGTTTTCGAAGGTGTTATCCAGAGTGTTGTCTGCCCTGATGAAATCCGTGAGGAGCTACATCATTTTCCCTGAGGTGGGCGAATTGGCTACAGTGAAGGGTGATTTCTACGCCCTTGGACATATTCCCAACGTAATTGGTGCCATTGATGGGACCCATGTGGCTTTGGTTCCCCCAAGAGACAGGGAGCAGGTGTACAGGAACAGAAAAAATTACCATTCAATGAACATCCAGGTGGTGTGTTTGGCTGACCAGTACATCTCGCATGTAAATGCCAAATTCCCAGGGTCAGTGCATGACGCCTACATCCTCAGGAATAGCAGCGTCCCTTACGTGATGGAACAGCTACAGAGACACCGTGTATGGCTAGTGGGGGACTCTGGGTACCCCAACCTGTCGTGGCTACTGACCCCAGTAAGGAATCCCCGGACCAGGGCAGAGGAACGGTACAATGAGGCCCATGGGCGTACTAGGAGGGTGATCGAACGCACCTTTGGCCTCCTAAAGGCCAGGTTTCGCTGCCTGCATATGACAGGTGGATCCCTAATGTACTCACCTAAGAAGGTGTGTCACATCATCGTGGCCTGCTGCATGCTTCACAACCTGGCTTTGCGCCGCCAGGTGCCTTTCCTGCAGGAGGATGGTCGAGACGGTGGTGTTGTGGCAGCGGTGGAACCTGAGGAGAGTGACGAGGAGGAAGACGACGGGGCTGAAACAGACAACAGGGACAGAATCATTGAACAGTACTTCCAATAGGACACAGGTAACATTTCAAAGATAATTTAGTAAATGTTAACTACTCTCCAGCATCTCTGCTGCCTGTCTATTTCCCCCAGTGTATGATGACTGAGTTTTGGCTTTTCCCTCCCTATTTCAGATCTGGGGTCCCCACTACGAGTCCTGTGCTTCGTTTCCCCATGGACTACAGCTTTGTGGCAGCTGTTTGTTGACTTCACCATGTACAAGGACATATTTGCACTGTCATGTCAATTACAATCTATTAAAATCACAGCCAGACTCCAGATATTTTGGTGCAAAATAGGTGTTTATTTAAGTGCTCAAAATGGGATGGGTGGTTTCAAGTGGGTGGGGGCTATGGTGAAAGAATGTCCATGGCAGAGTCCAGAGTAACAGTCACACAGGTGCATTGTCCAGAGGCCTGTGGAGAGATGGAGCATGGGCAGTTCAAGGATGGACAGGGTGACAATGTGGGACAGTGGGATGACATCAGGTGGTATCCGTTGCTGGCGGGGGTCTTGACATCCTACTCTGTCTTCTTGCGAGATCTCAGGGCCCTCTTGCGGGGTGGTTCTTCTCCTGCAGGAGGTGGGGGTCTGGTGGGCTGCTGCTGTGCGGGGGCCTCCTGTCCACTAGCGCCGGCGGAGGTGGTTGGCTGTTCTTGGTCCAGGCTAGTGGCAGGGGCCCTTGGGTGTTGTTCAGTGTCCGCCCTGTTGTTGACGAGGTCCTGCAGCAGCCCTACCATGGTAACCAGGGTGGTGTTGATGGCTCTGATGTCCTCCCTGTACCCCCGATAGTGTTCCTCCTGCAGCACCTGGATCTCCTGGAACCGGGCCAGTACCGTCGCCATCGTCTCCTGGGAGCGGTTGTATGCTCCCATGATGGTGGTGAGGACCTCGTGGAGAGTGGGTTCCCTGGGCCTCTCCTCCCCCCCCTGTCGCACAGCTGCCCTCCGAGTTCCCCTGTTTCCCTGGGCCTCTGCCCCCTGGCCGGTGTGCCCACTTCCACTGCCCCCAGGTCCCTGTTGTTGTTGGGGTGGTGGGTTATCCTGGGTGCCCTGTAGTGGTAGACACACCGCAGATTGACGCGCCCTGGAGACAGAGGCATGGGCCCGCTGGGTGGGAGCTGTGCTGGTGTTCCCAGAGGGGTTTGGGTCTGTAGTGGCCTGGGCCTGTGTGAGGGGAACCGACTGTCCAGAGGTCCCCGATGGTCCGGGCTGGTCATCGGTGTCCAGGTCGACAGAGCTGCTGTCATCGCTGACGGCCTCTTGGGTGGGGGGTGTGGAGAATTCTGGCCCCTCCGCCGCGGTGTGTTGATGGTCGGGTCCTGCAGGGGTATAGAGGTATGGTTATAGTTTCAATGTGTGGCATATGGGTGTATCTGTGGGTTCTCGTGTCCCCAAGTGCTGGCATTCGTGTGTGGGGGCTTTGGTGAGGGTGGCTTGTGGGGGGGATGTGTATATGCATTGGGCATGCTTTGGTGATGGGTGTCCATGCTTAGTGGACGCATGCAGGCCTAGGTTTTGGGATGTGTGGGTTGTGATGGTGAGACATTGGCGGGGAATAGGTGTGCTGGGGGTGGGGGTGAGGATGATGGTGGGGGTGAGGATGGTGGTGGGGGTGGGGGTGAGGGTGGGGTTCGAGGATGGGGGTGAGGGTTGGGGTCTGATTTGGCATGCAGGTGGGGGGGAAGCAGTAGTGAAGCTTCAACTTACCAGTATCCATTCCTCCGCCGACTCCTGCGAGGCCGTCAGGATGCAGGATGTTCAAGACTTCCTCCTCCCATGATGTGAATTGTGGGGGTTGAGGTGGGGGTCCTCCGCCAGTCTTCTGCACGGCGATGTTGTGCCTGGATACCATGGAACGCACCTTCCCCCGTAGGTCGTTCCATCGCTTCCTGATGTCTTCCCGATTTCTGGGGTGCTGTCCCACTGCGTTCACCCTGTCGACAATCCTCTGCCATAGCTCCGTCCTCCGGGCAATGCTGGTGTATTGTATCTGTGTGCCGAACAGCTGGGGCTCTACCCGAACGATTTCCTCCACCATGACCCTGAGTTCTTCGTCTGTGAAGCGGGGTTGTCTTTGGGGTGCCATGGGGTGGTGTGTATGATGTGTGGGGTGGAGTATGTGTATTTAAGTGAGTTGAGTGTGGTGGTGTGTGTTGTTTTGTGTGTGGATAGTGTGTGGGTGATGGTGTTGAGTGGCTGTGGCTGTTATTTTTTGGATGCTGGTGTCTCGCTCTTGCCTTCTTGACGAATTTTTTAGCGTAGGGGTTTGTGGGTGATGTGGGTGTGTGTTTTATACTGTATTGTGTGTGTGGGAGTGGTGTGTGTATGTGTATCAGGTGTGTGGGATTCAAATCGTCCAATGTGGCTGAGTTTTGTTCGTTTGTGTGTATTCTGACCGCGGCGGCGTGTGTCGCCAATGGAATACCGCGTTTGAATGACCGCCGCGTGGATTCGTGGGTCGTAATGGGATGGGCGTATTTCTGTTGGCGTGACGGTGGAGGTTTGGTCACCTCCACCTTTCCGCCGACCGCTGGTCTGGCGGTCTGTTGTGGCGGTCGGATTTTCGGAGGTTTGCCTTCTGCGGGTCAGAATGACTGTGGCGGGTTTCCGCGACCGCGGCGGGATTATGGAGGATTTCTGACCGGCGGTAGGCGCCTTTTACCGCCGAGGTCAGAATGACCCCCTTAGTCACTACACAGGTAACACATTCAGGCACACTTATGAGCACTGGGACCCTGGGTTACCAGGGTCCCAGTGACACATACAACTAAAACAACATATATACAGTGAAAAATGGGGGTAACATGCCAGGCAAGATGGTACTTTCCTACACAACCCCCCCCCAAACGAAGGACAATAAGACTAGCCATTACCTGATGAGTCTTCATTGTCTAAGTGGAAATATCTGGAGAGTCCATCTGCATTGGAGTGGCTACTCCCAGGTCTATGTTCCACTGTATAGTCCATTCCCTGTAGGGATATGGACCACCTCAACAATTTAGGATTTTCACCTTTCATTTGTTTTAGCCAAAGTAGAGGTTTGTGGTCTGTCTGAACAATGAAGTGAGTGCCAAACAGGTATGGCCTCAACTTCTTCAGAGCCCAGACCACAGCAAAGGCCTCCCTCTCAATGGCAGACCAACGCTTTTCTCTAGGGGTCAACCTTCTACTAATAAAAGCAACAGGTTGATCCTGGCCCTCAGAATTAAGTTGTGATAGGACTGCCCCTACTCCTAATTCAGATGCATCAGTTTGGACATAGAATTTTTTTGAGTAACAAGGGCTTTTCAGGACAGGTGCAGAGCACATGGCCTGCTTCAGCTCCTCAAAAGCTTTCTGACAGCTTGCTGTCCATAATACCTTTTTAGGCATTTTCTTGGATGTGAGGTCATTAAGAGGGGCTGCAATGGAGCCATAGTTCTTAATGAACCTCCTGTAATACCCGGTGAGGCCTAGGAAGGCTCTCACCTGAGTCTGAGTGGTAGGGGGAACCCAATCAATAATAGTTTGGATTTTCCCCTGAAGTGGTGCAATCTGTTCCCCACCAACAAGGTGTCCCAGATAAACCACCTTACCCTGCCCTATCTGGCACTTTGAAGCCTTGATAGTGAGGCCTGCCTTTTGCAGGGCCTCCAAAACTTTCCAAAGGTGGACCAGGTGATCATCCCAGCTGGAGCTAAAGACAGCTATATCATCCAAATATGCTGCACTGAAAGCTTCCAGCCCTTGCAGGACTGTGTTCACCAACCTCTGAAAAGTGGCAGGTGCATTTTTCAAACCAAAAGGCATTACAGTAAACTGGTAATGTCCTCCAATGGTAGAAAATGCAGTCTTAGGTTTAGCATCTTCTGACAATTTGATCTGCCAATACCCTGCAGTCAAATCAAAAGTGCTTAGATACTTGGCAGATGCCAGTGTATCTATGAGCTCATCTGCCCTGGGTATAGGGTGAGCATCAGTTTTGGTTACCAAGTTGAGACCTCTATAGTCTACACAAAACCTCATTTCCTTCTTTCCATCTTTAGAATTATTATAGAGCCCGGCAAACCACTCACACACTGCAAGTACAGAAAGGGCTATAAAAATCACCACCTATTAGTATCATACACCCTATCGCCTACAAAGATGCTACCCAACATGGGAGGCCAATTGCTGGCCACAATGCAGTCAGCCAGGCCTACTGCTCAACATCGTATGGGAATGCTCTAAGCTCTCCCAGTTTTAGGATCAAGTATTACAAGACATGGACACCTACCTGGAAAAACAACTAACTAGATTTCTTGCCTACACAATTCTCAAACTATTCAATGCACTCACATTCCTGCCTAAATCTCATAAGGGTCAATGTATCAGCCTAGCACTAGAAGCAGCACATCAGACGATCCTAGCACACTGGGGCCCGACCACAGCACCCATGCACCTGGCTTGGCTTCACATACTGGCATATTCTAGGTATAGAAAAGCTTTGCTTGGTTTTGACATCACAAGGGGACTCCTACATTGAGCTATGGAAAACATTTATTGCACTTTTATCCCAAGAGTCCTGGGAAACTACATGCCCTAAATACCTGAGGTTGTTTCGTCTCCAGGAAATGGCCCCCCAATACTGATACTAGGCAACATCAATTATGAATACACAATTGACACTTCACTCCCTTTCTAAGGCATGTCTGAGTGTCCCTGTGGGGAGGGAGACAAGAGGGAGGGAGGGTTAGTTTAATTACCAGTCCATTTTGATTTTTTTGATTCCTTCTGTGTTTATTATTTTAATGTTTATGTGCAGAATAGCTGTGTAAACTTACCTTACCAATAATAAAAAGATTTAGACCATAAACTAGCTACAGTATATTTTTCCGTGGTGCTTGTCGCATGTTCCATGGTCACAAAAGCCTTTTGTATGTTAGTCCTTGTCATAGGCCCACCCACAAATCCAATGTGATCTGTGTCAATCAGTGTCTTAGCTGCCTTCGCTAGTCTCCTGTCATGATTTTCCTCAAAATCTTTGCATCTACATTTACTAAGACAGACATCGTCCACTGGATGAAGGACAACTGCCTGAAGCTCAACTCGGGGGCAAGACAGAGGTACTGAGTTTCAGAAACTAAAGCTCCCCATGGGATGCATCTTAGTGGCCCTCAGAACTGGAACATACTCGTACCCTCACTGACCAAGCCAGGAACCTAGGCATGATTCTGGACAAGTTAAACATGACGACTCAGGTGAAATCCTCCTCCTCCTTCTTCTTCATCCTCTGCATGCTTCGTAAGACATTCAAATAACTACCCCGAACATCAAGACGCTACATCACTGAGGCCCTCATCTCCAACCGACTGGATTATTTCAACACTCCCCAGGCAGGGACTGCAACTCACCTCCCCGATGACTACAGCCCATACAGAATGCCACAGCCAGATTTGTCCTGGATTACACTAGACAACCCACATCACCACTTACTTCAGGGAACTCCACTGGCTCCCTGTACAGAAATGATGCCAGTTCAAGCTACTGACCCATGCATACAAGGCCCTACACAACTGCGGACCTGCCTTCTTGAACCACCGCCTGAACTTCTATCAGGGCACCCGACACCTCCGCTCTGCATCCCTGTCTCTACCCTAACCCCCAGCATCCGAAGTAGAGATACAGAGGTTGCTCCTTCCCCTACCTAGCTACCCTTACATCTACGGACCTCCCCATCTCTTCCAGAGATCTGAAAGTCCATGAAGACGTGGCTATTTAGCTAATCAACTGGACCCTGCCAGTGCCTGTATACTCACAAAGGGTGACAAGTAGAGCTCTACAAATCTACTGGTTGATCTGGTTGATTAGCATGGATAATGGCCAATAATACACTCTAGTACATCTCTTCTAACCTTTGGAAGAACTAGTGTTTGTGCTTCTTCTTACATGTCTGTGAACCGTCCCCGTGTCAGTGCTTCATAATACATGTTTACAACTCCACGGCCAGTAATCCTGCATACTCTTTTTTTTAAATTATGTGTGTTGTTTTACAAGATAAAGCACAACATTCCTCTTTCAACTGTACACTTTTGCCACAAATATCACAATATATCTCCCATAGTGGATTAGACTGACCGTACATGTAAGTCATTGCGTGGTCCCCCTGATCCTTCAGGGGTCTTGTCTTACTCCCAATTATGGGAGGTGGGTTTCTCCCCTGCATGATCTGGTCTGATGATGTGGATGCCTCTTACCTCAAGAGAAGGCTCAGGTGATGCCCAGGTTCCCAAATCAAGTCCATAGTACGTTCTCCAGCCTCTCATACCAGCTCTGATTTTCTAGGATATCCCCTAGCCACATAGGTAACACTCCCCGTCGGCATACAAGTGGTCAGGCCGGTTATCTTTAATTGGGGCCACATGGCTTCCCCCATTGGCTCGCAATGTCCCATTTTGTTGGCACAGACCCCAATGTACGAAACGGTAGTTGTGCCCTGGGTATAGCTACGTCCCCTGGTATACCGAAAATAGCAACATGTGGGGTATCTGGGACAGACGCCCCTGGTAACCCCTAAATTACATCCATTCAACTCAGTCAAGACTTTAACATCAAGAGGGACTGGAATCACTTTCTTCCACTTCCCTTCTTTATATGGAACTGATTTATCACAGCTGATCCTATATCCTACGGCCACTGAGAGGACCTCTGGTATGGACATCTTGAGATCAGAAATGTACAACAGGATGTCATTGGCTTACAGTGATATCTTTTCTGGTTTACCCACCACCTCGGGTACACACACAGCATCTCCCATGACCTGTAGCCAATACGCCAACGGCACCATGCAGAGGGGAATAGAAGAGGATCAGGGCACAACCGTCTAGGTTCTTATCCCAGTGTGAATGTCTCCAATAAAACTTTCTTTACCATCACCTCCGCTGTCGGTTCTTGTACAATAGCTTCACCAAGCGGCAAAAGACTGGACCAAATCCGAATCGTCTAAGAACCTGGAAAAGGTACGTCCAGTTTATGGAAACAAGCTCCTTTTGGGCATCTAGGAGTTCTTGGTCTAAATATTCCTGCTGCCAGCATCTAGTTTAGGGATTGTCAGTTCGCCAAGGAAAGCTATAGTGTCCAGCAGTATTGTATGAAGGTGTCTGATGTGTCCTTGTCTGCACTGACCTGGGATCCATCCTCGCCTGTAAGTTCTCCCACTCATCTAGCTTCCTCGTCTCTCCTGCTTAACCAGGCCATAAGGTATCCCGCCATGCTTCAATTTCCTCTGGGTGGCTGTTTTTCACCATCTGGTGGGTCAGTGCATGATAAGCTTTATACGTGGCTTCTTATCGGTGCAATACTGACTGCTCTCTGGCTGCTGCGTAACTATCTTCATTTTTTTAATCTCCCTTTCTAGATCAGCGATTTGTACATTCTTCCATTTCTTCTTCCGGTCTGTGACATTTTGCTACCTGTCCCAGAGGACTGTCTTATAGGCTGCGGTCAGTGTTATGTGACATAGCGCCTTGTGGTGGGCTAGTCAGACCTCCACTGTAGGATAAAGAAAAATCACAGTCCCTTGTGCCGGCTCTTCAGGCCTCTACTGTAGGGTAAAGATACAACACAGAACCTTGTGGTGAGCTCCTCAGCCTCAACAGCATGGTAAAGATACAACACAGTGCCTTGTGCGGTCTCTCTCTTCAGGCCTCCACTATAAAGAAATGACACAGCACTTAGTGGCGGCTCTTCAGGCCTCAATGGCAGGTTAAAGACACAACACAGCACCTTGTGGCGGGCTCTTCAGGCTTCCACTGCAGGGTAAAGAAATGACACGGTGGCTTGTCACTTTCCTCCACACTCTAAATGAGGCCCCTGTGGTCACCCGGCCATCTAGAAGGGATGAATTCAGGGCGCAATATCCAGATAATGTTGTGGAAGCATGTTTTATTTTATGTGGAATCCATCTTGTCTTGCTCATGTTTTGTAATATTTAATGATGACACGTCTGAAAAGTGTGTTCATGTAGGAGGCTGGCCTGGTGTGTGGTGGGTACCTATGGTACTTACACTTTATACTAGGGTCAGGTATCCCTTATTAGTGTAGTGTAGTCAGTGTCTAGAAGCCAGGTTCTCTAGAGGTAGCTGTGGATGAGCAGCCAAGGCTTATCTAGGAGACATGCAGGGCTCATGCAATACCACTGTAGTCACACACAGTACTTAAACACATGAAAGAAAACACTCAGGCCCATATTTATACTTTTTTAGCGCCGCACTTGCGTCATTTTTTGACGCAAAAGCGGTGCAAACTTGCAAAATACAATTATATTTTGCATGTTTGCGCCGTTTTTGCGTCAAAAAGTGGCGCAAATGAAGGCGCTAAAAAAGTATAAATATGGGCCTCAGTGTTACAAAAATAAAGGTACTTTATTTTGGTGCCACAAATACCAAAAATACCATACTCCCTTAGGAGGTAAGTAATACACACATTATATCCACTAGTATGCAGAAATAGGCATAAAACAGCTAGAAAACAGTGCAATTAGTGAAAATCACAATAGCCCTAGGGGGAGCACAAAACATATACTAAAAAAGTGGAATGCGAGAGTCTGTCCCCCAACTAGGTAAGTGGAGTATGTAGAGGGGAGCTGGGACTACTAGGAAAGCCCAAAGGTAAGTACCACAACCCACCCCAGCGACCAGGAAAGCAGGAGTAAATCACTATAAATTCCCCAGAACACCCACTTGGTAGAAAAGAAGAATAACGCAAAGCCGAGAAGAGACTGCAAGACACCAACAGTGGATTCCTGGACAGGAGGACCTGTGGAAGAAGGAGACAACGTCCAATAAGCACAGCAGAGTCCAGGAAGGGCAGGAGCCCCTACCTACCCGACTGAAGGTGCAAGAGATGAGTCGACGGTGAGGAAGAAGAGTCAGCACTGCACACAAGAAGATGAAGTTGAGTTCCTGGAGGATGCAGGTGATGTCCCATGCCAGAAGGGGGATTGAAGTCAGGTTTGCGTCTTCGGATTCCACCAGCAAGCCTTGGCACATGCAAAACTCGAGGTTAGCAGAAAGTGGAGCTGCCCGGGACCAGGAAGGACCAGGTGGACTCTACCCAGGAGGGCAAGTCAGAGGGGGCCCTCAGCAGCACAGAGAGCCCACAGAACCACAGGCAACACCCACAGGAGTCCCATAGGATGGGGACACGAAAGTTGAAGAAGGGGCCCATGCAGCACTACGAAAAGGGCTCCCACGCCGCCGGAGAACCACTCAGGGAGCTGTACGTCGCAGGATGGAGTGCTGGAGGCTGGAACTTCAAGATGCCTGAAGATTCCTTGGAAAAGATGCCAACAAGACTTGGCAGTAGCAAAGGATGCGGTGTACGTGGGTACTGTCCTGTGTGGGCAGGCAAGGGCCTACCTCCACCCAAGTAGGACAGCTGGAAGAGAGGACCGTCGGGACCACTTCAGTCCACCGCCCGTGATGCAGGATTCACGCAGCTCAGCAGGAGAGGGGATCCAGACAGCTGGTCTTCGTTGCAGTTGGTGCCTGCAGAAGCAGGGGAGTGACTCCTTCACCTCAAGGGAGAGTCCTTCTCTTTCTGGTGCAGGCTGAAGATAGGCTGTCTTCAGAGGATGCACGACTGGGGAAATGTTGCAGTTGCTGGAAGGAGCCATGGATACAATGTTGCAGAAGGACTATTGCTTCTTTGTTGCAGCTTGTCGAGTCCTGGGGCATCCAGGTGCAGTTTCTTCAGTCAGAAGTCGAAGTGAAGGTTGCAGAGGAATCCTGCTGGAGTCTTGCAAACCGAATCTGAGGCACCACCCAAGAGAGAGATCCTAAATAGCCCTGAAAGGGGGATTGGTCACCTAGCTGGGGGACCACCTATCAGGACGGAGCTCTGACGTCACCTGCTGGCACCAGCCACTCAGATGCTCCCAGAGTTCCCCGCCAACCTTGAATCCAAGATGGCAAAACCCAGGCACCCTCTGGAGGAGCTCTGAGCACTACCCCTGGGGTGGTGATGGACAGGGGAGTGGTCACTCCCCTTTCCTTTGTCCAGTGTTGTGCCAGAGCAGGGACTGGGGGTCCCTAAATTCGTGTAGACTGGTTTATGCAAGGAGGGCACCAAATGTGCCCTTCAACGCATTACCAGTGGCTTGGGAAGCTACCCCTCCCAGGCCTGTAACACCCCTCTCTCAAAGGAAATCCTTTGTTCTGCCTTCCTGGGCTTGAGCTTCTCAAGCAAAAGGAGGGCAGAATCCAGTCTGGGAGGTGGCAGCAGCCTGGGCTGCCCAGAAACCCTCAGAAGGCTGTAATGGCAATACTGGGGGTCCTCTAAGGAGCCCCCAGAGTGCATGGAATCATACAACCAAAAGCATTGGGGTATGATTCCAACATGTTTGATACCAAACATTCCTATGTTCGGAGTTACCATTAAGTAGTTACTATGCCCAGTGAACGCGTAAAATGTTGTCCCCGTACTCACAAAGTCCAGGAAAATGGGCCTGGCGTTCGTGGGGGCACCTCTGCTATTGCAGGGGTGCCCTCACACACAGGTACTTTGCACCCTGCCCTCTGGGCTAGAAGGCCTGCCATAGGGGTGACTTAGAAGTGACCTGGTGCAGTGAAAAGTGGCATTGAAAGTGCAATGGCAGTCCTGCAGAACCCTTTGCTTGGGCTCCCTATGGGTGGCATAATATATGCTGCAGCCAATTGCCTGGGTACCCAGGTACCGTATACTAGGGACTTATAATGGGGCACCAATGTGCCAGTTATGGGATGAAATACAGAGTTTTGGGAGAGAGACCATAATCACTGAGGTCCTGGTTAGAAGGATCCCATTGAATACAGTAAACCACACTGACATCAGGCAGACAAATGGGGTAACCATACCAAGAAAGAGGGTACTTTCCTACAGTTCAGGATTGGAATGACTGCAGATAAAGTAAGGCTTGCTTAAAAGAGACACCTCACATGACATACGTTACTTTATTCTCCAAGCAACAGCCAGATATCTGGATGTTCACATAGATCTGAGGCCAAGAGCCTGTGTTTGATTGGATAGGGATTGTGAAGAAATTGTTTTGTTAATGCCTTGGAAAGTCCCACCCATTTGAGTAATGTGAAGGTCACGCTTGTGGTCAACTTGTATCACGCTGCCATCATGAAATGGATCAAACATACTAACTTACTGGACATCTGCGGATGGGGCAATAACTAGCGAAATCGGTTTTGTTGAAGAGGAGCTGGGTCTGGCTGCATCCGTTGACATTCAACACTCAAATTCCCCACTGTTAGGACACTGCCTGTAGTGGATGTTCCCAAGTCAAATGTGACATTCGGGTCACTTCCCACATGCAGTTGAGGCCATTATCTAACAACTCCCAGCTATGGGTTCTGTCTCACCTTCGGCCTCCAGCTTACCAGGAAAAAGAAGAAAGCTGCCAGTGTTGGGTCACCAAAATGTTCTGCATTGCCTTTTGAGGTTGTGGGTGATTTGCTTGCAAGTTACTTTAGCAGACTGGAGAACTTCATTACCACATCCTTCGCGGTGTGCCACAACAGGTTGGCCAAGCTGGAGGCTTCTCTCACTAAGTAGGCAAAAGTATCCCATCCCATTGAGCCAGCCTCTGTGAGGGCCATGCCAACTAATACTTACCCTCCAGCATCAGAGCAGGACTGTGAGCCGATAATGGTGGACGTTCAGCTCACCATGTCAGTCCAGTCATCTAATCCACGACACGTAGACTCTGCAGCTAAGGATACCATTAACAGCACAGACATGTCTGGAAGGGGATGACGCTCATATCTTTGGTCAGGCTTTCCCCAAAGGAGCAGTACCTGTGAGGAGGCCGCCTTCTTCTGCCCCCAGTGGTGGCAGCGGGGACTATAGCTCTATCTGCTTTAACCTTGACTTGCCTTCTCCAGGCCCCAGTGGTGACAGCGGGGACCCTAGCTTTATCTGCTTTAACCTTGACTTGCCTTCTTCTGCCCCCAGTAGTGGCAGCGGGGACACTAGCTTTATCTGCTTTAACCTTGACTTGCCTTCTTCTGCCCCCAGCAAGAAGTTACTGGCACTTCAAATTAACTCACTGTCTGTCTTTCCTTTCAGAATTCTGGTAATATTTTACTTGATGGTTTGATATTACTTTCACTTTTACCATGAAAAGCGTTTTTGAGGCTCTGAAGGAGAAGCCAAGACACAAACTCAAAGTGAAATGTGTCATCAGGATTATGACCTTGTCATCAAGAGAAGGAAACGTATTAAGACAAGAAGTCTGGGAAAACCTGGTGATCTCCTGTAAGCATAAAGACTGCTCTAAAGTTTGGGCTACTATCAATTGCCCCTTTTTAGCACCATCTTCAAGGAGCACTATTTCCCAGCTTATTAACCCAGAGTCCTGGCTTAAGCAGTACATATCCATCTAGGATGCTCCCGCCTTTAATGGTACCATGGATGCGCATCGGGATATGTCCTCTCTCCCTACCACAGGCCCTCCTTTGACATTTAGCAGGGAAGAGGTTCCGGATGCTGTAGTCAACCTTCCAAAGAATAAAGCCCCAGGTCATGATGCTGTACCACTCGTAACATTGATTTATGGGCATCCCTTCTAACCCGTTAGGTCAACACAGCTATTCAGAGAGGTATTCCTCCCTCGATGTCAAATTCTGTTATCATTCCAGTCTTTACCAAGCACTGGCAAAGCCAATAGATCTTGCTTTTTGGCTGCCACTGTAGACCTATTGCCTTTGCAAATGTTTGTTGTTGATGCTAGCCTGAGCCAGCAGAAGCATTACTGCAGATTGCGTACACCCCGGCACAGGGAGATTGAGTGATTTGTCCAGACTCAAACCTGATTCCCAGTTCCATAGTCGGCACTTCTGGCTGTAGCGCCACAAGAATGTAAGTGCATGGCTAAATATGGAGAGGGGTGCACTGCTGGAGACGCATCCACCAACACAGATCCTCTTTGGCGGCAGGTGGGAAACTTAATTCTGCATGGAACAATTTGAATTGGAAAATAAAGCAAACAGCAGAGAGTATGTCTCACTGTTTTTTGGCAGCGCACACTAACCTCATTCAGAACTGTGGAGCGGAGATAAAGACCGAGAAGAGCACAGAGCCAGATAGCAGTAAATCGACACGAGATAATAAATTCTGTGAGGGACAGGACTTCTGCCAGCTGTTTTGTTTGTTGCTGCCATGGAGGAACGTTTTGGTCATTTTACATCACAAAGCTATGGTAACCCATCATGTACTTGCTCGTGTGTGTAGAGCCTTCTCCTGTACCTCTCTGCAGAGGCTGCTGCTGTCTGTTGTTTGTTGAATTGTTTCCTTTCTTCCATCGTCGCCTCAACACAACCAGTCCACAAAAAAAAATCAAAGCGCTATGAAGTTGCCAGCGCTTCAGTTGGAATGGGGGAGAATAAATAGAGATCAGTGCGTGTGGGAGGAGGAGAAGAAAAAGACACGGGGGAAGAGAAGAAATAGGATTTGGGTGGGTGAGAAAAAAGTAAACAAGAACTAGAGATTGCTCTGATAAAAAATATAGGCCCAGATTTAAGAAAAGTGGTGCTTCATTACATGAAGTGCCATTTTTCTTGCGCCCCATTGTGCCACTAATGCACCAAGGCCGATATTTATACTTTTTTACGCAAACCAGCATATAAACAGAGTATAAATATACCCCCACGTGTGCGACGTATTAATGATGTGGCGCACCATGGAGCACGTTAGGATTAATAGCGTCATGATTTTGGCACTAATCCTGCAAAGTACATAGAGACCCATTATAAACAATGGTGTGCCTCAATTTAATGCCAGCACTGAGCTGGTATTAAAAATGATAAGAAAAATGGTGCAGTGGAATCTCACAGATTCCACTGGGCCATTTTTCTGGGCCCCCTAATGGAGGAACGCCCCCTTGCATGCATTATGTCTGGCACAGGCATAATGTGGCGCCAGGGTTTACAAAGTGGCGCAATGCATGTATTGCTCCACTTTGTAACTTTGGCACAATGTTTTTGCCAACCTAACGAGAACATTAATGTAAAAAAATGACGCTAATATGGTGCTAGGTGGTGCTAGGCTCTTCTTAAATTTAGGTCATAGTACCCCTGGTTGCAAATCATTGCAGGAGCCAAAAGAATAAATGAAGGAGATCAGAAGCTCAGCGCGGGCTGCAGAAGAGGAACAAGCCCATCAAGCAGGAGGGAGGAGGAAGGGGCCCTGCAGGAAGCCGGCGAGAGCAGGGGGAGGAGTGAGCAGAGCCAGCAATAAGGAGAGGAAGTGTGGTGGCCATGAAGTGGGCGCTGCCCAGGGCAAGGGACAGAAAACTGCACACTTGTGGGAAGTGCTCATGAAAATGAAACAAGCCTCGAGTGAAGCGGGCATGAGGGAGTGCGGTAGCGGCTGGATGCCAAACTTGCGTTCAACTTTGACGGGAGCATCTGTGTTACCATTCTGAACCTGAAAATGAGTTAAAGTTGACATAAAAAGTAGTGCGCTGACAAATATATACATTAAGGACAGAGTAAGCGTACATGTAACATGGGTAGTTGCCATGGGAGGAAACCCAGCAACGAAAGGAGAGACAAATACAACTGACCAGTAAAAAACTCACACTGACGAGATTAAAAGCAACGGGCAGCAAAGGGGGTGCACTTACTCTACAGAATAGATAACATTTCTCGAGGAGAGAGAGCATGCGCTGCCTAGACGAAACATAAAAAGGGCAACAAGGATGGCCCCTGCTGTTACAGGCCCATTTCATTGAAAGAATCAAGAGTGAGAGTAATTGGGAGAGTTCTATTGAGTAGGTTAACTGTGTGGGCTAGTGAACATGAGCTTTTCTCTGATGTATAATACAGCTTTCAGCCTGGGAAGGGCAACGTGGGCCAAGGTTTTAATCTCTACCTACTCGTAGTGAAGTACACCAAGGCAAAGGCAGGCTCCCTTCATTTGGGGTTCATGGACTTCAGCTCAGCTTTGGACAAGGTTCACAGGACTAAGCTCTGAAACATATTGATGTGTGTGGGTTTTGATAAAATGCTGGTTACTTTTCATAGAGACTTGCATTTGGACCTTACAGTTACTGTGTGTTATGGGCCCGCTGGAGAGTGTACATCTAAATTTTCCTTGAATCGTGGTGTTAGATAAGGCTGGATACCGGCACCTTTTTATTTATTTTCTATATAAATAACCTGAAAAGGGTCCTATCTACAGAAGGGCATGATCTACCAAGAGAGAACCGTTTGTATTTCCTCCTTGTCTCATGTCTCTTTTTTCATTTTCTCTTCCACCATACTTTCTGCATCTTGCTCTCTTGTTCTCTTTCTCTCATTTCTTTCTGTCAATTCAATTCATCGTACATTACTCAAATTCAATATTGCTTTATCAGCATGGCAAACGTCGGGGGTGGCAGCAGTTTTTGGAGGCCCCCGCTATTTTGTAGAAAAGGGACTCAGTTCCCACCTTGCGCCCCAGCCTGTGACTAAGAGGTGTTACCTGGTGGATGGCTCTGCAGTTTCTGGCATCTGCAAATACTGCCATCAGAGTGTTTGTAACTACCCGTCCCACCAGTACCAGCCCCTTTAATTGTGTGAATGGCACAAGAGAACGTGACAAGATGAACCCTTCTACTGCTTGACGCACTGTAAATGTGAAACACCTTTGTGATTTGGAGCTGGGTAAAGAACACCATCAGGAAACAAACACAAATTGCCAGCACATTTTATTTATTTGCTGAAAGGTATTTAAAAATCTAATTTCCAAGTTCCACATATCTGTTTAATAATATTTACACTTTCAGCCATTTCCAAGTTTAGTTACAGATTGATAGTGGGAAAAACATGATGCATAA